>NC_135618.1:53462882-53795382 GCF_053574225.1 Canis aureus | reverse complement strand
ATTTTCACATCATCTCTGAATAAGGAGTCTAATTTCTTCTTTTCTAATCTCACATCCTTTATTTTAATCTATTACTACATTGATCAGGACCTTAGGTGTAATGTTGATTTTAAAGGGAATGTTTTAAATAATATAGAATTGTGTATGATATTCATAAATGCTTTTTGTCAAGTTATGGAAGTTTCTTCCTAGTTATTAAAAAATGCTATAATGGGGCACCTGGGTGGCTCAGTCAGTTAAGCTACTGCCTTCACTCAGGTCATGGTCCCAGTGTCCTGGGATGAAGCCCTGCATATCAGGCTTCCTGCTCAGGGGGGTTATCTGCTTCTTCCTCTCCCTCTTCCTCTGCCTTTGCCCCCAGCTTGTGCTCTCGCTCTCTCTCTCCCAAATAAATAAATAAGATCTTTCTTAAAATGCTATAATGAATTGTTGGATGTTTTTGAGTGATTTTTGCATATACCAAGGTTTTCACCCATTAATGTATTAATGTTCTGAATTACATTAATTGACTTTCTGAGTCTCTTATTATTCCATTAAGTCTACCCTGCATACAGAAAAAAATCCAATTTGGTCATAATGAATAACCTTTTCTATACTTTGCTGAATTCAGTTTGCAATATTCTGTTCAGAATTTTTGTATCAAGGGGCATCTAAGGTGGCTCCGTGAGTCTGACTCTTGATTTCGGCTTAGGTCATGATCTCATGGGTTGTGGCATCAGGCCCCAAATTGGGATCCACACTCAGCAGGGGATCTACTTGAGATTTTTTTCCTCTCTGCTCCTCCCCACAATTGGTTACTTTCTCAAATAAATCTTTTTTAAAAAGAATTTTTGCATCTATATTTAAGAATCACATTAGTTTGATATTTTCCTTTTTTCTATTCTTTTCTACAATGTCAAAGTCATACTAACTTCATAGAATGAGAGGCTGTGTTTTGCCTGCTGTTCTCTAGAAGGGTTTCTATGAGATTAGAATTCTATTTTATTGCAAGTTTCATAAAACTTACTAATACAGCAATATGGGCCTTATGTTTTCTTTGTAGAAAGATTTAAATTCTTGAATGGCTTATAAGACCATTTACAGTTTCAAATTCTTGAGAACAAGTTGGGAAGTTATTTCTATACAACTCTAATTATTCTAAATATTCACATGTATTACCTTAAAATTATTTATCATATCATCTTGTCTTCCTAATGCCTCAGCATCTATGTCTTCACTTTATTCCTAATACTTCTTATTTTGACCTTTCCTTTTTTTACTTTATCATTTTACCAGAATTGGGCCAGTATGATAATCTTTCCAAGAACCCATCTTTGGTGATTTTGGTATTCTCTTGTATTTTTGCTTGCTATTTATTTAGCTTCTACTTTTATCCTTATTTTTTCTTGGATTTATTCTGTTGGATAAGTTATATATAGACTTGAATTTTTCTTTGACTAGTTACTTTTAAGTGCATTTTTAAAATTCCAAACGTACAGTTCTGTTAGTTTTTACTAACTTCATGAAGTGAGTTGATAAATATTCCCTCTTTCTCTATTTTCAGAAAGATTTTGCACAATATTGTTTTTTTTCTCTTAAAAGTTTATAAGACGGTACCAGTGAAATGATCTAGGCATAGAATTTTTCTCTGGGGAATATTCTGATAACAACTTAATTGCCTTTATATATAGGGAGTGTGATAAAATAAAAAATATATTTGGTCTTTGTCCTCAGAGCTCCTAAAATTCTTGGAATTTAGTAAGTGCTGAGTGTCTTTTGTTATTCCTAAGAAATCTTTTTGGACCATACCTGAGATTATGTTAATGGGCTGACTCACATTGAGGCCCCTAGATAGCTTCAGAATAAGAGCTGCTGCCAGAAAAACCAACCAGGTGTTTAGGGAGCTGGTACCTTCAGTCCCAGCTCCAGACCTATGGGAGGGGGAAAGGGACTGGAGACTTAGTTTAATTTTCTGCCCAAGATTTTACCAATCATGCCAACATAATTCATTAACTCAGAAGATGAACATAATCAGTATGGTGAGAGGGTGTCAGCCCAGAGAGGACATAAACACCCTGTATACTGCTCCACCTGATATCTTGGTATATGCATCTCTTCCATTTGAATATTCCTGAGTTAGATGCTTTATGATAAAAGTGTAATCACAAATATAACATTTTCCTGAGTTTTGTGAATCATTGAAGTGAATTAATGAACCTGAAGAGGTGGGAACCCTCATATTTGTAACCAGGTGAGACAGAAGTGCAGGCACCCTGGGGAACCAGGACTTCCAGCTGGAACCTGAAGCAAGGCAAGTCTTTTGAGACTAACTCTTTAACCTGTGGAGTCTGTGCTAATTATAATAGGTAGTATCAGAATTAAATTGTAGGACACCCATTTGATATCAGAAAATTGGTGTTGAAAACCAATTTTCAACCAGTGATAGGCGATCACTGAGATTTTAGTGTTCATCAAAGAATTTTGCCATTTCATCTAAGTTGACTTTGTTGGCATAAAGTGCTATGTGATAACCTCTGTCTTTTTAATGCTTCGAGGATCTGTAATAATGTTCCCTCTTTCATTCCCAGTTTTAGGAATGTGTACTTTCTCTTCCTTTTCTTGGTCAGTCTCACTAAGGGTTTACCAATTTTATTAATTTTGTGAGAGGACTTCTTGGCCTTCTCTCCTTAAAAAACCACTTAAAGCTAAACATTTATCAAAAGTTGTTATGCTAAATTTTAATTATCATTATGTTCAAGTAATTTTCAAATTTCAGTTGTGATTTTATTTGATGAATGTGTTATTTGAAGTGTCTGCCTTTTAATTTATATTTAATGTAATTATTGATATGGCTTGCTCTATTTTTATTTTGCTATTTGTTTTTGGTTTATCCCACCGCTCGCTCATATATTCCTTCTTTGTTAACTTTATTGGGGGATTAATTGAATAGCCTTCAGTGTGGTTTCCTTTGTATTTATCCTGCTTGAGGTACACTGAGCATCTTGAATCTGTAGTTTTAGATCTTTTACAAAACTTTGGAAATTCTAATTCATATGTCTCAAATATATCTTTATGCTCCATTCTTTCACTTTTCTATTACATATATGATAAACCTTTCAATATTGGCCACAGAGGTTACTGAAGCTATATACATATTATTTCAATCTCTTTTTCACTTTTATTCTGATTTTATAATCTCAATTGATCATCTTTCAAAGTATTTGTATCTTTCTTACTGGATGCTAAATCCATCCAATATTTTTAATTTTATAATTTATGTATTTTATAGTTTCTATATTTCTACTAAAATTTCCTATCATTCATTAATAGAATAATTTCCATGGGCATTGTAATAGCTGTTTTAAAATCCTTATCTCCTAATAATGATATTTATATCATTTAATAATCTGCATTTCATTGATTTCCTTTTCAATTATGATTCACATTTTCCTTTCTTTACACATCTAATAATTCTGATTGCATTCTGGACATTTTGACTTTTATGTTGTCAAGACTTTGGATTCTTTCATTTTCCTCTGAAAAATTTGCTTTAGCAAGCAGTTAACTTGATAGCAATCAAACTCTGTTTCCCCTGCAGTAAGCAGCAAGTGGAAAATCAGTTCAGTTGCTTTATCCTCAGTCTGCTTATATTTCTCCTCTGGAAATATTCCATAAAGAGATTTTGGAGTGAACCTCTGTGGTCCCCTCTTCTTTATTTTAATTTAGAGAATGCTGCAGCAATCTCAAATTATGTGTTCTGATTCTTAAACTAAGATTGCAGGTTTCTATCAGAGTTTAGCTATCCCACACCTCCAAACTATGCCTTTTCCTTAGGGAAAAAGTGACAGAAATGAAAAACTCACACAATGCTTTTTCAAATGTGAACTCCCTTCCAGTTTCTGCCTATCTTCAGTCAAAATAAAGTACCTTTAAATTTTTTTTTTTAAATTGTCAATAGTGGGATTGGGGCAAGATGGCGGAAGAGTAGGGTCCCCAAATCACCTGTCTCCACCAAATTACCTAGAAAACCTTCAAATTATCCTGAAAATCTATTAATTCGGCCTGAGATTTAAAGAGAGACCAGCTGGAATGCTACAGTGAGAAGAGTTCGCGCTTCTATCAAGGTAGGAAGACCGGGAAAAAAGAAATAAAGAAACAAAGACCTTCAAGGGGGAGGGGCCCCACGAGGAGCCGGGCTGAGGCCGGGGCGAGTGTCCCCAGGACAGGAGAGCCCCGTCCCGGAGGAGCAGGAGCTGCACCGACCTTCCCGGGGGAAAGGGGCTCGCGGGGAGTTGGAGCAGGACCCAGGAGGGCGAGGATGCCCTCGGGCTCCCGGGGACAGTAACAGCAACTGCGCACCCAGGAGAGTGCGCCGAGCTCCCTAAGGGCTGCAGCGCGCACGGCGAGACCCGGCGGGACCCGGAGCAGCTGGAGGGGCTCGGGCGGCGGCTCCGCGGAGGGGGCTGCGCGGCCCCGGGAGCAGCTTGGAGGGGCTCGGGCAGAGGAAGAGGCTCCGTGCGGAGGGGGCTGCGCGGTTCCAGGAGCAGCTCGGGGAGGCTCGGGCGGCGGCTCAGCGGAGGGGGTTGCGCGGCCCGGGGGCGCGAATCCAACAGCGCAGGCTCCGGAGCACAGGGCGCCTGGACACAGCCCAGGATCCGGCCTCCCCCGGGACAGGCAGAGGCCGGGAGGGCCCAGGACAGCAAGGACGCTCCTGCCCCAGCTGAGCAGATCAGCGGCCCCGCCCGGAGCCTCCAGGCCCTGCAGACGGAGTTCCGGCCGGAGCTGAATCCAGGTTTCCAGAGCTGCCCCGCCACTGGGGCTGTTCCTCCTGCGGCCTCACGGGGTAAACAACCCCCACTGAGCCCTGCACCAGGCAGGGGCACAGCAGCTCCCCCAACTGCTAACACCTGAAAATCAGCACAGCAGGCCCCTCCCCCAGAATACCAGCTAGATGGACAACTTCCAGGAGAAGCCAAGGGACTTAAAGTACACAGAATCAGAAGATACTCCCCCGTGGTTGTTTTGCTTTTTGATTTGTTTCCTTCCCCCACCTCCTTTTTTTCTCCTTTTTCTTTCTCTTTTTTTTTTTTCGTTTTTTTTTCTTCCTTTTTTTTCTCTTTCTCTTTTCTTCTTTTTTAGATGCAACTACAACAATTCTTATTAGAAACTTAATAGCTTAAGGGGCTGGGTGAAGAGGGGCTAAATGAGTGATGGGTATTTTTTTTTTTTTTATTTATGATAGTCACATAGAGCGAGAGAGAGAGAGAGAGGCAGAGACATAGGCAGAGGGAGAAGCAGGCTCCATGCACCGGGAGCCTGACGTGGGATTCGATCCCGGGTCTCCAGGATCGCGCCCTGGGCCAAACCGCTGCGCCACCCAGGGATCCTTGATGGGTATTTTTTAATAATGATTTTATTTATTTATTTATTCATGAGAGACAAAGAGAGGGGCAGAGACAGCTCCCAGTGGGGAGCCCGATGTAGGACTCGATCCCAGAACCCCAGGATCTCACTTGAGTCAAAGACAGGTGATCAACCACCAAGCCACCCATGTGCCCCAGTGATGGGTATTAAGGAGGGCACTTGTGATGAGCACTGGATGTTGTATTAAGTGATGAATCACAGAATTCCACTCCCAAAACCAATGTTATGCTATTTATTCATTAACTAGAATTAAATAAAAACTTAACAATAGAAAAGAAATTTTATATCTTAAATGGTTATAGATTCCAAAGAAGGCTTAAAATCATGTAATATTTGACTTTACAAATAAGTACATAAGTTAAATCCAAAGTAAATAGAAATAAAGAAAAATAAATATAAGAACAGAAATCCCCACAATAGGACACAAAAAATAAATATTAATAAAACCAAAAGGTAGCTCTTTAAAAAGGATTAAAATATTGGTAAAAATCCTGACAAAGACTGATGAGAGGGAAAGGTTGGGAGAGAGTAAGTGAATACAGCAATATCAGCAATGGATGAGCAGATGTGAATGCTTATCTACAGACCTGAAAGGATCACAAGAGAATGTTAGGAACAACTTAATGCCAATAGTTTCAGAAATGTAGATGAAATGCAAAACTTCTTTGAAAAGAAAACTTTTCAAAAATTTTACAAGGTATGAGAAATATTAATAGATCTATATTATAGACAAATTAAATTTATGATTAACAACAAAACTACACACACACACACACAAATCTCTAAGCTCTGAGGATTTCACTGATGAGCCCTATCTAATATTTTAAAAAGAAAAAATATCCATTTTACAAAAAATTCTGACTTTAGGCCTACCATTTCAAGTAACTGAATTTCTGGCAGCAATTCAAATAAGCAAAGAAATAAATTCTCTTCTAAGATCTCCAGAAAGGGATGGAGCCTTGCAGATAGCTTGGTTTTAGCCCAATGAGCCCTTTGATAGATTTATGATCTATAGACCTGTAGGATAATATATTTGTATAATCTACTATGTTTGCAGCAATTTAGTACCACAGTAATAGAAAACTAACACAGAGACTAATTGACAGCAATGTTACTAACTCAGTAAATGAGCACCAGAGTATAAATCCTTCTACATGTTTCTTAGTCTACTATTCAGAGATCAGTTCTTCCTCATGTGGCTTAATATTGCTCATTGAAGAGGTGTGCAAGGAGTACTAAAATAGGTTTCTGGGCAGCCCGGGTGGCTCAGCGGTTTAGCGCTGCCTTCAGCAAAGGGCGTGATCCTAGAGACACAGGATCGAGTCCCACATCAGGTTCTCTGCGTGGAGCCTGCTGCTTCCTCTACCTGTGTCTCTGCCTCTATGTGTGTGTGTGTGTGTGTGTGTGTGTGTGTGATGAATAAATAAATAAAATATTTTTTTAAAAAATAAATAAAGAAGATGTGGTTTATGTATACAATGGAATATTACTCAGCTATTAGAAATGACAAATACCCACCATTTGCTTCAACATGGATGGAACTGGAGGGTATTATGCTGAGTGAAGTAAGTCAGTCGGAGAAGGACAAACATTATATGTTCTCATTCATTTGGGGAATATAAATAATAGTGAAAGGGAAAATAAGGGAAGGGAGAAGAAATGTGTGGGAAATATCAGAAAGGGAGACAGAACGTAAAGACTGCTAACTCTGGGAAACGAACTAGGGGTGGTAGAAGGGGAGGAGGGCGGGGGGTGGGAGTGAATGGGTGACGGGCACTGGGTGTTATTCTGTATGTTAGTAAATTGAACACCAATAAAAAAAAAATAAGAGAAAAAAATAAATAAATAAATAAATAAATAAATAAAATAGGTTTCTAACTCACTCAGGGAATTTTTTCATGGGAGGGCAAGGCCTAAGGTCAGTTAATGGGTTAGGAGCCTATTCCTCTCAGTCTCTGCAAGACCTAGTATGGCTGAATTACTTAAAACAGATCTAGTTAATATTTACAGGGTCATTTAATAAAGGAGAGGCAGCATCTATATTCCAAGAAACTGCTCTTTGCCATCATTGCCAGTGTAGTCAATGTCTCCATAATCTCAAAGTCAAAGGAGGAAAAATGAAAGAATAACTATTGTACAGAGCCTGAACTTACAGCCTGAAGGACAGGGTTAGTGAAAATGTTAGTGTCTTTAATTGTTTGCACTGTACCCAACATAATGCCTATAATATTTGTGGCACTTATTAAAGGTTATTAACTTACAAGTAGTGTAAGTTTTCCCTGGAAACCCAGAACCAAACAACTTTGTAATGTTCTTATCTTCAAGGCCATATTTCTTTTTTATGCCACTAGAAAGGGGTAAATGGTGTGATGTCCTCACCTGATATTTCGGTTACTATTACATTCAATATTACGCTGAAAACTCCTGCACAGTACTGGAACATGACGAGCTTGATGTAGGCACTGGTATGACTAGAAAAAAGGAAACTTATCAGGTATGTGAAGGGAATGACAGCCCAGCCAAACAGCATGAAGATGAACAATGTATCCAGAAAGCGGTAATTCTTGGTCAGTGCATCCAATCCAGATAATAGGAATACCATCTGAGAGAGAGAGAGAGAGAGAGAGAGAGTAAACAAGTCAAGTCAAAGTAGAAAAACTATGCAATGCCTAAGAATTCAATCTAATCACTTAGAAAAGAGAAATAATCCTCCTTTGTTAGAACACGTAAGTATTTATTAATCAAATAATTTTGTCCATGAGTATGGCTATGAGGTTCTTCTACTTCTCCCTCAGGTGAGCATATACCCTCTACTTGCCTTTCTACTTATTTTCATATACTTGAAACGGTTCCATTTTGTTCTTCTTGAAGAAGATCAAAGTATATTCTTTCTTCCCCTTCCTCTAAGCCCAAATAAGGCAATTCTCAGTATTTCCAGAAATGAGATCACCTAATAGAAAAACTTTTTTTTCCCCCAAGATTTCCATTCTGGCAGCTGTAAGCTGTGCTAAAGACCTACCCTCCGTGGCCTCCCATTTTTAGATTCTTCCTGTTGACTATACTCTGTTTTCCTACTCCTTTTCCCATCTCAGTCACTCAGTTGAGAAGCACACAGGGAAACTCAAAGTTAGAGGGGATCTAAGTAAGAGAATAGAGAACTTATAGAGCTATTACAGAAAATAAATTTCCAGAAATCTACATCACACAAGTTATTAACTGGTTTCTCCAAATATTCCAGAATTATTTATTTTGAGCTATTAAATGATTATGTAGCAAGATCCTTGAAAAGTGGATGGTAGAGTTAAGCTAAGGATAGCTACTAGTGATTGAAAGCAGGGTACCAGTGGTAGTAGAAAAAGCAACAAAAAAATGAACATAACATAGATGAAAGTATTTAGGTATTATGGGCATGGTACATTGCTTCTGTCATCACAGACTTTCAGTCTCAAGAGAAATGCAATGCATGTAATTACTTAGGTAGAATTTCGGGTGACCTACATATTTTTTTGTTGTTGTTGAAAGACAATGTTTAGGGATTTCACTAATTGTAAAATGTACATTTTTTTAAATGTACATTTTTGAGTAGAAAGACTCAACACTGTAAAAATGTAGATATTTCCCAAATCAGTCTACAAACAAAAATATCAATGAGATATTTAGCTGAATGATTTTAAACTTTATTTTGAAATGTAACACATTAAAAAATGCACAAAATACAGATGAACAGATCACTGAATTATTACAAAACAAACACTGCTGTGAAATCACCAAAGAGAGAAAGGAGGGGCAAGATGGCGATAGAGTAGGGTCCCCAAGTCACCTGTCCCCACCAAATTACCTAGATAACCTTCAAATCATCCTGAAAATCTACGAATTCAGCCTGAGATTTAAATAGAGAACAGCTGGAATGCTACAGTGAGAAGAGCTCACGCTATCAAGGTAGGAAGACGGGGGTGGGGGGGTGGGGGGAAGAAACAAAAGGCATCCAAGGGGGAGGGGCCCCGAGGAGCCGGGCTAAGGCCAGGGCGAGTGTCCCCAGGACAGGAAAGCACCGTCCTGGAGAAGCAGGAGCTTCACCAATCTTCCCCGGGCGGAAAGGCGCTTGCAGGGAGTTAGAGCAGGACCCAGGAGGGCGGGGATGCCCTCGGGCTCCCTGGGACTCTAACAGACACCTGCGCGCCCAGGAGAGTGCGCCGAGCTCCCTAAAGGGCTGGAGCGCGCACGGCTGGACCTGGAGCAGCTCGGAGGGGCTCGGGCGGAGCCTCCGCCTGAGGGAGCTGCGCTGCCGGGAGCTCAAATCCAACAACACAGGCCGGGAGCACAGAGCGCCGGTGACACAGCCCAGGATCTGAACCTCCCGCTGGGACAGGCAAAGGCCGGGAGAGCCCAGGACAGCAAGGATGCTCCTGCCCCGAGCTGAGCAGATCAGCGAGCACCCTGCCCCAAGAGCAACCAGGCCCCTGCACACTGAGAGCTCCGTAGTTACTGCGGGAGCTGAATCCAGGGCTCCAGAGCTGACCCCGACCACTGTGGTTGTTCCTCCTGGGGCCTCACAGGGTAAACAACCTCCACTGAGCACTGCATCCGGCAGAGGGCAGAGCAGCTCCACCAAGTGCTAACACCTGAAAATCAGCACAACAGGCTCCTCTCCCAGAAGACCAGCTAGACCGACAAGTTCCAGGGGAAGTCAAGGGACTTAAAGCATATGGAATCAGAAGATACTCCCCCGTGGATTTTTTTTTCCTTTTTGCTTTCTGTTTGCTTCCCCCACCTTTTTTCCCCTTTCCTTCTTTTTCTTTTTTTCTTCTTTTTCTTTTTTCTTCCTTTTTTCTTTTTCTCTTTTCTTTCCTTCTTTCTCTCCTCTCTTTTTCTCCTTTTCCCAATACAACTTGTTTTTTGCCACTCTGCACTGAGCAAAATGACTAGAAGGAAAACCTCACCTCAAAAGAAAGATTCAGAAACAGTCCTCTCTCCCACAGAGTTACAAAATCTGGATTACAATTCAATGTCAGAAAGCCAATTCAGAAGCACTATTATAAAGCTACTGGTGACTCCAGAAAAAAAGCATAAAGGACTCAAGAGACTTCATGACTGCAGAATTTAGATCTAATCAGCAGAAATTAAAAATCAATTGAATGAGATGCAATCCAAATTAGAAGTCCTAACGATGAGGGTTAATGAGGAGGAAGAACGAGTGAGTGACATAGAAGACAAGTTGATGGCAAAGAGGGAAACTGAGAAAAAAGAGACAAACAATTAAAAGACCATGAGGATAGATTAAGAGAAATAAATGACAGCCTGAGAAAGAAAAACCTACATTTAATTGGTGTTCCCGAGGGCACTGAAAGGGACAGAGGTCCAGAATATGTATTTGAACAAATCCTAGCTGAAAACTTTCCTAATATGGGAAGGGAAAAAGGAATTCAGATCCAGGAAATAGAGAGATCACCCCCTAAAATCAATAAAAACCATTCAACACCTCGACATTTAATAGTGAAGCTTGCAAATTCCAAATATAAAGAGAAGATTCTTAAAGCAGCAAGAGACAAAAAATCCCTGACTTTTATGGGGAGGAGTATTAGGGTAACAGCAGACCTCTCCACAGAGACCTGGCAGGCCAGAAAGGGCTGGCAGGATATATTCAGGGTCCTAAATGAGAAAAACATGCAACCAAGAATACTTTATCCAGCAAGACTCTCATTCAGAATGGAAGAAGAGATAAAGAGCTTCCAAGAAAGGCAGGAACAGAAAAAATATGTGACCTCCAAACCAGCTCTGCAAGAAATTGTAAGGGGGACTCTTAAAATTCCCCTTTAAGAAGAAGTCCAGTGGAACAATCCACAAAAACAAGGACTGAATAGATATCATGATGACACTAAACTCATATATTTCAATAGTAACTCTGAACGTGAATGGGCTCAATGACCCCATCAAAAGGCGTGGGGTTTCAGACTGGATAAAAAAGCAGGACCATCTATTTGCTGTCTACAAGAGACTGATTTTAGACAGAAGGACACCTACAACCTGAAAATAAAAGGTTGGAGAACCATTTACCATTCAAATGGTCCTCAAAAGGAAGCAGGGGTAGCCATCCTTATATCAGATAAACTAAAATTTACCCGAAGACTGTAGTGAGAGATGAAGAGGGACACTATATCATACTTAAAGGATCTATCCAACAAGAGGACTTAACAATCCTCAATATATATGCCCTGAATGTGGGAGCTGCCAAATATATCAATCAATTAATAACCAAATTAAGACATACTTAGATAATAATACATTTATACTTGGTGACTTCAATCTAGCGCTTTCTACACTCGATAGGTCTTCTAAACACAACATCTCCAAAGAAACGAGAGCTTTAAATGATGCACTGGACCAGATGGATTTCACAGATATCTACAGAACTTTACATCCAAACTCAACTGAATACACATTCTTCTCAAGTGCGCATGGAACTTTCTCCAGAATAGACCACATGCTGGGTCACAAATCGGGTCTGAACCGATACCAAAAGATTGGGATCGTCCCCTGCATATTCTCAGACCATAATGCCTTGAAATTAGAACTAAATCACAACAAGAAGTTTGGAAGGACTTCAAACACGTAGAGGTTAAGGACCATCTTGCTAAAAGATGAAAGGGTCAACCAGGAAATTAAGGAAGAATTAAAAAGATTCATGGAAACTAATGAGAATGAAGATACAACCGTTCAAAATCCTTGGGATGCAGCAAAAGCAGTCCTGAGGGTGAAATACATCGCAATACAAGCATCCATTCAAAAACTGGAAAGAACTCAAATACAAAAGCTAACTTTACACCTAAAGGAGCTAGAGAAAAAACAGCAAATAGATCCTACACCCAGCAGAAGAAGAGAGTTAATAAAGATTCGAGCAGAACTCAACGAAATCGAGACCAGAAGAACTGTGGAACAGATCAACAAAACCAGGAGTTGGTTCTTTGAAAAAACTAATAAGATAGATAAACCATTAGCCAGCCTTATTAAAAAGAAGAGAGAGGACTCAAATTAATAAAATCATGAATGAGAAAGGAGAGATCACTACCAACACCAAGGAAATACAAACGATTTTAAAAACACATTATGAACAGCTATACGCCAATAAATTAGGCAATCTAGAAGAAATGGACACATTTCTGGAAAGCCACAAACTACCAAATCTGGAACAGGAAGAAATAGAAAACCTGAACAGGCCAATAACCAGGGAGGAAATCGAAGCAGTCATCAAAAACCTCCCAAGACACAAGAGTCCAGGGCCAGATGGCTTCCCAGGGGAATTCTATCAAACGTTTAAAGAAGAAGCCATACCTATTCTACTAAAGCTGTTTGGAAAGATAGAAAGAGATGGAGTACTTCCAAATTCGTTCTATGAGGCCAGCATCACCCTAATTCCAAAACCAGACAAAGACCCCACCAAAAAGGAGAATTACAGACCAATATCCCTGATGAATATGGATGCTAAAATTCTCAACAAGATACTAGCCAATAGGATCCAACAGTACATTAAGAAAATTATTCACCATAACCAAGTAGGATTTATTCCCGGGACACAAGGCTGGTTCAATACTCGTAAAACAATCAATGTGGTTCATCATATCAGCAAGAGAAAAACCAAGAACCATATGATCCTCTCATTAGATGCAGAGAGAGCATTTGACAAAATACAGCATCCATTCCTGATCAAAACTCTTCAGAGTGTAGGGATAGAGGGAACTTTCCTCGACATCTTAAAAGCCATCTACGAAAATCCCACAGCAAATCAATGCCCAGAAGTCAGTGGCATTTCTATACACTAACAATGAGGCTGAAGAAAGAGAAATTAAGGAGTCAATCCCATTTACAATTGCACCCAAAGGCATAAGATACCTAGGAATAGGGGGGAGGAGCAAGATGGCGGAGGAGTAGGGTCTCCAAATCACCTGTCTCCACCAAACTACCTAGAAAACCTTCAAATTATCCTGAAAATCTATGAATTCGGCCTGAGATTTAAAGAGAGACCAGCTGGAATGCTACAGTGAGAAGAGTTCGCGCATCTATCAAGGTAGGAAGACGGGGAAAAAGAAATAAAGGAACAAAGGCCTCCAAGGGGGAGGGGCCCCGCGAGGAGCCGGGCTGAGGCCGGGGCGAGTGTCCCCAGGACAGGAGAGCCCCGTCCCGGAGACGCAGGAGCTGCACCGACCTTCCCGGGGGAAAGGGGATCGCGGGGAGGTGGAGCAGGACCCAGGAGGGCGAGGATGCCCTGGGGCTCCCCGGGACAGTAACAGACACCTGCGCCCCGGGGGAGTGCTCCGAGCTCCCTAAGGGCTGCAGCGCGCACGGCGGGACCCGGCGGGACGCGGAGCAGCTGAAGGGGCTCGGGGGCGGCTCCGCGGAGGGGGCTGCGGGGCCCCGGGAGCAGCTTGGAGGGGCTCGGGCAGAAGAAGAGGCTCCGTGCGGAGGGGGCTGCGCGGTTCCAGGAGCAGCTCGGGGTGCTCGGGCGGCAGCTCCGCGGAGGGGGTTGCGCGGCCCGGGAGCGCGAATCCACCAGCGCAGGCTCCGAAGCACAGGGCGCCGGGACACAGCCCAGGATCCGGCCTCCCCCGGGACAGGCAGAGGCCGGGAGGGCCCAGGACAGCGAGGACGCTCCTGCCCCAGCTGAGCAGATCAGCGGCCCCGCCCCGGAGCCTCCAAGCCCTGCAGACGGAGTTCCTGCCGGAGCTGAATCCAGGTTTCCAGAGCTGCCCCGCCACTGGGGCTGTTCCTCCTGCGGCCTCACGGGGTAAACAACCCCCACCGAGCCCTGCACCAGGCAGGGGCACAGCAGCTCCCCCAACTGCTAACACCTGAAAATCAGCACAACAGGCCCCTCCCCCAGAACACCAGCTAGACTGACAACTTCCAGGAGAAGCCAAGGGACTTAAAGAACACAGAATCAGAAGATACTCCCCGGTGGTTCTTTTTTTGTTTGTTTGTTTTTGTTTTTGTTTTTGTTTTTGTTTTGTTTTGCTTTTTGATTTGTTTCCTTCCCCCACCCCCTTTTTTTCTCCTTTCTTTTTCTTTCTCTTTTTCTTCTTTTTTTTTTTTTTTTCGTTTTTTTTTCTTTTTCTTCCCTTTTTTTTTCTCTTTCTCTTTTCTTTCCTTCTTTCTCTCCTCTCTTTTTCTCTTTTTCCCAATACAACTTGCTTTTGGCCACTCTGCACTGAGCAAAATGACTAGAAGGAAAACCTCATCTCAAAAGAAAGAATCAGAAACAGTCCTCTCTCCCACAGAGTTACAAAATCTGGATTACAATTCAATGTCAGAAAGCCAATTCAGAAGCACTATTATACAGCTACTGGTGGCTCTAGAAAAAAGTATAAAGGACTCAAGAGACTTCATGACTGCAGAATTTAGAGCTAATCAGGCAGAAATTAAAAACCAATTGAATGAGATGCAATCCAAACTAGAAGTCCTAACGACGAGGGTTAACGAGGTGGAAGAACGAGTGAGTGACCTAGAAGACAAGTTGACAGCAAAGAGGGAAACTGAGGAAAAAAGAGACAAACAATTAAAAGACCATGAAGATAGATTAAGGGAAATAAACGACAGCCTGAGGAAGAAAAACCTACGTTTAATTGGGGTTCCCGAGGGCGCCGAAAGGGACAGAGGGCCAGAATATGTATTTGAACAAATTCTAGCTGAAAACTTTCCTAATCTGGGAAGGGAAACAGGCATTCAGATCCAGGAAATAGAGAGATCCCCCCCTAAAATCAATAAAAACCGTTCAACACCTCGACATTTAATTGTGAAGCTTGCAAATTCCAAAGATAAGGAGAAGATCCTTAAAGGAGCAAGAGACAAGAAATCCCTGACTTTTATGGGGAGGAGTATTAGGGTAACAGCAGACCTCTCCACAGAGACCTGGCAGGCCAGAAAGGGCTGGCAGGATATATTCAGGGTCCTAAATGAAAAGAACATGCAACCAAGAATACTTTATCCAGCAAGGCTCTCATTCAAAATGGAAGGAGAGATAAAGAGCTTCCAAGACAGGCAGCAACTAAAAGAATATGTGACCTCCAAACCAGCTCTGCAAGAAATTTTAAGGGGGCCTCTTAAAATTCCCCTTTAAGAAGAAGTTCAGTGGAACAGTCCACAAAAACAAAGACTGAATAGATATCATGATGACACTAAACTCATATCTCTCAATAGTAACTCTGAATGTGAACGGGCTTAATGACCCCATCAAAAGGCGCAGGGTTTCAGACTGGATAAAAAAGCAGGACCCATCTATTTGCTGTCTACAAGAGACTCATTTTAGACAGAAGGACACCTACAGCCTGAAAATAAAAGGTTGGAGAACCATTTACCATTCGAATGGTCCTCAAAAGAAAGCAGGGGTAGCCATCCTTATATCAGATAAACTAAAATTTACCCCAAAGACTGTAGTGAGAGATGAAGAGGGACACTATCTCATACTTAAAGGATCTATTCAACAAGAGGACTTAACAATCCTCAATATATATGCCCCGAATGTGGGAGCTGCCAAATATATAAATCAATTATTAACCAAAGTGAAGAAATACTTAGATAATAATACACTTATACTTGGTGACTTCAATCTAGCTCTTTCTATACTCGATAGGTCTTCTAAGCAAAACATCTCCAAAGAAACGAGAGCTTTAAATGATACACTGGACCAGATGGATTTCACAGATATCTACAGAACTTTACATCCAAACTCAACTGAATACACATTCTTCTCAAGCGCACATGGAACTTTCTCCAGAATAGACCACATATTGGGTCACAAATCGGGTCTGAACCGATACCAAAAGATTGGGATTGTCCCCTGCATATTCTCGGACCATAATGCCTTGAAATTAGAACTAAATCACAACAAGAAGCTTGGAAGGACCTCAAACACATGGAGGTTAAGGACCATCCTGCTAAAAGATAAAAGGGTCAACCAGGAAATTAAGGAAGAATTAAAAAGATTCATGGAAACTAATGAGAATGAAGATACAACCGTTCAAAATCTTTGGGATGCAGCAAAAGCAGTCCTAAGGGGGAAATACATCGCAATACAAGCATCCATTCAAAAACTGGAAAGAACTCAAATACAAATGCTAACCTTACACATAAAGGAGCTAGAGAAAAAACAGCAAATAGATCCTACACCCAAGAGAAGAAGGGAGCTAATAAAGATTCGAGCAGAACTCAACGAAATCGAGACCAGAAGAACTGTGGAACAGATCAACAGAACCAGGAGTTGGTTCTTTGAAAGAATTAATAAGATAGATAAACCATTAGCCAGCCTTATTAAAAAGAAGAGAGAGAAGACTCAAATTAATAAAATCATGAATGAGAAAGGAGAGATCACTACCAACACCAAGGAAATACAAACGATTTTAAAAACATATTATGAACAGCTATACGCCAATAAATTAGGCAATCTAGAAGAAATGGACGCATTCCTGGAAAGCCACAAACTACCAAAACTGGAACAGGAAGAAATAGAAAACCTGAACAGGCCAATAACCAGGGAGGAAATTGAAGCAGTCATCAAAAACCTCCCAAGACACAAGAGTCCAGGGCCAGATGGCTTCCCAGGAGAATTTTATCAAACGTTTAAAGAAGAAATCATACCTATTCTCCTAAAGCTGTTTGGAAAGATAGAAAGAGATGGAGTACTTCCAAATTCGTTCTATGAAGCCAGCATCACCTTAATTCCAAAGCCAGACAAAGACCCCGCCAAAAAGGAGAATTACAGACCAATATCCCTGATGAACATGGATGCAAAAATTCTCAACAAGATACTGGCCAATAGGATCCAACAGTACATTAAGAAAATTATTCACCATAACCAAGTAGGATTTATCCCTGGGACACAAGGCTGGTTCAACACCCGTAAAACAATCAATGTGATTCATCATATCAGCAAGAGAAAAACCAAGAACCATATGATCCTCTCATTGGATGCAGAGAAAGCATTTGACAAAATACAGCATCCATTCCTGATCAAAACTCTTCAGAGTGTAGGGATAGAGGGAACATTCCTCGACATCTTAAAAGCCATCTATGAAAAGCCCACAGCAAATATCATTCTCAATGGGGAAGCACTGGGAGCCTTTCCCCTAAGATCAGGAACAAGACAGGGATGTCCACTCTCACCACTGCTATTCAACATAGTACTGGAAGTCCTAGCCTCAGCAATCAGACAACAAAAAGACATTAAAGGCATTCAAATTGGCAAAGAAGAAGTCAAACTCTCCCTCTTCGCCGATGACATGATACTCTACATAGAAAACCCAAAAGTCTCCACCCCAAGATTGCTAGAACTCATACAGCAATTCGGTAGCGTGGCAGGATACAAAATCAATGCCCAGAAGTCAGTGGCATTTCTATACACTAACAATGAGACTGAAGAAAGAGAAATTAAGGAGTCAATCCCATTTACAATTGCACCCAAAAGCATAAGATACCTAGGAATAAACCTCACCAAAGATGTAAAGGATCTATATCCTCAAAACTATAGAACACTTCTGAAAGAAATTGAGGAAGACACAAAGAGATGGAAAAATATTCCATGCTCATGGATTGGCAGAATTAATATTGTGAAAATGTCAATGTTACCCAGGGCAATATACACGTTTAATGCAATCCCTATCAAAATACCATGGACTTTCTTCAGAGAGTTAGAACAAATTATTTTAAGATTTGTGTGGAATCAGAAAAGACCCCGAATAGCCAGGGGAATTTTAAAAAAGAAAACCATATCTGGGGGCATCACAATGCCAGATTTCAGGTTGTACTACAAAGCTGTGGTCATCAAGACAGTGTGGTACTGGCACAAAAACAGACACATAGATCAGTGGAACAGAATAGAGAATCCAGAAGTGGACCCTGAACTTTATGGGCAACTAATATTCGATAAAGGAGGAAAGACTATCCATTGGAAGAAAGACAGTCTCTTCAATAAATGGTGCTGGGAAAATTGGACATCCACATGCAGAAGAATGAAACTAGACCACTCTCTTTCACCATACACAAAGATAAACTCAAAATGGATGAAAGATCTAAATGTGAGACAAGATTCCATCAAAATCCTAGAGAAGAACACAGGCAACACCCTTTTTGAACTCGGCCATAGTAACTTCTTGCAAGATACATCCACGAAGGCAAAAGAAACAAAAGCAAAAATGAACTATTGGGACTTCATCAAGATAAGAAGCTTTTGCACAGCAAAGGATACAGTCAACAAAACTCAAAGACAACCTACAGAATGGGAGAAGATATTTGCAAATGACATATCAGATAAAGGGCTAGTTTCCAAGATCTATAAAGAACTTATTAAACTCAACACCAAAGAAACAAACAATCCAATCATGAAATGGGCAAAAGACATGAACAGAAATCTCACAGAAGAAGACATAGACATGGCCAACATGCACATGAGAAAATGCTCTGCATCACTTGCCATCAGGGAAATACAAATCAAAACCACAATGAGATACCACCTCACACCAGTGAGAATGGGAAAAATTAACAAGGCAGGAAACAACAAATGTTGGAGAGGATGTGGAGAAAAGGGAACCCTCTTACACTGTTGGTGGGAATGTGAACTGGTGCAGCCACTGTGGAAAACTGTGTGGAGGTTCCTCAAACAGTTAAAAATATACCTGCCCTACGACCCAGCAATTGCACTGTTGGGGATTTACCCCAAAGATACAAATGCAATGAAACGCTGGGACACCTGCACCCCGATGTTTCTAGCAGCAATGGCCACGATAGCCAAACTGTGGAAGGAGCCTCGGTGTCCAACGAAAGATGAATGGATAAAGAAGATGTGGTTTATGTATACAATGGAATATTACTCAGCTATTAGAAATGACAAATACCCACCATTTGCTTCAACGTGGATGGAACTGGAGGGTATTATGCTGAGTGAAGTAAGTCAGTCGGAGAAGGAGAAACATTATATGTTCTCATTCATTTGGGGAATATAAATAATAGTGAAAGGGAAAATAAGGGAAGGGAGAAGAAATGTGTGGGAAATATCAGAAAGGGAGACAGAACATAAAGACTGCTAACTCTGGGAAACGAACTAGGGGTGGTAGAAGGGGAGGAGGGCGGGGGGTGGGAGTGAATGGGTGACGGGCACTGGGTGTTATTCTGTATGTTAGTAAATTGAACACCAATAAAAAAAAAAAAAAAAGAAAAAAAAAAAAAAAAAAAAAAAGATACCTAGGAATAAACCTAACCAAAGAGGTAAAGGATCTATACCCTAAAAACTATAGAACACTTCTGAAAGAAATTGAGGAAGACACAAAGAGATGGAAAAATATTCCATGCTCATGGATTGGCAGAATTAATATTGTGAAAATGTCAATGTTACCCAGGGCAATTTACACGTTTAATGAAATCCCTATCAAAATACCACGGACTTTCTTCAGAGAGTTAGAACAAATTATTTTAAGATTTGTGTGGAATCAGAAAAGACCCCGAATAGCCAGGGGAATTTTAAAAAAGAAAACCATAGCTGGGGGCATCACAATGCCAGATTTCAGGTTGTACTACAAAGCTGTGGTCATCAAGACAGTGTGGTACTGGCACAAAAACAGACACATAGATCAATGGAACAGAATAGAGAACCCAGAAGTGGACTCTCAACTTTATGGTCAACTAATATTCGATAAAGGAGGAAAGACTATCCACTGAAAGAAAGACAGTCTCTTCAATAAATGGTGCTGGGAAAATTGGACATCCGCATGCAGAAGAATGAAACTAGACCACTCTCTTTCACCATACACAAAGATAAACTCAAAATGGATGAAAGATCTAAATGTGAGACAAGATTCTATCAAAATCCTAGAGGAGAACACAGGCAACACCCTTTTTGAACTTGGACACATTAACTTCTTGCAAGATACATCCACGAAGGCAAAAGAAACAAAAGCAAAAATGAACTATTGGGACTTCATCAAGATAAGAAGCTTTTGCACAGCAAAGGATACAGTCAACAAAACTAAAAGACAACCTACAGAATGGGAGAAGATATTTGCAAATGACCTATCAGATAAAGGGCTAGTTTCCAAGATCTATAAAGAACTTTAAACTCAACACCAAAGAAACAAACAATCCAATCATGAAATGGGCAAAAGACATGAACAGAAATCTCACAGAGGAAGACATAGACATGGCCAACAAGCACATGAGAAAATGCTCCGCATCACTTGCCATCAGGGAAATACAAATCAAAACCACAATGAGATACCACCTCACACCAGTGAGAATGGGGAAAATTAACAAGGCAGGAAACCACAAATGTTGGAGAGGATGCGGAGAAAAGGGAACCCTTTTGCACTGTTGGTGGGAATGTGAACTGGTGCAGCCACTCTGGAAAACTGTGTGGAGGTTACTCAAAGAGTTAAAAATAGACCTGCCCTATGACCCAGCAATTGCACTGTTGGGGATTTACCCCAAAGATACAGATGCAATGAAACGCTGGGACACCTGCACCCCGATGTTTATAGCAGCAATGTCCACAATAGCCAAACTGTGGAAGGAGCCTCGGTGTCCATCAAAAGATGAATGGATAAAGAAGATGTGGTTTATGTATACAATGGAATATTACTCAGCCATTAGAAATGACAAATACCCACCATTTGCTTCAACATGGATGGAACTGGAGGGTATTATGCTGAGTGAAGTGAATCAATCAGAGAAGGACAAACATTATATGTTCTCATTCATTTGGGGTATGTAAATAATAGTGAAAGGGAATAGAAGGGAAGGGAGAAGAAATGGGTAGGAAATATCAAAAAGGGAGACAGAACATAAAGACTCCTAACTCTGGGAAACGAACTAGGGGTGGTGGAAGGGGCGGGGGGCGGGGAGTGGGGGTGAATGGGTGATGGGCACTGAGGGGGGCACTTGACAGGATGAGTACTGGGTGTTATTCTGTATGTTGGCAAATTGAACACCAATGAAAAATAAATTTTTAAAAAATGAAAAAAAAAGAAATCATCAAGGATCCCAATGCCACTTAAAGTACAACATCTCCCTCCTCTGTGAACGTAAACACTATCCTGACCTTTATAATTACTTTCCTTCTTTTTTTAAAGTTTTAACAAAAACATCTCTAAACAGTACTTGTATTTTCAACTGTACATAAATGGAATTATATAGTATGACGTTTCATACCTGCCTTCTTTTGCCAACATTGTATTTGTGAAATCCATCCCTACTGTTGCCCAGTGTGGTAGTTCATTTTCATTGCTGTTTAGTATTCCAGTGTATTTTTGTATCACTTTTATTCATCTGTTATATTTAATAAATATTTGAGTTGCCATGTTTATTATTATTATGAATAACATTCTTAATTTTCTTTTACATGTTTCTTGCACATATATATGCATATGTATACACACACACACACATATATAATTAATAAACCTTCAAAGTTTTAGAAGAAAATGCCAAATTGCTTACCAAAGTAACTGGACCAACTTATGTTCTCATCAATAGTAATTGCAGTTTCCACTGCATTAAATTTTTATATATATTTGGTATTTTAGCTTTCTAGATTTTAGCTATTCTGGTAGGTTTGTATCACTCTACGTTTTGTTTCCTATTGCTGCTGTAACAAATTCACAAGTTAGTGGCTAAAACAACACAATTTTATCTTATAGTTTTGGAAGGGTTCTCACTAGACTAAGATAAAAAGGTCTGCAAGACTGTATTCCTTCTGGAGGCTCCAGGAGAAATCCATGTTGTTGCCTTTTCAGGCTTCTAGAGGCTGTCTGCCTTACTGAGCTAAGGGCAGTTTCCTTTATCTTCAAAGCCAGAAGCTTAGTATTTTGGAAGCTCTTATCTCCAATGTGATGGTATCTGGAGGTGTGGCCTTTGGGATGTAATCCGGTTAAGATGAGGTCATGAGGGTGGGGCCCCATGATGGGATAGTGTCCTTATAATAAGATGAAAACTTGCTCTTGAGCTTTCACTCTCCCTCTCCTTCTTTCCTTCTGTTTCTGCCATGTATGAACAGTGTGAGAAAAGAGTCATCTGCAAACCATGAAGAGCCCTCATTGGGAAACCAAATCAAATGCATCCTTGATCTTGGACTTCCTAGACTTTGCAACCATGAGGAAATAATTTTCTATTATTTAATCCACCATATCTATTTTGTTATAGCAGTCAGAGCTAAGAAGCTGGCTTTTATATTTCCTTTCTTGGAGGCCTTTACATCATTTGAGTTACTGTCCAGCATTCTTTCATTTCAATCTGAAGGAATCCATTAGCATTTCTTGTGGGGTAGGTTTAGTGGTAATTCATTTCCTCAGCTTATTTAAGACAGTTGTTTTAAAGTCTTTGTCTAGCAGCTCCAATCTTTGTATTTTTCTTAGATTGATTGATTTGACACAGAGAGAAAATGCACAAGCAGGGGGAGAGGGAGAGGGAGAAGAAAGCTCCCTGGTGAGCAGGGAGCCCAGTGCAGTGCTCCATCCCAGGATCCTGGGATCATGACCTGGGCTGAAGGCAGATGCTTAACCGACTGAGCCACCCAGGTGCCCCCTGTTTGTACTTCTTCAGGAATGGTTGCTGTCATTTTATCTTCTTCCTTTGAACAGACTATGCTTTCCTGTTTATTTGTAGGCCTTGTGATGTTGTAGAAACTTGAGTAAAATATCAGCCACTCTTCCAATATTTGCAGACTGACTCTGTGTCAGAGCAGTTCATCAGTAATTAGTGGGGTTTGTTCTGAGACTAGGGATCACTCCTATCCCATTAAGATCAAAGTCTCTCATGTCTTTATGAGCATGTACACCATCTTGGCCTGTATATTGCTTTCTCAATTCCCTCCCCTATAAATAGAACTGCTTTGAAATGTGTTTATTCCCCAGGGCCTTATATCAGGCTCTCCTTCAAGCCTTAGTCTATATTATAGTCTTGATTAATAATTTCTTCCTTCAGGCATCTTCAGGTCTGTGGTACCCCGGCAGGTTCACAACCAATGGATACCACTGCTCTTCCCTATTTAAAATCCAAGTTAGACAAAAAGAGAGCAGTCCTTCTTGCAAGCCTCTCGATATGTTAGAATGTTGGAAATAAAGATCTGTTCTACTTCTTCCACTTCAGGGGAGAGCTGGCAACTGGACTGCCATATCCTCCAGACCAAGACTGTGCTACACTAGGGATAGGTTGAATTAAGGGCTCATAAACATGCTATGAAATTTCCTATCATTTTGAATGTGACATTTTCTTGTTTGGGCATTTTCTTGGTTGCTATAGACCTATGATTGTTTTCCAGAGTTCCTATAAAGTTATAATAAACTGGCTGAGTTTCTGCTTTTTTTTTTCTCCATGGGCAGGGGTGGGGGGGCAAAGGACTTGGGACTTCCTAGTATGCCATCTTATTGACAACATTTATCTTTATGTTTTTGGTAAGTATTTTCCTGACAATTAATGCAGTTGAATGCTTTTCCATATCTATAGATCATGTGTCTATCTTCTTTTATGATACATCAGTTCTGACCTCTTTCTCTTTTTTTCTGTTTCTCTGTTTTATTCTTACTGCTAGAGAATTACACTTAGAATATGATCCAGATGTGAAGTTATTCATAAGAATATTAAAAGAACTATGGTTGAATATGTCTGAGAAAATAAAAAGGTGGAGAGCATAGGTTTACAGATGAATAACTTCATGAGATAAATTTTGGAAAGTAATTCACTGTAAGCTTTATATCTGAGGAATACAAATATGAAATGAAGAACTTATTAGATAGGTTTTATTTTATATTGTTTTTTAACAACATCTGTTGTTTCCTGACTTGTTAATTTTAGCCATTATGACTGTTGAGGTGGTATCTTATAGTGGTTTTGATTTATATTTCCCTGATGCTGAGTGATGTTGAGCATTTTTTCATGTGTCTGTTGGCCATTTGTATGTCTTCATGTCTTCTGCCCATTTCTTGATTGGATTATTTATTCTTTGGGTGTTGAGTTTGGTAAGTTCTTTATAGATTTTGGGTAGTAGACCTTTATCTGATACAACATTTGCAAATATCTTCTCCCATTCTGTGGTTGTCTTTTGATTTTATTGACTGTTTTCTTTGCTGTGCAAAAGCTTTTTATCTTGATGAAGTCCCAATAATTTGTTTTTGCCTTTATTCCCCTTGCCTTTGGAAATCTGTCTAGTAAGAAGCTGCTGCCCAAGAAATGCACAGTGGAAAAAAAAGGAAAATAAACAGAATAGTATTTGAGACATCTGTGACACAGTGAAAAGAAACAATACACATGAAAACAAAATCAGAGAACAAAAGGAGAAGGACGATGAGACAGAGGGAAGTAAAAGACTGGCCAAGAAATTTATAAAACTGGTAACAGATACCAACCTTCAGATTCAGGAAGCTTTGAATATACCAAGCAAGGTAAAAACAAAAAAACCCTAAGCACAATACAGTAAGAATGTTAAAAAATCTACCTCAAAGGAAAAATAGTAAAAGAAAACTGTGCAAAAAAGACACAATACTTTCCAAGGAATTTTAAGAAGTCTGATAGCTGACTCCTTGTAAAAAAATGATGAAAATAAGCCATGACAATGGAATGACATCCCTAAAGTGCAGGAGGTGGGGGGAACAGAAAAATATTCTTCAAGGGATAAAAAAAAAAAAGAAATAATTTCCAAACAGTCTGCAAGATATTTTCTCGCCATTAAATCTTTCCTAAAAGAAATACCATAGCAAGTTCTTCAGGAAGAGAAAAATGATCCCAGATAAAACTACAGAAGAGAATAAAAAGCAATGGGAAAAACTATGAATGAATACAACTAAATATTTACTGTAACAAAAAAATAGTAGCTTTTGGATGATAAATGTATAAAATTAAAATGCCTTATAACAATAATGTAAAAATCTGGAGGTTATTTTTGGAATGACAAGATCTTACCACTATCAGGGAGGTGGTAACAGCAGTAACTTGCGGTGACAGTAATTAATCATACATGCATGTTAGGGGCACCTGGGTGGCTCAGTCAGTTGAGCATCTGCCTTCAGCTCAGGTCATTGTCCCAGGGTCCTGGGATTAAGCCCCACAATAGGCTCCCTGGTCAGCAGGGAGTCTGCTTCTCCCTCTTCCTCTGCCCCCCACCTCACTCATGTTCTATCTCTCTTGCTTGCTCTCTTGTTCTCAAGTAAACAAAATCTTTTAAAAAAACACCCAAATGTGCATGCTAATTTTTAGAATGGTCACTGAAAGAATATTTAACACAAATTCAATAGAGGGCAGAAGAAAAAGGGGAAACAGGAAATAAAACAATTCAAATAAGAAAAGAATAAACCCAAACATATTAGTATTTCTTTGGATACTTTAATTATAAGGCCAGATCGTTAGCCTGGAAAAAAACTAACACAACTATATACTGTTTATGAAAAAAAATTTTTAAGAATATGAAGAATCAGAAAATCTAAATGCAAAAGGATGAAAATACATTTACCAAGGAAACAATAATCAAAGTACCTATGCTATTTCTAGAAAAAGCATATTTTAAGGCTAGATGCATCATTAGGGATAAAAGACACAGAAATAACATTGTGATACAAGGGCTTAATCCATCAGGAAAATACAATTAGAAATATGCATGCATCCATGAATATATAAACTGTAGGTATAAAGCAAACTATATGAAGCAAAGCTTCAAACTGTATCAAAATTTTACAGAAAAGAAAAATAAGCAACATATCAGTAACAACAGAGATGAGTAACTCTCCAATAAAAACAGGAGACATGTTAACAAGTACACATAAAATATTTACCAAAATTGATCACATGCTGGATCATAAAATATGACTCAATGTATTTAAAATGAACAAAACCATTCACAGTATATTCTCTGAGCAAAGTGCTATTAATCTATGAATACATTTTAAAACTGTTAGAAATCAAATTACACATTTCTAGTAAACATCATGGTTCAAAAGTATTTTAGAAATTAGGAAATGTTTGGGATGCCTGGGTAGCTCAGCAGTTAAGCATCTGCCTTTGGCTCAGGGTGTGATCCTGGAGTTCCTGGATCGAGTCCCGCATTGGGCTCCCTGCATGGAGCCTGCTTCTTCCTCTACCTATGTCTCTACCTCTCTCTCTCTCTCTCTCTCTCTCTCTCTCTCTCTCTGTGTGTGTGTGTGTCTCATGAATAGATAAATACAATTTTTTAAAAAAAGAAATTAGGAAATGTTTGTGAATTAGCGATAATGAAGATCAAACCTGTGGGATGCAGCTGAAGTGAAGAGATAATGTAAAGCTCTGGAGTTTTGGTTTGTGTGCACAGTGTGGCTCTCCCAATTAGTTCCTGTGACAACACTAATGATTAGTGACCCTCACAATGTTAGTGGTTTGCCCTTACTCTGTTAACTGGCTATCCAGTAAGCTGTGAGAAGAGAACAGCACTGAGCACCTTGTCTATAGTAGTGCATAGAGCAGCAGAGAGAGTGTCATGTTTTTCTTTCTACTCTGGAGCTCTCTGTATTCATGAAATGCTTCTAGCCTCTGATCTCTTTTATCTGTTCTAATCTGTATAGGATCAGAGCTCTTCCTCAGAACCAAAAGTTACAACCTTCCAACCCTAGAGCACCATGGACAATGACTATAAGTTTTCTAATGGCATGGAAGCCAGTGAAACTGGCCTCTGAGCCCTCTATCTCATTTAAAACAAATGGGTTTGCTTTCACTTTCACAGCAGTGAAGGATGGCCAAAGAGATACCAGATGGACAAAAGATAAGGAAAGTGACAAGTGTAAACTGAACAAATATTCTCCTAAATCCTATCTATTAATTATTCAAATATTCAAATGCTCACACAAATACACAAAATTTGAATGGTCCATGGCACAAAATTCAAAAATCTCTTGAGGCAATCAGATCACTAGAGTCAGGAGAAAATTACTTACAAAAAAATTTGTCGGGAAGCCCGGGTGGCTCAGCGGTTTAGTGTCGCCTTCAGCCCAGGGCATGATCCTGGAGATCTGGGATCGAGTCCTGCATCAGGCTTCTTGCATGGACCCTGTTTCTCCCTCTGCCTGTGTCTCTGCCTCTCTCTCTCTCTCTTTCTCTCTCTCTGTGTGTGTGTCTCTCATGAATAACTTTAAAAAATCTTTAAAAAAAAATTTGCCAGGATGCCTGGGTGGCCCAGCAGTTTAGCGCCTGCCTTCAATCCAGGGCGTGATCCTGGAGTCCCGGGATCAAGTCCCACATCAGGCTCCCTGCATGGAGCCTGCTTCTCCCTCTGCCTATGTCTCTGCCTCTCTCTGTGTGTGTGTCTCTCATGAATAAATACATAAAATCTTTTTTAAAAATTAAAATTAAAAAATTGACTTTGTTTACTATGGGACTGCTATTGGTAGTATGACAGGCTGTGTCTTTCCATAATTACAGATGCCTTGGGCCAATACATATTAGAGAGCAAGCAGGTCCAGAAGGTAGCTTAAGAAATACATTTCTGTTTCTTCAAATAAGAATATTTTTGTTTTAGAAAATAAATGTAAAGGAAAAGATTTTCACTGAGGCATATTCCACAATATACTCCCTGACATAATGAGCCAAAGTATATTTTTATCTTTCTTGAGAGATTTAGATATAGGTCAATATTAGCTGAGGAGAATCTTCTGGAATGTACCAGAGAATAAAACTCCTCAAAAGACTTTGTCTAATACTCACCATTAGTAAGCAGCAGGCAATGAAGAAGATGAGGAAGTCCCAGAGCAGAGCCGAGAGCCAGAAATTAGTGGCAGAGACTCCACTCACAAACTGGATGTGCTTTGCCTTAGTGATTCTCTCAGTCACCGTCAGAAGACAAAAGCTACTGACAAAAATACTCATGCCAAAAAACAAATTCAAGGCTACCTGTGCTCCTGTTAATTTTCTACAAAGGAATGAATAAAAAAAGACACATTGATAAGACAACTAAGTGGAAAATACTAGTTTCTAAAAATAACTTGTTATTTATTATATATTATTTATTTTATTATTCTATTAACTTTTAAAATTAACCTTTTTTAAAGAATGTGTTCAGATAAGGAAGAAGGACTATATTTAATGTACCAAGCTCAATTCCAATAAAAAAGCATACGTACCTTTTCTCAAGTTTTTTAGAAGCAGCATTTAGAGGCTGAGGTTTGTTAGAGACTGTAATTGATGCATTGGGACCAGAAAGAGCCATAAAAATAATATTGTCTAATACTGTCAGGGATAGTGGTGGTGAGTGGTATGCCTGGTTGTTGAACCAAATGGTAACCTCAGTTTGACGTCTAGTAGGCTGAAAGGAAAGTGCAATAATGCATGAGTAAATGCATTCTTGACTTTGCCCCAAGTATTCCGTTAGGTCACCTGGAATGAGAAAAGAATAATGACCATGGGCTCAGCATGCAATACAGATCACTTAGTATGCATTTTGGAAAGGTAGAACCCACTAATTTTACTTGTCCAATATTTTTTCTATTTCCAGTGTCTCACAACATCTCTGACAGACACATCTTGATCATTCAACTCAAGAACTCTATTCTAATAATCTACACAAACCTCGCACCTTTTAGCTTAGTTTCACTTAGAAAATATAGTCCACCAGGAAATACAAATCAAAACCACAATGAGATACTACCTCACATGGGTCAGAATAGCTGTTGATGAGAATGTGGAGAACAGTTAACCCTTGTGCACTCTTGTTGGCAATGCAAACTGGTGCAGCCACTGTGGAAATAGTATGGAGGTTCCTCAAAACATTTAAAATAGAAATACCATATGATCCAGCGATTCTACTATTGGGTGTTGACCCAAAGAAAACAAAAACACTAATTTGAAAAGATATAAGCACTCCATGTGTACTGCAGCATTATTTATAATAGCCAAATTATGAAAGCAACTCAAGTCTCCAGTGATAGATGAATGGATAAAGAATGGATATATATACACACATATATACATATATATGTTATATATATACACACACAGATTACTCAGCCATGAAAAAAGAATGAAATCTTGCCATTTGAAACATTACTATTGATATATCTGTGACACATAGTCTTTTTATTTTTGTATAAACAACATAATATAGCAGAAAAGGAACCACATTATTAATCAGAGAAATCATTTCTCCCTCTTCTCTCCTCTGTCATTTCTAAACAACTACATGGTCTTTGACTAATAAATGTTCATCTAGTGCTTCTGTCATGGAGGAGAAAAAGGAATAAAGGAATATGTGATTTAATGACAGCTTTTATGCCACTCAGCCTATGTGTATGCTGCAAAATCAGGATAAAGATAGAATAATCAACATTTCTCAATGCATTTTCATTTTTCACAATGGAATCTAAAGGATAAAAGAGAAACGATCTGCCAAACTACACGGCTCTATGCTAACCTAAACCAAAACTGTCAACCACGCAGCAGCTAAAGGAAATACAAAGGAAACACATGAAAGGCAATGATCAGCCTTGAAAGACGGACAGACTTGCTCCTTATAGATGTGATTTAGTGTAGTGAGTGGGTTAATACTGCAGACTCCCACCAGGCAGTCCTAAAATCTAGTCCCTACTCTAATACATACCAGATTCATTTTTTTGACAACTTAGTTAAGATCTCCAAGCCTCAAGAGATGTGTGGGAAATATCAGAAAGGGAGACAGAACATAAAGACTCCTAACTCTGGGAAACGAACTAGGGGTGGTGGAAGGGGAGGAGGGCGGGGGTTGGGGGTGAGTGGGTGACGGGCACTGAGGGGGACATTTGACGGGATGAGCACTGGGTGTTATTCTGTATGTTGGTAAATTGAAGACCAATAAAAAATTAATTTATTAAAAAAATAATAAAAATAAAATAAAAAAATCTCCAAGCCTCAAGCTAGTATGATTGTTACAGAAATGTAGATAACTGAAATATTTAGAAAAGTTCCTGCCAAAAGTAGTGTTCAGTACATGTAATCAATTATTATTATTGTCTTCCAAATAAGTAGTTCAGAGTAGCCTGCCCATAACATCTTCAACCTAACCTGTTTTAAAATATGGGTAATCTAGAGATTTGTGCATAGCCTTTCAGGATTTAGTACCATGATACCACATTGTAAGCCTGGTTTTATGTGAGGTTTTGTGCTAAATTTTACAAAACAAAATATTTTAGTACTTAAAATCATTCCCTAGAAGGTGTAGCAAATAGCTGGCAGATGGCTACAAAGTGCCTTCATTAATAATGAACTTTTGTGGCCAATCTCCTTGAGGGATAATTCTTATTTCTGATTTGGCTGCCTTTATGAGATTGGTGACAGTCAAGAAAGAAAAGAGCAATTGCTAAATATTCGTTAGGACCCTTCTTTGTCAGTGATACAAGCAGGTTTTCAACAATTACCAGAAAGAACATTACCTTTCACTTCCTGAAGTTTTTGTTTCTTTGCCTTTAGTAAGATCTCAAGATTTTTTGTTAAATTCCGAGTAAAATCAGAATCAACAGCAATTGATAAAGGCACAATGGTTTGACCATATTGTTCCAAATCCATTTCCCTGGCAGGTTCAGTTTTAGTTCTTATAATTTCTATTCCTTTCATCAGAAAATAAACGATGCCCAGAAATCCCAGTATCTGCATCAATATCAAACTCCAGTTGCGCCAAGAGAACATAGCCCTCTTTATGAACATGGCATAGAACTGCTGGCAGTTAAGAGACCACTGACAAGAAGAGAGAAAGATGCCATTACAATGGTTACAAGCCTTAATGAAATTCATTAATATTAATTTTCTGAATCTTATGGTAGAAGATACACATTCTATAAATATATCCTTGAGTAGAACACAGCCATGGTTAACACACAGGTAACAAGCAAAACTTCTTTTTGGGGGAATATGTTGAGGCTTGGCTTCTAATTATACTGAAAACCTCAAAAGGATGATTTTTTATCACAAACACAATCATGGCATCTCTGAGCAGAACAACATGACATCAGGCTTCATCAATATTAAATCATGATCCTTTACTCCTATCTCTATTTGACAAATGAAGCATTCCCATAATGTGCATATGTAATAAGTTTCCACTGCTAGGTGTTCATCCATGTGATAGTGGATAGCCAGGAAACAAAAAATGAATTTATTTTTAAACTTCAGTAATAGGGGATCCCTGGGTGGCTCAGCAGTTTAGCGCCTGCCTTTGGCCCAGGGCGTGATCCTGGAGTCCTGGGATCGAGTCCCACATCAGGCTCTCTGCATGGAGCCTGCTTCTCCCTCTGCCTGTGTCTCTGCAGAGAGCTCTCTCTCTATATATGTCTATCATGAATAAATAAATAAAATCTTTAAAAATAAATAAATAAACTGCAATAATATACTCCAGTACTTTTTCTTCAACTTCTAAATTTAAAGTAATATGCCTAATTGTTAATTTGAAAAATGTTACTAAATATGTTATTTTCTTTTTTTTTTCAGGCTCTTTGGCTCATCTATAGTTGATTATATTTTTTTCAGATTAACAACAGAACCTGTTCCTTTTTTTAAGATTTTATTTATTTATTCATGAGAGATGCAGAAAGACAGAGGCAGACACACAGGCAGAGGGAGAAGCAGGCTCTATGCAGGGAGTCTGATGTGGGACTCAATCCTGGAACTCCAGGATCATGCCCTGGGCCGAAGGCAGGCACTAAACTGCTGAGCCACCCAGGGATCCCCACAAAACCTGTTCCTTTAAATGTAAAGACCTCCTCTGAAAAGGTGTCTGAATATTGAAGAAAAGCATATAGAGTATATATATTACTTGGGTATGTAATCTATAGCTTAACCAACATTTTGGACACCCCATAATTTATCATGAAAAAATATTCCTAATTAATCAACCAATATTATCTGAATAAAACAATCAGCATTTGGATGTTGTCATTAACCAAAAATAAGATAAAGTTTAGAAGGAAAATTTTTTCTCATATTGTCTTCAAAGCAGAAAAATGTGGTTTCTGACTTTAAGAAGACGTGTTATTAGATACATTTCTAGAGTGAAAGAATATGCAAATGCAAGAATCAACTTTTCTAGACTGGTCTGCAAATCTTCTTTCATCTGAATTCCCACCAGATCGGGAAGAGTGATACCTCAGAAGAAATACACAAGCAAGGAGAGGAGAAAAATCACATTTCTAAGTAACTGAATCATGCCAAACAGTCTGCAATTCACATTACTAGTATAAACACATTAACAGTCTCATGGAGAATGAAATTGGAGCACAAATATGTTAAATGTCTTGGTCAAAGTCAAATAAGCCAGTAAATGATAGAATAGGAATTCAAGTTCTATCTGGTTCAATAAATGGTGCTGGGATAATTGGACATCCACATGCAGAAGAATGAAACTAGACCACTCCCTTTCACCATACACAAGGATAAACTCAAAATGGATGAAAGATCTAAATGTGAGACAAGATTCCATCAAAATCCTAGAGGAGAACACAGGCAACACCCTTTTTGAACTCGGCCACAGTAACTTCTTGCAAGATACATCCACGAAGGCAAAAGAAACAAAAGCAAAAATAAACTATTGGGACTTCATCAAGATAAGAAGCTTTTGCACAGCAAAGGATACAGTCAACAAAACTCAAAGACAACCTACAGAAAGGGAGAAGATATTTGCAAATGACCTAGTTTCCTAGTTTCCAAGATCTATAAAGAACTTCTTAAACTCAACACCAAAGAAACAAACAATCCAATCATGAAATGGGCAAAAGACATGAACAGAAATCTCACAGAGGAAGACATAGACATGGCCAACATGCACATGAGAAAATGCTCTGCATCACTTGCCATCAGGGAAATACAAATCAAAACCACAATGAGATACCGCCTCACACCAGTGAGAATGGGGAAAATTATCAAGGCAGGAAACCACAAATGTTGGAGAGGATGTGGAGAATGTTGCAACAGGATGTGCACCTGTTGCACTCTTGGTGGGAATGTGAAATGGTGCAGCCACTCTGGAAAACTTTGTGGAGGTTCCTCAAAGAGTTCAAAATAGACAGACCTGCCCTATGACCCAGCGATTGCACTGTTGGGGATTTACCCCAAAGATACAGATGCAATGAAATGCCAGGACACCTGCACCCCAATGTTTATAGCAGCAAGTCCACAATAGCCAAGCTGTGGAAGGAGCCTCGGTGTCCATCGAAAGATGAATGGATAAAGAAGATGTGGTTTATGTATACAATGGAATATTACTCAGCCATTAGAAATGACAAATACCCACCATTTGCTTCAACATGGATGGAACTAGAGGGTATTATGCTGAGTGAAATAAGTCAATCAGAGAAGGACAAACATTATATGTTCTCATTCATTTGGGGTATATAAAAAATAGTGAAAGGGAATAGAAGGGAAGGGAGAAGAAATGGGTGGGAAATATCAGAAAGGGAGATATTGGCCTCAGAACATGAGGACTCCTAACTCTGGGAAACGAACTAGGGGTGGTGGAAGGGGTGGAGGACGGGCAGTGGGGGTGAATGGGTGACGGGTACTGAGGGGGGCACTTGACGGGATGAGCACTGGGTATTATTCTGTATGTTGGCAAATTGAACACCAATTAGAAATAAATATATTATTTAAAAAAAAAACAAAAAAAAAAACACACACGCACACACAAAAAACAAAAAACAAAAAACAAAATTCCATACTCTGGTTATACAACACCCACTCTGCTTGATGACTGGCCTGTAAACCCCTCAGTAAAGGCACGCTTATGGGCCACTCTGAGAAATGTTAATCATCTCAGAATCCCTGGTCTTCATTAGAGAAACTGTAGGGCATAGACAATCGGAACAACGGAAGAAATTCTTGGGAATCCATTGAATTTTCCCATGCTAATAAGAGAACAGTTGGGGAACAGTCCATTAGGAAGTGCCAAGGCCTTCCAATGCATAAATTTAAATGGCTTTTTTTTTAATGGCTTTTATGTGTGTAAATAGTGATAACTTTTGCTCTGGCCCTTTTTCAACTCTGAACAAACTAACAATTTTAAAAACTGAGATAAGTGACTCTTAGAAATAACAATAGTGACAGTAAAATCTGATTTTTAACTATCATATTTTACTTTTGAATTAGAAAGTTAACTGGATTGCTTTATAGACTCTTCCTGACTTGGCCTTCCCTGGCTAAGAACTCCAAAGTCTCCTAGAATTCAAAGATTAGGATAAAATTTATCTTTTTTTATCCCATCCAAACATATACCACCAGCATTACATTCTTAGTGAAGATGCTCACCCCGGTATTAAACATAATATTAGAGTGTTCACTTGAGGTTGGAGAGTATGATCTCTCAAAACTTCTGGGCACATTCATATTCTGGTTCATATTTTCTCTTCTGCTTTTGTCCTTTAGGGACAGGGTCTGGAAAGCTTCATTATTCTCTGTACTGACCCTACACATAAGAAAACATTCATTTTAACAAGAACAGCAGTTTTATTGCAAGGTTTTCAGAGTTGGTGGAAAAAAAAATTTAAAAAAAAAGCACAGTTATCTAATATTAATATTGGATAAAATAAACTGAACTTAATTAAGTTAAAGGTGTAACAGTATCTTTTTTTAGAAAGGAAGGTATTAAATTTCTTTTATTTTAAGGAAGTATATTAATTCTAGCAGGGTTTTTATTTTTATAATGTTTCTAAGCATATGCCAGTTTAATAGATTTGTTTTTCAATTTTCTGCTCCAGGCAATCTAAATATCTGTAATGGTTTACAGAGCAAAAGAGCACATAATTCAGTTGTACTCCAAGAGTTCACAACTCCACGAGAGAAAAAGACATTTTTATTTTATTTTATTATTTTTTAAAGATTTATTTATTTATTTATGATAGACATAGAGAGAGAGAGGCAGAGGCACAAGAGGAAGGAAAAGCAGGCTCCATGCTGGAAGCCTGACGTGGGACTCGATCCCGGGACTCCAGGATTGCGCCCTGGGCCAAAGGCAGGTGCCAAACCGCTAAGCCACCCAGGGATCCCCTATTTAATTTTAATATACAAAAGAAAGTGCTTAACAGAATCATAATAATCATACTATCATGGGAAATCTGAGGTCCACCCACAAGTGCTCTGAAACCTGTGATGAAATCTCATAATTTGAGAGATAAATTTTTCACTCTAAGCCAATGAGCCAACAAGACTTTGATACCTTTATTAACCAGGATCAAAAGAAAAAAAAAAAGCATCAAATACTGATTTAGTCTGACAACAATATTTTAAATTCAAGGTAGTGTTTGTGCTATGTCTGGTCACTGTGATGCTACAAACCAAGAAGTATGGTTTCTTCCTTGACTTTTTTCTCTAACTTCTTTATTAGGGTTTTATTAATTTGTATATAATTAAGACATATTCAATGGGAAAAGTTTTGAAAATTACAACTAAAAGAAAACATACTCAAGATCTTATGACTCAGACATACACAAATGACATTTTTCTATATCTACATATGCACGAGCATGAATGTATGTATACATATACATAAAATGCAAAATTTGAATCATGCTCTAATACTACAATGTTACATAACTCGCTTCTAAAATTATTTACATTCATTTTAGGTTCTGGGAAAATTGAAGAGTCACATGAAGAAAAATGAAACTGAACCACTTCTTTACACCAATACACAAAAATAAACTTAAAATGGATGAAAGACCTAAATGTGAGACCTGAACCCATCAAAATCCTAGAGGAGAACACAAGTAGCAACCTTTCTGACTTCTTGCTAGACATGTCTCCAAAGGCAAGGGAAACAAAGGCAAAAATGACCTATTGGAAATTCATTAGGATAAAAAGCTTTTGCACAGCAAAGGAAACAGTAAACAAAACTAAAAGGCAACCTACAGAATGGGAGAAGATATTTGCAAATGACTTCCCAGATACAGGGTTATTATCCAAAACCAATAAAGAACTTATCAAACTCAACACCCCCCAAAAAAAATTCAGTCAAAAAACCGGCAGACATGAACAGACATTTCTGCAGAGAAGACATACAAATGGCCAACAGACACATGAAAAGATGCTCAACATCACTCAGCATCAGGGAAATACAAATCAAAGCCATGATGAGATACCAGCTCACACCTGTCAGAATGGCTAAAATTAACACAGGAAACAACAGATATTGGCAGGATGCAGAGAAAGGGGAACCCTCTGACACTGTTGATAGGAATGCAAACTGGTGTAGCCACTCTAGAGAACAGTATGGAGTTTCCTCAAAAAGTTAAAAATAAAACTACCCAATGAGCCAGCAATTGCACTACTAGGTATTTATCCAAAGGATAGAAACATGTGATCTGAAGGGGTACCTGCAGCCCAATATTTATAGCAGCAATGTCCACAATAGCCAAGATATGGAAAAAGCCCAGGTATCTGTCAACAGATGAGTGGATAAAGAAGATATGAGATACACACACACACACACACACACACACACACACACTTGAATATTACTCAGTCATCAAAAAGAATGAAATCTTGCCATTTGCCATGGCGTGGATGGATTTAGAGGGTATTATGCGATGCGAAATAAGTCAGTCAGAGAAAGACCAATATGATTTCATTCATATGTGAAATTTAAGAAACAAAACAGATGAACACAGAGGAAGGGAAAGAAAAATAAGATGAAAACAGGAGGGAGGCAAACCACATGAGATTCTTAACTCTAGGAAACAAATTGGATTGCAGGAAGGGAGCTATGGGGGGGAAGGGATAATTGGGTGATGGACATTAAGAAGAGCACTTGATGTAATAAGCACTGGGTGTTATATGCAACTGATGAATCACTAAATTCTACCCCAGAAACTAATAATATATCATATGCTAACTAAATTAAATTTAAAATAAAAATTTTTATATAAATAAAATTATTTGTATTTACCTTAGTATTTATATACTTCTAATGACTACTGAATTTCATCTTACTGTACAGATGTGCCAGTTAACTGGCCAATTTTGATTGCTTTAACTTTTTGTTATTACAAACAATGCCATGATGAACACTATTCCACATTTATCACTATCCACAAAGAACAAAATTGCAGATGTAGAATACTCACATTTTAAAACATTTAAAACTTGTCTCTCTTGTCAATTGCCCTTCAGAAAGAGGCCAAGTTTATAACATCTTCCTATTTTACCACATATTGACCAAAACATTTTTTTTTACATTTGGCTATTTTATCATTCCTTTGAATTAATTTGACCATTTGTGGTTATTCTTTTGTGAATTAATTTTCTATCACTTGTCTAATTTCATATGGTATTTTCATATTTTTCTTTTGGATTTAGAAGAGATTCCTATTATAATTAATCTGTGCCATTTATCATTTGTTTCTTAATTTTGTTGGAGTATTCTCTGATACAGAAATATTTAGACTTTACTTAGCTAAACATTTTTCTTTAAAGTTTCTTACAAAAAAAAGAACAAATGTAAGAAAACATCTATATCCTCAACTCAGAAAATTTAACATTCTGTTAGTTTGAGCCAATTTTTAAGATATATTACAAATAAATTTAAATCACCTCTGAACAAGATTGTCAATCCCCTTTTCTTCCTACCATCAAGTCAACTATGATGTTTGGTATGTAATCCTCTAGATACTTTTAAAATAAACTTTTAACAATAGAATAGCTTTAGATTTACAGAAAAGTAGCAAAGATAATACAGAAATCCTGTATACCCCTCATGCAGTTTCCCTATTGTTAACATCCTTCATTACCATGGTACATTTATCACAACTAAGAAACCAACATGGACAAACTGCTATTAATTAAACTCCACTTTTTATTCACATTTCACTAGTTTTTCCACTAAAGTCCATTTTCTTTTCCAGGATCCCACAAAGCATATGTTATATTTAGTCATTATATCTCTTTAGGCTCCTCTGGTTGGTGACAGTTTTTAACACCTTCATTGTGTTTCATAACCTTGGATATTGTGATGAGGTGTTTTGTATAATGTTCCTCAATTTGGGTTTGTCTTGTTTTTCTCATGGTTAGAATGGGGTTATGGCTTTTTGGGAAGAATATTGCAAAGATGAAGTACCCTCTTCCTCTCATTATATCAGGGCAAGGGGGGTATACGATATTAACATGACATATCACTGCAATGAAACTATTACTTTGATCACCTGGCCAAGATAGTAGTACATGAGTCCATACTGATAACAGAACTGAATGAATAAATGGAGAAGGGAGACAAATCTTCCTTGTAGAATTCCAGATAATGATATAGATACTATTCCCTCCACAAAGTATATGTATGCAATCCTTCCTCCCCTTGAGTATGATCTGTGTCTAATGACATGTTTCTGAAGAATAGAGTACAAAATAGGGATAAAAGGTAATTTTACAGTAGAGCAATTAGATATATTTTAATATTACTATACACACATATGCATCCATAAATGTGTATAGTTTTGTTTTATGAGTTTAATGTTTTATGTAAATGGTATATTTAACAGTCCTACAAATTTCTTTTTTCCTCTCAAAGATTAGACATTTTACATCTCTCCATGTTGACATTTGTACAAAGAGAAATTTAGTTCATTCTTTCCAACTGATATGTGTTGTATTTCATTACATAGGTATCATATTTTATTATTACACTGTATTATTTATTCCAGTATTTTGCTATTATACACTTCAATGAACATCTCTGTATCTATCTTCTAGGCAATTATGTGAGATTTCTCTAGAGTGTATATATAACAGTGGAATTTCTAGATTGTGGAAGGTAGATATTTTTAACTCACTGGATGTTGCCATGTATTCACCAATGCAGTAGAACCATCTTACTGTATAATTGGCAGGTTTGAGAGTTCTTTCCTTTTCATCAGCACAATACTGGATATGCACTGCCAAAGTGATTTTGCCCATTCTAAGTTCTTTTTATTGAGTAAGAAATTTTAGAATTGGCTGATCAATTCTTAAAAAAACTTCTTCTGGGATGCTGGTTGATAGGGCTGGAATTGATCTGGATGGAAACCATAGATCAATGTGGAGAGAATATGGTTTTTGGTACTACTGTTCTTCATTTTTTTTCTTTTGTTTTTTAAGATTTTGTTTTTAAGTAATCTCTACACCCAACATGGGGCTCAATCTCAAAATCCCGAGATCAAGAGTCATGTGCTCCACTGATAAGCCAGCCAGGTAGCCTGGTTTTTGGTGCAATTGTAATTGGGGTTGAGTCCTTGATTTCTCTTCCTGCTGCTTCATTATTGGTATAGAAATGCAACAGATTTCTGTATGTTCATATTGTAACCTGCAACTTTGCTGAATTCATGTATCAGTTCTAGCAATCTTTTGGTGGAGTCTTTTGGGTTTTCTACATAGAGTATCATGTCATCAGTGAGTAAAGTTTGACTTCTTCCTTGCTGATAGGGATGCCTTTCATCTTTTTGTTATCTGGGGAGGCTACAACTTCTAATACTAAGTTAAACACTAATGGTGAGAATGGACGTCCCTGTTTTGTTCCTGACCATAGAGGAAAAGCTCTCAGCTTTTCCCCACTGAGGATTATATCAGCAGTGGGTTTTTTATATAAGGTTGTTAAGATATTGAGGTATGTTCCCTCTATGTTCAAGATTTTTGTCAAGAATGGATGCTGTATTTTGTCAAATGCTTTTTCTGAATCTTTTGAGAGGATCATATGGTTCTTATCCTTTCTTTTATTAATGTGGTGTATCATGTTAATTGACTTGTGAGTATTAAACCACCTCTGCAGCCCAGGAATATATATCACTTGATTGAGGTGAATAATTCTTTTAAATTCAATTTGCTAGTATCTTGTTGATAATTTTTATATCCATGTTCATCAGGGACACTGGCTTGTAATTCCCCTTTTTAGTGGGGTCTTTGGTTTTTGGAATCAAAGTAATGCTTGCCTCAGAGAATGAGTCTGGAAGTTTTCTTTTCATTTCTATTTTTTGTAACAGTTTGAGAAGAATAGGTATTAACTCTTCTTTAAGTTTCTGGGAGAATTCCCCTGGGAAATCATCCATCCCCAGAGGGTTTTTTTTTTTTCCTAAAGATTTTATTTATTTGTGAGAGACAGAGAGAGAGAGAGAGACAGAGAGAGACAGAGAGAGAGGCAGAGATACAGGCAGAGGGAGAAGCAGGCTCCATGCAGGGAGCCTGATGTGGGACTCGATCCCAGGACTCCAGGATCAGGCCCTGGGCTGAAGGCAGGCGCTAAACCGCTGAGCCACCGGGCTGCCCTTTTTTTTTTTTTTAAGATTTTATTTAGGGTTGCCTCCGTGGCTCAGTTGGTTGAGCATCTACCTTTGGCTCAGGCCCTGATCTCAGAGTCCTGGGATGGAGCCCCGAATCAGGCTCCCTGCTCCACAGGGAGTTTGCCTCCCCATCTGCCTCCATCTCTCTCTGTCTCTCATGAATAAATAAATAAAATCTTTAAAAAATATTTTACTTATTTATCTGAGAGAGAGAGAGAGAGAGAGCACAAGCAGGCAAAGTGCCAGGCAGAGGGAGGGGGATATTTAGGCTCCCTGCAGAGCAGGGAACCTGACACAGTGCTCTATCCCAGGACCCTGAGATCACCACCAAAGCCAAAGGCAGGTGCTTAACTGACTGAGCCACTCAGGTGCCCCTGTTGGGAAATTTTTGATTACTGATTCCATTTCTTTGCTGGTTATGGGTCTGTTCAAATTTTCTTTTCTTTTTAATTTTTTTATTGGAGCTCGATTTGCCAACATATAGCATAACACCCAGTGCTCATCCCACCAAGTGCTCGGCTCCGTGCCCATCACCAAGTCACCCCAACCCCCCGCCCACTTCCCCTTCCACTACCCCTTGTTCATTTCCCAGAGTTAGGTGTCTCTCATGTTTTGTAACCCTCACTGATATTTTCACTCATTTTCTCTTCTTTCCCTTTATTCCCTTTCACTAATTTTTATATTTCCCAAATGAATGAGACCATATAATGTTTGTCAAATTTTCATTTCTTTCTGTTTCGGTTTTGGTAGTTTGTAGGTTTCTAGGAATTTATCCAATTCTTCCAGATTGCCCAGTTTGTTGACACATAATTATTCATAATAATCTCTTATAATTGTTTGTACTTCTATGGTATTGGTTATGACTCTCCCCTTTCATTCTTGATTTTATTTGGGTTCTTTCTCTTTTCTTTTTGATAAGTCTAGCTAGGGGTTTCTCAATTTTATTAATTCTTTCAAGGAATCAGCTCTTAGTTTTATTGATCTGTTCTACTGGAATTTTTATTTGTTTCTGTATCATTTAGGTCTCCTATGTTCTTTATTATTTTCCTTTTTCTGCTGGTTTTAGGCTTTATTTGCTGTTCCTTTTCTAGCTTTTTTAGGTGTAAGGTTAGATTGTGTATTTGAGACTTTTCTTGATTCTTGAGAATATCTATTGCAATATACCTCCCTTAGTCACTACTCCATAAAGCAGTGAGACTGATAAGATTGTTTCTAAGCCTGAGAGAGTGAAGTCTAGAACAGTCCAGAGAACCAGAAAAGACTTTTTGTGAGGTCTTTTTACTTATAACTAGTTGGCCTTCACTTAGCAGTATCCTGGAATCCCTGGACACGTTCTCTTTGAGCTTTCACACAGTGTAAGGTTATCTCAGACCATAAACCATTGACAATTTAAGTAGGTTACAAAGACATGATTAGATTCAAGATTTCTCTTTGAGCTTTCACACAGTGTAAGGTTATCTCAGACCATAAACCACTGACAATTTAAGTAGGTTACAAAGACATGATTAGATTCAAGATTTTAAAGTCATCCCCAGTAAAATCTCCACTTTAGATACTGGATCACATAAATTCTCTTTGCTCTAGGACATTCCTAATCCTGACTCCCAAAAGGTGCAGGCACCCAAACACAAACCCTGAAGTTTCATAAATAACCTTCTTACCCAATATTCCTCTACGCTGGATATTTAGTACTTGGGCTTAGTTATTTTATGCAGTTCCATAGCCACATGATCTGCAGGGAAGATCCTGCTTCTCCAGCTCACTGAACTGCTGTTCTCACCCTAATCACGTGACTCACAGCAGCCTGAGCCCATTAGAGGAACAAGGGGCAAGGACTAGTCTGTTGGCATTCATAGAAGATTATCATCTCTAACAGTCTAATACTATTTCTTCAATTACTCCATCCCCATACAGTGAAATCTGATTATAGAGCAAGAGATTTTTCCTCTCTCCTGCCCCTCCAAGCATCATTACTTACTTAAGGAAAACTTCTTCCATGGTAGTGATCGAGACACCAAAGCTACCAATGCCCAGTTTTTCTTGACTTTTTTCCAGATCAGTAAGTAGGCCTGTAAACCTAGAAGGAGAAGAAAAGAGAAAGCTACCACCAGATTACTTTCATATAAATGTTTCTTGTTCCCAATTAATTTCCTTCAGCAGTGGTAAAAATGTAGCTCATCCTTCACTGCAATGCTTGTTACAGTTCCCATGGTTCTGATGAAAGAGAAATGTGGAATATATGAAGGGAAAAAAACTACCAAACTGCTATCATAAATTCCTTCCTGGTTTTCTGATAAAATTATCAACTGACTTTCTCTACATATTAACATTCATCTCTAATTAAGATTTAATTTACTTAACATATGCTGTAGTTCTTATAAAATACTAAATCAAAAAGGAAAAATGTTTTCAAATTAATAAGAAGCAGAAGATACTCAACAAAGAAAATGAAGTATGAATAATAGAATGTAGGAGCTAGAAGAGAATTGTTTCCTCACATAACCAGGTAAGTTTTGTGCCATCTCAGGAAGATGTGATACTGTGCCATCAAGGTTTCTGAAAAATAGTTTTTCTGAGATTTATGTTTCTCTACTTTAGAAGATCATCTACTCCAGAAACCTATTCAGCTGTTGAACCTATGTACTATGTTCTCTCTAAGGAGTGAATATGACCACAAAAAAGGAGACCAAAACTCTCCATTTTGGAAAGTTCTATCAAAATTTTCTCTATTTTTTGAGCCAAAATTAGATTCAATTTACTGTCTCATAATTAGTGGGAAAAGTAAGTTTTAGAATACTACTGACATGTTTATCAAGATAATTTGTACACATGTTTATCAATATATGCATGGCAAAATCTTATATATTTTTTTAAAAATTATGAACCACTTTAGTGAGGCATGATTGACATATGTACATACACACAAGCTGCACATATGCAATATACACCATCAAGGTCTCCCCATATTTTCTCCTATCTCATTCATTCATTCATTCATCCATTCATTTTTGTAGTAAGAACATAAGATCTACCCTCGTGGCAAATTTTAAGTATACAACACAATATTCTTAATTACAGGCACTATGCTGTATAGTAGATCTCCATAACTTAAAGTTCTTTTTTTTTTTTTTTAACTTTTTTTTTTTTTTAACTTAAAGTTCTTGCAAAAACTGAAGCTATGGACCCTTGACAATCACTTCCCCATTTTCCTCTCCCCACAGCTCCTGGAACCCATGATTCTATTCCCTACTTCTATGAGCTTGACTATTTTTAATTCCAAATATAAGAGAAATCATACAGTATTTGTCTTTCTGTGTCTGGTTTATATCACTTAGCATAATGTCTTTAGATCTATCCATCCATATTGTCACAATGGCAGCATTTCCTTTTTCTTTAAGTATGAATAATATTTCATGATATGCATATACCAATTTTCTTTATTCATCCACAGATGGACATTTAGGTTGTTTCCATATTTTGATTATTGTGAATAATGCTGCAATAAACATGACAGAGCAAGTGTGTCTCTTTGAGATCCTGATTTTAATTCTTTTTCACAAACATCTGGGGGATTGCTGAATCATATTGTAGCTCATAATCATATGGCATAGCTGAATAATCATGTGGATAGCTAAATCATATGGTAGCTAGTAATTTTTTCGAAGAATCTCCATACTATTTTCTGCATAAAAAAATCTTAAGTAATATAAAAACAAACTCAAATTTTAAGAGTAATTTTTTCTATGGAGAAGGATTATAGGATCCTTTGACTTTTTAATTCATTCATTGCTATAATGAGGAACTTTAGTAATAATTGTGTTTTTGTGTATAATGTTGGTTAAACAGCAGACTCTGGCCTCTTAAGGGCTGGATAAATCAGAAAAAAAAACAAAAATTTATAATGAATGATCAAAAATTATTATTATTATCCTTTTACTGATTAAAAAAGTAGCAAATACAGAAAATGTGGATAACATAAATATTTAAAGAAGAAAATAAAAATAGTCTTACTACCTAGAAAATAACACCACTCTTACTAATGTGATATACTACTTTGATTCTATTGTTTTATTTCCATATTTTGCATACTGGTATCCTACATTATAGGATTCTATATCCAGCTTTTACATGTAATGTAACGAGCGTTTTTCTATGAAAATATAAATTCCAAAGATTAATTTATATTCCATTGTATGAATGTTCTGTAATTGAATGAATTTTTCTTTTTTAGGGGGAATTTAGGTATTTCTAGATGTTTCCTTAGAAAACAATTATATCCTGGAATTGTTGGGTCAAAGTATATGAATATTTTTAAGAGTTTCTCACTACTAGTATCTAAAGAGGAAATTTCACAAAATCATTATCAATGCTTACCAAAATCATTTTAAACATTTTTCTTCCTTTAAAAGCAAAAAAAATTATAATAAAATCTAGCTTAAATTTGCTCTTCTATTATTCCTAGTGATTCAGAAGAATTTTCTATATATATGGGAAATTTCTTTATCTTTTAATGAAAATGGCTTCTCACTTAAATATTAATTTTCTTGATATGAAAATAATGTTTAACTCTAAAACACTTAGAAACTATAGATAAAAAATGTACAAAATAGGAGGATGACAGAGGAAGAGGATCCTGAACTCATCTCATTCCACGTACACACCAAGGCAACAACTGTTAACTCTGAAAGCAACCTAAAGACTGGCAGCACAAATCTTCCACAGCTAAAGACAGAGAGAGAAGACCACATCAAGAAGGGTAGGAGAAACAAAGATGCAGTCAGGAGCCAAGAAGATCAGACCTTAAACAGACATCCCTGGCACTAGGGACCCACACTGGAAAGAGAAGTCCTCATAACATCTGGCTTTGAAAATCAGTGGGGCTTGATTCCAGAAGCTTTAAAAATCATCAAGGTTACCTCCTGCAGAACTAGAGGGCAATAGGAAACTGATCCCCTATTCTTATAGAGCCAGCACACTAAATAATTGGCCAGAGACACAGCACAGATGCAGGAGCTTGAAAACTACCATGGTATATGTGAAGCTTGATTGACTAATTTTAGGACATATGTCAGAGGTGGGGGGCAGGGATCTGCAGATTTCTCCAGGAACAAAAGTGCTTACAGGCATCATTTTTCCTGCCTTCTCTCAACCTAGATAGGCAGATTGCTTATAGAAGCCAGTTCTAATACTCTTTATCTACCTTTCTAGAATTACAAGGTCCAGCCCAGCAATTCCCCACAGACCAATCCCATTTAACCCAACTACCTCAGTAGGTGCTCCTTCAAAGTGACTCCTGCCCTGGGGTTATGGGGGAGGTAACCCTGCACACCAGCACACTCACAGTGCCAACTGCCAGGTTTCTTAGCTGGCTGCACAGGGAACAAGCATTGCCCTGGAGTGTTCCTGTAGATGTCACAGTGGCTAACTGCAGACAGCCTGGCTAGTCATGCCCATGAGCAAAATGATGGTAGCTACAGCTGGGCCTCTCACAGCATAGAGAGAAAACCCTGCCCTGTGCACCAGCAGCAGGCAAGGCAGGCTGTGGCAGGCACAGGACTGAGGGCCAGCCCCACTTACCAACATGCCTACAGCAATCACAACTCTGCCACAATGGGAAAGAGCATACAGCCCATACAGGGGACACCCCTGGTACGCTTAATTCTGATGACCAGGGAAGATGCACTACAGGGCACCACAGTATGCTTTTATACAAGGACACTTCTTTCAAGACCAGGAGATGTAGCTGATCTGCCTAATACATGGAAACAAACAGAAAGAGCCAGACAAAATGACACAGAGGAATATGTGCCAAATAAAAGAGCAAGCCAAAAATCACAGCAAAAGAGCTACATGAAATGGAAATAGACAATAAGCCTGCTAAATAATTAAAAGCAATGTTCATAAAGATACTTGTTGCACTTGAGAAAATAGTGAAATTCAGTGAAAACTTTAACAAAGAGATGGATAATATTAAAAAGAACCAGTCAGAACTAAAGAATTTAATAACTGAAATGAAAAATATACTAGAATTAATGAACAGCAGATTATATGGTGCAGAAGGATGAATGGATCAATAACCTTGAAGACAGAGTAATGGAAAACAACCAAGATGAACAGCAAAAAGAAAAAATAAAAATGAAAAAAGATTAAGGGATCTCTGTGACATCAAGCATAATAACATTTGCATTATAGGGATCCCAGAAAGAGAAGGTGGGGGAAGAAAACATATTTGAAGAAATAGTAGCTAAAAATTTCTCTAATCTAGCTAAGGTCCAGGAAGCACAGTGCGCCCCAAATAAGATGAAGCCTAGAAGGTCCACACCAAGACATAATAATTAAAATGGCAAAAAAATAATGATAATCTTAAAAACAGTAAGAGAAAAGTTCCATAAAAGGGAAACCCCAAAGTTACATTTTAAAAGGGAAACCCCAAATAGTAACCAGCTGATTTTTCAGCAGAAACTTTGTATGACAGAATAAAGTGGCATGATATACTCAAAGTTATGAAAGGAAAAAAGCTACAACCAAGAATACTCTACCCAGGAAGGGTACCATTCAGAATTGAAGAAAAAAAAAAGAGTTTCCCAGATAAACAAAAGTTAAAATGAGTTCATCATCATTATACTAACCTAACAAGATGCTAAAGGGATTTGTTTAAGTGAAAAAAAAGGCAATTATTACCTGTTAGAAAATTATGAAAGGAAAAACACCTCATTGGTAAAAGTGCACATACAGTAAAGGTAGTAGATTAATGGCTTATAATGCCAATATGGAGGTTAAATCACAAAAGTAGTGAAACCAATTATATCTACAAAAATTAGTCAAGAGATACACAAAATAAAGAGATGAAAATATGACATCATATACATAAAACATGCAAGAGAGAGAAAGAAAGAATCAAAGAAAAGAAACTGAGTGCTCAAAAAAAGAAAGTGAAGGGATAGAAAAAGATATTCCAATGCAACAATAGTCATATCTGTGCACTTTTCCCTCCATGCTTCAACCACACTGGCCTTTGTCTAGGCTCTCAAATGTGACATGTCCTTTTTTTCCAATATTTTTTTCCTCCAAAAATTGTTTTTAACCCAGTTCCTCTCTTACCTTAATTTTATTCATCATTTGGATACTGGGCTTACATGCTGCTCACTTTTCCTGATGATTCCAATATAAGAGCACCTTATACTTCCATAAGTAACCATTTATAATTGTGACTCATCAATGATTATTTAACCCATTCATCAAATATTTAGGTAGTGCCAACTATGTGCTAAGCAATGTTCTCAGTCCAGGAGACAGAGAAGTGAACAAAACTAAGTCCTTGATATCACATTTTAGTGTGAGACATAAGACAATACAATAAACAAATAAATGAATAATATGATGTCAGGCAGTTTATCAACTTTTCCTCTATTCCATCCAAAGTAATGGGTACTATTCATGCCTGTATCCCTTGCACAACATAGAACTATATAAATTTTAAATTCTTAAAAATTTGGAAACTTTCTTCTTCATTATCCTAGTTAAGATTAAAGAGAACACTGTGGGGACACCTGGTGCAGTCAAACATCTGCCTTTGGTGCAGGTCATGATCCCTGGGTCCTAGGATCGAGCCCCACATCAGACTCTCTGCTCAGCAAGGAGCCTGCTTCTCCCTCTCCCCCTCCCTCTCCGGGCCGCTCTGCCTACTTGTGCTCTCGCTTCCTCTCCCCCTCCTCAAATAAATAAATAAAAATCTTTTAAAAATATTCCATCAAAAAAATAAAAATAAAAATATTCCATCATTAGGATGAAGCACAGTTTATTCACTTACTGAGGACGTCTTACTTGCTTACAAGTCTTGGCAATTATGAATAAAGCTGCTATAAATATCCGTGTGCAGGTTTTTTTTGTGTATGTAAGTTTTTAACTACTTTAAATATGCATATACTGCTGAATTGAATGGTTAAGAGTATGTTTAGTTTTGTAGGAAATCACCAAATTATCTTCCAAAGTGGCTGTGCCATTTTGCATTCTGCCAAGCAATGAATGAATGAGAGTCCCTGTTGATCCACATTCTCATCAGCATTTGGTGTTGTCGGTGTTCTGGATTTGGGCCATTCTAATCAATGTGTGGTGATATCTAATTATTGTTTTAGTTTGCATTTACCTGATATGAAATGGGCATCTTTTCATACGCTCATCTTCCACCCATCTTCTTTGGTGAGGCATCTATTAAAGTCTTTGACCCATTTTTAGGAGTGACTAAGTGGTTCATTCAGTTAAGCATCAGACTCAGTTTCACCTCAGATTATGATTGCATGGGTCACAAGACTGAGCTCTGCATTGGGCTCTGCACTCAGCACAAGGTCTGCTTGGGATTCTCTCTCCCTCTCTCTGCCCCTCCCCTCTGCACACTCTCTTTCTCTAAAATAAATATTTAAAAACAAGTCTTCAACCCATTTTTAAATTGGGTTGTATGTTTTCTTATTGTTGTGTTCTAAGAATATTTTGGATAACAATCTTTTATCAGATGTGTGTCTGCAAATATTTTTCCCCATCCATGGGTTGCCTTCTAATTCTCTAGATATTGCCCATCACAGAGCACAGTTTTTCATTTTAATAAAGCCCAGATTTTCAATTATTTCTTTTAGAGATCATGCTATTAGTGTTGTATCTAAAAACTCATTGCCATACCAATGGGCATCTCGGGTTTCTCCTAGATTATCTTCTAGCAGTTATATAGTTTCTCATTTTACATCTAGACCTATGATCCATTTTGAGTTAATTTTCCTGAAAGGTGTAAGATATGTGTCTACGTTAATTTATTTTTCATATGGATGTCCAGTGATTCTAGCACCACTTGTTGAAAAGGCTCTTTTTTCTCCATTGCTTCTTTGACAAAGATCAGTTGACTATATTTATATTGGTCTATTTCTGGACTTGCCGTTCTGTTCCATTGATCTACTTTTCTATTCTTTGACTAATATCACACTGTCATGATTACAGCAGATTTATACCAAGTCTTGAAACTGGTTAGTGTCAGTCCTCCAACATTTTTCTCCTTCAATACTGTGTTGCCTATTTAGAGTCTTTTGCCTCTCTATATAAACTTTAGAATCAATTTGTCTATATCCACCAAATAACTTATTGGGATTTTTATGAGGATTACATTAGGGGTGTCTGAGTGGCTCAGTTGGTTGAGGGTCTGAGTCTTGATCTCAGGAACGTGGGTTTAAGCCCCATGTTGGGCTCTGCACTGGGACTGGAGCCTACTTAAAAAAAAAAAAAAGATTGTGGGACACCTGAGTGGCTCAATGGTTGAGCGTCTGCCTTTGGCTCAGGATGTGATTCCAGATGGGGGGATTGAGTCCCACATCAGGCCCCCTGTGGGGAGCCTGCTTCTCACTCTCTCTGTGTCTCTCATGAATAAATAAAATCTTTTAAATAAAATAAAATAAAATAAGATTATATTGAATCTATAGATCAAGCTGGGAAGAACTGACATCTAACAATATTAGTCTTCCTATACATAAACATAAAATATCTAATTTATTTAGTTTTTCTATTTCATTCATCCAAGTTTGGTAGAACTTGCATATATTTGGTATTTGGTAGGTTTATACCTAAACATTTCATTTTTGGATGTACTAAATTTTGGAAGTGTGTTTATAATTTCAAATGTTTCCTATATGTTGTTCATTGCCAACATATAGGAAAGTGATTTACTTTTGCATACTAACTTTGCATATTGCCTCTTTGCTATAATCACTTATTAATTCCAGGAGGGTTTTTTTTTGTCAATTCTTTCAGATATTCTGTATAAGATGATTGTATCATCTGTAAACAAAGGTAGTTTTATTTCTTCCTTCCCAATCTACATAACATTTCCTTGTCTTTTCTTATTACATTAGCTAGGACCTTCAACATGATGTGGGAAAGCAGTGGAGAGAGATTTCCTTGCCTTTGTCCTGATATTAATGGGAAAGCTTTGAGTTTCTCACCACTGTGTATGATGTTAGCTATAGGCTTTTTGTAGATACTCCTTAGCCAGTTGAAGACATTCCCCTCTATCTTCTTTTGAGAATGCCAACAAGCTTGTTTTATGGTGTAAGGGAATACGAAGCTAGTTAATTACATCTTGCAAGAAGATGAAATTGGAACAGTCTGTGGAAGTTTATGAGTCTCCTCTTCCCTTAGTTAACATACACATTCCAAACACAATTATTATTCCTTGCTTCTTCCTTTGACAACTAATTTGGTTAATGGTTGTGGGCAAACTGCCTGTTTCCTCTGGTTTCTAGAGTTTCTTCCTCCAGGAGCTGCTGTTATATAGGCTACTATTTCTCTTATTATCTTAGTAACTCACTTGATTTCACTCAGCAAGAAGAAAATTTGTGCTAATAACTTACCATATCTTAGTCATTACTTAACAACAGGCATTCAGAAATAGAAATAATATATCAAGACAAGCCCAAATTAAACCTAACTTGCATGACACCCCTCTACAAATAATGAAATCCTCAGGAAGTAAATATTTTTATAAGATAAAAATTTAATAAAATTGACGAATGGATATATAATAACAGGGCTAAAGAGTTATACAGGACTGTATTAGAAATTTTAAAGATGCTAAAGTACATATAACATATTACCATCATTTGATTAATCTTCTTCTTCAAAGATTATGTAGCATATCTCTCTGTCTCTTCCTTTTTATCATTTGGAACAATTTCATGCCTTCCTTTAGTTATTTCACCAACCCAGCTGAGCTCTAGTTCAAAAGCTTTATCCTTAACTTCATTATGTACTATGTAAATTATTTTTGCAACTTATTTAACAACATCACAGTGGGTCATTTTTTTCATCTGAAGCTTTTCTATTCATCTTTTGCAGCTTACCTGGCTTTGCCAATGGCACAGCCCCAATAACCATATGACACTCCTGATGTAGGGCTGTGCACCATCACTCACACTGTAAGACCTTAACATGAAACCACAGCCAAAAGGTCTAAAAGCACTGTAGAGTATATATACATGTATATACATGGCCACTCTTGTTGAAAGACATTTTAATGGAAAGTTATAGCCAAAATTAGATCTAAAGTTGGAAGCTTCTTTTGCAATGATTGCTAAAGAACGAGCATCTGCCAACAAACCTGCTAGTGCCATTCCAAATGCCAATCAACATTAAAAAGTTGTTTGTTGGAACTTTGTAAAGTTTAGAAAGGACTAACTTTTCTACCCCCAAAACAATGCCATCTTTACATCTGATTCCAATAGCTATACTATCATTTTCCACAGCCTTCACTGCAAATACAACTTGAAAAACTCTTCCATTAGGACAGACTGTAGAGGCTGATAGGTCATACTCTGCCTTGACTGCTCATCATGCTAGACTTGTGGGACTTAAGGTGCTTCAAGGCCTAAAGCACACTGGAGCCACAGTTTCATAGCAGGCTCTCTCATGATTTGCCTTGGAAAGTAAATTTTTGACTATTACTTATCAAGTGGCAACTAGAAAGAATCTACTTGCCAAGCCCAAGGAAACCTGGAAAAGTAATAGTTATTTTTGGTAATCTAAAACCATTTATCTAACATTCTCTGGATCTTTACCTGTCCGTGTGCTTTTTGGGTAGGATAAATGATAATTCAGCTGCAACATTGGTTTCCAGTCTGGCATCAGGTACATGCTGTTCAACGAGTCGAGTAATTTGTTCAACATCACAATGAGGTTCCTTCACTATAATTATGTGGTATCCCACACCTGAAAACATTCATTAAAAAGTCAAAAAATTTTAAATGTAATCTTAACACTCCCTACCCCCAAAAACAAGCTCTCATCTGTTAAAAATTTCATTTTTTAAGAGGAATCATGATTGTGCTCAGGAACAAATGATTTTCAAATCATCTTCAACTCATTCCTCTTAGTTCCTGTCTTTAATCTTTGGGATAAATAGGTTTCATATTCTTACCAGAATTCAAACTTGTAAAGTTTTATTGTTTTATGTTTTCTTTGGATTTTCTTCCTTCCGTCATTCTTTAAATACTTAACGCTTACTCATCACATTTCAGACACTTATCAAAAGTGGAAACTTTACCTTCATCATATTAATGAATGAAAACTGCAAAATTTCACCTTATTGTACTAGGAAGTCTTTACTTGGTCACACAAAAACAGGCTATGTGGACTTGTGACACTAAGTCTTTCTGATCTGTTCAGGGTTTTATATACATACACATGTTCATGTGTATGTTTGTCCACACATCTGTGTATGGATACACACATACATGCTCATCTTTCTGGTCTTGTTGCTCTTATTCTTATTTTATCATTCATCACTTTAAGCTGGCTTACTGTTATATCCTAAAATGGTGCTTCTGAATCCAATATTTCTAACTTCTTCTTATATGTACATTTGCATATCTAATGAAAACCACTCTTGTTTTCAATGCCTTCCATTTCCTACCCCTGACCATCAAACTTAATTTCTTATTGATCCTCCCAAAAAACCTGATCCAGGCTGACTTCCTCATTGTTCTAGGAGTAAAAAAAGTCCCATTTTTATCCTCTTGCTCTTACTTACTTGTCCATTTTCCTAAAAGATTTTGTTCTTTTCTCCATTGCCTTTATAAAGCCTGTAACTGAAGGCATTCTATGGATAACCAATATACCTGAGCAATACTTTTGTGTCTATAACTAACCTACTATGGATTTTTATATCCTCATCTGTAAGTGCAAAATAATTCAATAATATTAGTCTCTCTCTTTCTGACGTTCACAAAATTGACAGTTTAAGTAAGACCCTACATCCTCTTTGATGGGGAAGTGGTAGCATATGAGAGTACCAAGCATGGGCCTTGGTGCCAGAGGGACCCAGGTCCACTCCCATTGTTCTGCTTCATAAAAATGGTGATGTTATAAAGATTAGATGAGATAATATGTGTAAACATGAATATAACTCACCTGTAATAAATGTGAGTTGAATGAATGAATTCAAGTACTGAATTCATGATTAATAGAATGACAGAATGTTTAACTATTCTCATTAATTTGTCTCCTCCTCATTCTGAAATCCTGATATACTCACAGCTTTGAGACACGTAATTTCAGAAACAATTATATAAGCTTTTGTATTGTTCACTTTCAACGTACTAGTCTTACTGACTAACCAAACTATATATTTATCAGAGTCAAGACAATTTTATTCCACAGTTTGGTCATTTCCTGTTCAATAAAGTCTTGTTGGGGATCCCTGGGTGGCGCAGCGGTTTGGCGCGGGCCTTTGGCCCAGGGCACGATCCTGGAGACCCGGGGTCGAATCCCACATCGGGGTCCCGGTGCATGGAGCCTGCTTCTCCCTTTGCCTGTGTCTCTGCCTCTCTCTCTCTCTCTCTCTGTGACTATCATAAATAAATAGAAATTAAAAAATAAAAATAAAAATAAACTCTTGTTGGTCAACCACCACATCTCAGGAATATTCATGAAAATAAACTGGAAAGCATTTAACTCATTATACTGGGAGTTTGATACTGATTTGATTGAAAAGGGTCAGAAATATCTAGTCATTGATTTTTTTCCTCTCCAAGCCACGAATCTATGTGCTAAACCCTCAAAAGCATTACTTTACTTCTCCAACAAATTAACACTTCAGTAGAAGCCACATGAAAGAAATAAACATGACTTTTGTGGGGTCAACAAACAATATTTTCCAAGTCAGAATATACTTAAGTAATAATGAGAAGTAATTAACTAGATAGGAAATGTCTAAGTTACAAAAAACCAATTTAAATAGTTTAGACCTAACATAATTAAGGACACAGGAAGTTTTTGAGGACTTGTGTAGAGGGACAATAATAACAAAAACCATGTTTGAATAATATTATTAAGCCATTAGCATCCAAAAAATGATCAAAGGGAGAGAGACCATATATCCTTTTAAGGAAAATTGAAGAGCCACAGCAGCACAGGGATCCCTTGACCATGATGGCTATGCGGTCACCCAGAACATCAGCCTCATCCATGTGGTGGGTGGTCAGTAAGATGGTCCGATCATGTTTATACTGCTGAAGGACATTCCAGGTGAATCTCCTTGAGACTGGGTCCATGCCAGATGTTGGCTCATCAAGTATCACAACCTAAAAACCAGAAGAACAATTCCATGATTTATGCTGTCCCCCTTATGGGATAACTTACTATTTATGGGGGCATATTTAAGTTAAGATACATAATCTACACTATATTTTATTAAGAACTCTGCAAAATTAATAGTAATTTCTCTTTTTTAAAAGATTTTATTTATTTATTCATGAGAGATACAGAGAAAGGAGGGGGGCAGAGACAAAGGCAGAGGGTGAGGCAGGCTCCATGCAGGGAACCCGATGCGGGACTTGATCCCAGGGCTCCAGGATCACACCCCGGGCCGAAGGCAGGTGCCAAACCGCTGAGCCATCCAGGGATCCCCAGTAATTTCAAGCTCTATAACCACATTACAGCACCTGGTCAAAAGTGGGAATCCCCTCTGATTACCATTTGGGAAGTTCCTTTTAGAAAGTTAGATTGATATCAGCTTTTAGGTTTGTGTCAGGTGAGTTTCATATACCATCTGAAGCAGGGATTCGCGTTAACCATTCTTTACCTTGGAGCCTCCTATAAGTGCTATAATTATGGAGAGTTTGCGCTTCATTCCTCCACTCAGTGACTTTGCAATTGCATCATGCTTTTCCAGCAGGCCAAAAGAAGTTAGCATTTTATTAACTTCTGTGGGCCGTATCTCTGGAGGTACTCCTTTTATCTACAAAGAGAAGCCAGAGTTTACATGGTACTTCCACCTTTATACTTAAAATATATCTTACATCAAAACTTCTCTTACACAACTATTTATATATGAGACAATTCTTCCTTTCACCTTCCTTTATGGTAAAAGAACAATGCCAAAAAAGATTCCACTAAATTAGGGTAAAGATGTTGTTCCTTGTTCATACTGCCTGAAGCATATGAAGAGTGGGGGAAAAGAACATCTCTTTGACTCACCACACAGTAGAAATAAAGATGTTCTGATACTGTCAACTCTGCAAACAATATGTCATCCTGGGGGCAAAATCCCAAGTTATTCCTGACGTGATTCATGTCTTTTGAGATATCATATCCATTAATATACACCTTTCCACTTGTTGGAAGAGTCAAACCTGGAATTAAGCCGAGGACATGACAGAAGCTTAGCTTCTACGAGAGAAACTAACTGTCCATTAGCATCTAAACTTCAGTCTACTTAAAGATTACTAAAAAAAGCTATCAGAGCCTTCTACAGAAGTAGTAGTCGTAAATATAAATGGGTTACTTTCTGATGATGAGGAAAGAAATAATTTTTTTCCTTTATTTTTTGTCTATATATTCTAGTTTTCGGTGAATATGAAATAATATGAATTACTTGAGTGCTACAAAATGCTTTGAAGAATTTGCTGTTCTAATATTCTAGTACTATTGTCTGCCATTTGATAACATATATGAGCCATATTATGATCTGAGCACTGCATTATAAACACAATGGCTGATTTTTTCAAATGAAAAATTCAGAACACAGGACCCTAACCCTCTAGAAGTTAAAATTTTGTTGGAAGAGAAAATGTTATCACATATAGTGGCCTTAAAATATTTGCATAACATTTATGCAAAGATGGCAACTGGGCCATTTTTCTGCTGAAAAAGTTGGTAACATTCTAAATAGTTACAAAACTCCTTAAGTTCCACAACTCAATAATTCTACTTTAAGGGGCACCTCTGTGCCCAGCTGGTTGAGCTGGACTCTTGGTTCCAGCTTAGATCTGATCTCAGGATCATGGGATCACTGCTCTCCCTGCTTAGTGTGGAGTCTGCTTGTGTTTCCCTCTCCCTCCCCAAAGCTCTCTCTTTCTAAAGTAAATAAATCTTTATAAAAATAATTCCACTTTAAAAAATACACTCTGAGGGGTGCCTGGGTGGTTCAGTCAGTTAAATATCCAAAATCAAGCTGACTTTGGCTCAGGTCATGATCTTGGGATCATGAGACCGAGCCCTGCATGCGGCTCTGTGCTCAGCATATAGTCTGCTTGAGAATGATATCTCCCCTCCCAAAAAACAGTCTAAAAAAATTACAAAAAAATTTTTTAAAGCACTCTGGAAAGGAAAAATGTATTCAAGATTGTCCATTACATTTAGGGTAATTAAAATGTTTCCCTTTACTCTTGTTGCCAGGCCCTCTAACCTATTTAACATTTGTCCCAGATTTTTCATTTTTAACAAAGTATCATCATTAATGATACTAACATAAGATGGGGCAGGTGCTGGATTGGAATACCTCTAACTTGGTATATCTGACTTCTGGCATATTTGCCTAGTGGTATGTGAGAAGTATGTACAATAAGTAAGAGTTATCACACTTTAATGCATGGGTCTGAAAGAGGAACAGTAACAATGTTCTTGATACAACGTTACTAACACATCCATTTAAAGACAATTATACAGGCACTCCCTGATACACTAAAGTGGGATAAGATGACCGAGGCTATAAAGAGTGATGACCGAGGCTATAAAGAGTGAACTTTTTAGCGTGGGAAAAGTACTCAGTAGTACTGCCCTTCCTGGACATTTGGTATATAGGCCAGTTGTGCCTGTGAATTGTATCACCAGGAACCGTGGCAGGTTGGATAAGTGGGAAAATTGGGTAAGGTCTACTTAAAGTTTTGTGAGAAATTGTGGGAAAGCAGTCCTCACCTCGACCATACAGAGAACAGGTTAGACGTTTTCCTTTGGTACCTTGTAATTTATCATTTTATATAATTATGCAATTGATTTATCTTGTCATTTGGTGAGTCAAGGGTTTCCAAGATTGCCCCCAGTGTTGATAAGCCAGAAATACAGAATTCAGCATATAGTCCTACTCATGGCTAAGGTTTATCACAGCAAAATGATTCAAAGCAAAAGCAGCAGAAAAGATAGGCATGTATAGCAAAGTCTAGGGGAAATCAGGTGCACACATCCAGTGGAGTCCCACAGGACACCCTTAATTCTTCCAGCAACAAGTATTTTTTTTTATATTTGAGAGAGAGAGAGAGAGAGTGTACAAGCAAGAGGAGCAGCAGAGAGGGAGAGAGAAACAGGGTCCCCCACTGAGCAGGACCCTGGGATCATGACCTGAGCCAAAAGCAGACACTGAGCCACCCAGATGCCCTCCAGCAACAAGTTTCAGTAAGTCATGGGAAATGTTCTCTATCAGTGAAACCCATCAGAGGCCCAGCATTAAGGGGCTGGTCATATTGGAAGGTACCCTCCACTTAGGACATACCAAAATTTTAGACCCCCAAAGGAGAGCAGATGTTCAGCATAAACTACATGGTCTGCATAAACAGTTTAGGTACAGTGAGCTACTTTTATTAGGGAATATGGGAACACTCTCAAAATCCAAGTTCTCAGATGCTAGCCAAAGCCCAACCCTATAAGCATGCCTTTCTAAAGAGGGCAGTCTCTGGGCTATTATATCAACTCTTTCCTGCACATTTAGCAATGCTTTTTATTGCACAATCCTTTCTGGAGTAAGCTAAGAAAAAAAGATAAGACTGATGAAAAGTTAAATGCTTAATGCCCATTTCTCTAGAAAGCTTAGACTAAAGATTAATTCACATATAAGTTTATCAATATACATTACCCATAGAAGTCCAATGGATACCACTGACCACATGAAAGCTAGTGAAAAATTAATCTGCTTTAAAAAATCATACTTGTTTTACTAAAATTGACCCAACGAGAGTGATTTAAAAATTACAGCTGCTGAAGGTGTGTTTACATATTCCTTCATGAGGCATGACTTTCTATCTAGAAATTAAAAGACCAATTTAAATTAGCTTCAGTCATTTTATTCCAAACTTCCTCATGATGGAATAGCTATAAATGTTCAGGCCCATGAGCAGAAGAAACTTTTTAAGCAATTATATAATGCCTTTTATTTATCAGTGTCATCAAATGATTCAAATAAAAAAGTAATATTGGTTCCATTTGGTTCATCCAACTAATTAATGGAATCAAAACAAAGTTTTTGAAAGTTCTTCTGCTGAAGATGAAATACCTAACATTTATTATGAATGCTATAATAAATTCAGTTATTCAATTCTATATTCTTAACTCTTTGAGGAACCTCCACACTGTTTTCCAGAGTGGCTGTACCAGTTCACATTCCCACCAACAGTGCAACAGGGTTCCCCTTTCTCCACATTCTCTCCAAAATTTGTCGTTTCCTGTCTTGTTAATTTCCCCATTCTCACTGGTGTGAGGTGGTATCTCATTGTGGTTTTGATTTGTATCTCTCTGATGGCAAGTGATGCAGAGCATTTTCTCATGTGCGTGTTGGCCATGTCTATATCTTCCTCTGTGAGATTTCTGTTCATGTCTTTTGCCCATTTCATGATTGGATTATTTGTTTCTTTGGTGTTGAGTTTAATAAGTTCTTTATAGATCTTGGATACTAACCCTTTATCTGATATGTCATTTGCAAATATCTTCTCCCATTCCGTAGGTTGTCTTTTAGTTTTGTTGACTGTTTCTTTTGCTGTGCAGAAGCTTTTTATCCTGAGTAAGTCCCAATAGTTCATTTTTCCTCTTGTTTCCTATGCCTTCATAGGTGTGTCTTGCAAGAACTGTGGCCAAGTTCAAAAAGGGGGTTGCCTGTGTTCTCCTCCAGGATTTTGATGGATTCTTGTCTCACATTTAGATCTTTCAACCATTTAGAGTTTATCTTTGTGTATGGTGTAAGAGAATGATCTACTTTCATTCTTCTGCACATGGCTGTCCAATTTTCCCAGCACCATTTATTGAAGCGACTGTCCCTTTTTCCAGTGGATAGTCTTTCCTGCTTTGTCGAAAATTAGTTGACCATAGAGTTGAGTGCCTATTTCTGGGTTCTCTAAAAATAGAGCTACCTTGGGACGCCTGTGTGGCTCAGCAGTTCGGCATCTCCCTTTGGCTCAGGCATGATCCTGGATTCCCAGGACTGAGTCCCACATCGGGCTCCCTGCATGGAGCCTGCTTCTCCTCCCTCTGCCTGTGTCTCTGCCTTTCTCTCTGTGTCTCTTGTGAATAAACAAATTTTAAAAATCTTTTAAAAAATAAAAAATAAATAAATAAAGCTACCCTACAACTCAGCAACTGCACTACTGGGTATTTATTCCAAAGATACAGATGTAGTGAAACACCAGGACACTTGTACCCCAATGTTTATAACAGCAATATCCACAATAGCCAAACAATGGAAGGAGCCACAATGTCCTTCGACAGATGAACGGATAAAGAAAATGTGTGTATATATATATATATATATATATATATATATATATATATATATATTATATAAAATCATGGAATATTACTCAACCATCAGAAAGGATGAATACCCACCATTTGCTTTGACATGGATGGAACTGGAGGGTATTGTGCTGAGTAAAATAAGTCAATCGGAGAAGGAAAATCATCATATGGTTTTACTCATACGTGGAATTTAAGAAATAGTGAAAGGGATTATAAGGGAAAGGAGGGGAACTGAGTGGGAACAATTAGAGAGGGAGACAAACCATGAGAGACTCCTAACTCTGGGAAATGAACAAAGGGTTGCAGAAGGGGAGGTGGGGAAGGGGTTGGGGTAACTGGGTGACAGGCACTGAGGAGGGCACTTGATGGGATGAGCACTGGGTGTTATACTATATGTTGGTAAATCTAACTTCAATAAAAACAAACTTAAAAAATAATAAAGCTAAAAAATTTAAAAAATAAAATTCAATATTCAAAAATAAATCTGCCTTTGCTATGGTGATATTCATGCAAATCTTGGTAGAATAAAGCAATGTGGAAAACCAAAAAGTAAGGAACAGAAATCTACCTGGGATGGATTATGGTACTCACATAATTCATAACTGTTTCTAAAATTTAAACATTCTACCAATAGAAATAAATGCCATAGTTTTCAAAATTTTAAATATTTAAATCTATAAATTTAGTAAAAAACATTTTTGAAAAAAATTCTGGAAAATAGGGTTAAAGACAAAATGCTAAAGAAAAAGATACTTTAGCACCACAGTAAGTACTTTTTTCCTTTACTGTCCACCACCAGTCCAATTCTTAAAATTTGAGCCTTAGAGAACTAGTTTGTAAATTAAATCAAAGTGTCCTATGATATCATTTAACTTGCTGTTAAACTGTCCTTGAGGAAGTACAGACACTGGACTTACTAGAGAGAGAATTTAAATAATTTGCCTTAAAATATGCCCAGAGAACTCACAGAAAGAACTCATAGAACTAAATGGAATTAGGCAAATTGTTATAAAGTTAAGATGTTAATTGTAATCCATAGGGCAACCATTAAAAAATTTATACAGAAAAAGAAACACAAGGAGATCAAACAGTACACCGAAGGAAAAAAATTAATCACAAAATAAGCAATTCAGGAATGGAGAAATATCAGAATATAAAAGATGTACAGAAACAGAAAAATGGCAAAAAGTCCTTCCTTTTCAGTAATTATTTTAAATGGAACTAGATTAACTCTCAAATGAATGGCAGATTTGGTAAAATAGAAAGTGATCCACCCATATGATTTCTAAAAGACTCACTTAAGACATAAGTGGCAGATGAGAACATGAAATTCTGTGCAAAGAGAATACAAAATAGAACTGGGTAGATATATAAGACATATTGACATATTGTATGACATATAAGACATACAAAAGACATATTGAGACAAAATTGTTATAAAAGACAAAGAAGGTTAGTAACCCATGAAGAAATTAAATTACAACAATGGTAAACATATATGTACCTCACAAAGAGCACCAAATATATGAGCAAAAAATAATGGAATTGACGGGAGAAATAAACAGATCTACAATAATAGTTGTAGACTTTAATATCCCATTTTCAACAATGAAGAGAAAACTAGAGAGATCTGATCAGTTAGGAAACAGAAGATTTAATGCTTTAAACCAGCTAAACCTAAACCACACATATAGAACACTGCCCAGTCACAGCAGAAAACATATTCTTCTCAAATGCCCATGGGCTCTTCAAGATAGATAGTATGTTAGGCTACAAAACAAGTCTTAAATTTAAAATGATTGAAGTGATACAAAGTATCTTCTCCAATCACAATGGAATGAAACTAAAAGTCAACAATAGAAAAAAAACCTGGAAAATTCATAAGTATGCAAAAATTAAACAACACTCTCAAAGAAGAAATTACAAGTGAAATTAGAAAATGCACTGGGACTAGCAAAAATGTAAACACAGTATGACATAACTTATTGAATGCAGGGAAATCAGGTCTCAGAGAAAAAATTATCTTTGCAGACACTTGCATTGAAATCAAATAACCAAATTCTGCCTTAAGGAACTAGAAATGTTGATGAAGTCCAAATAGTTCATTTTTGCTTTTGTTTCTTTTGCCTTCGTGAATGTTATCTTGGAAGAAGTTACTGTGGCCGAGTTAAAAAAGGGTGTTGCCTGTGTTCTCCTCTAGGATTTTGATGGAATCTTGTCTCACATTTAGATCTTTTATCCATTTTGAGTTTATCTTTGTGTATGGTGAAAGAGAGTGGTCCGGTTTCAATCTTCTGCATGTGGATGTACAAGTTTCCCAGCACCATTTATTGAAGAGACTGTCTTCCTTCCAATGGATAGTCTTTCCTCCTTTGTCGAATATTAGTTCACCATAAAGTTGAGGGTCCACTTCTGGATTCTCTATTCTGTTCCATTGATCTATGTGTCTGTTTTTCTGCCAGTACCACACTGTCTTGATGATCACAGCTTTGTAGTACAACCTGAAATCTGGCATTGTGATGCCCCCAGATATGGTTTTCTTTTTTAAAATTCCCCTGGCTATTTGGGGTCTTTACTGATTCCACACAAATCTTAAAATAATTTGTTCTAACTCTCTGAAGAAAGTCCGTGGTATTTTGATAGGGATTGCATTGAACGTGTAAATTGCCCTCGGTAACACTGACATTTTCACAATATTAATTCTGCCAATCCATGAGCATGGAATATTTTTCCATCTCTTTGTGTCTTCCTCAATTTCTTTCAGAAGTGTTCTATACTTTTTAGGGTACAGATCCTTTACCTCTTTGGTTAGGTTTATTCCTAGGTATCTTCTGCTTTTGGGTGCAATTGTAAATGGGATTGACTCCTTAATTTCTCTTTCTTTAGTCTCATTGTTAGTGTATAGAAATGCCACTGATTTCTGGGCATTGATGTTGTATCCTGCCACACTGCTGAATTGCTGTATGAGTTCTAGCAATCTTGGGGTGGAGTCTTTTGGGCTTTCTATGTACAGTATCATGTTATCTGCAAAGAGGAAGAGTTTGACTGCTTTGCCAATTTGAATGCCTTTTGTTTCTGAGGCTAGGACTTCTAATACTATGTTGAATAGCAGTGGTGAGAGTGGATCCCTAATCTCCTGATCTTAGGGGAAAGATTCCCAGTGTTTCCCCACTGAGAATGATATTTGCTGTGGGCTTTTTGTAGATAGCTTTTAAGATGCTGAGGAATGTTCCCTCTATCCCTACACTGAAGACTTTTGATCAGTAATGGATGTTGTATTTTGTCAAATGCTTTCTCTGTATCTATTGAGAGGATCCTATGGTTCTTGTTTTTTCTCTTGTTGATAAGATCAATCACACTGATTGCTTTACGAGTGCTGAACCAGCCTTGCATCCCAGGGATAAATCCCAAATGGTCATGGTGAATAATCTTCTGAATGTATTCTTGGATCCTATTGGCTAGTATCTCGTTGAGAATTTTTACATCTGTGTTCATTCGGGATATTGGTCTGTAATTCTCCTTTTTGGTGGAGTCTTTGTCTGGTTTTGGAATTAAGGTGATGCTGGCCTCATAGAACGAATTTGGAAGTACTCCATCTCTTTCTATCTTTCCAAACAGCTTTAGTAGAATAGGTATGGTTTCTTCTTTAAACGTTTGATAGAATTCCCCTGGGAAGCCATCTGGCCCTGGACTCTTGTGTCTTGGGAGGTTTTTGATGACTGCTTCAATTTCCTTCCTGGCTATTGGCCTGTTCAGGTTTTCTATTTCTTCCTGTTCCAGTTTTGGTAGTTTGTGGTTTTCCAGAAATGTGTCCATTTCTTCTAGATTGCCTAATTTATTGGCGTAGAGCTGCTTGCAATATGTTTTTAAAATCATCTGTATTTCCTTGGTATTGGTGGTGATCTCTCCTTTTACATTTATGATTTTATTAATTTGAGTCTTTTCTCTTTTGTCTTTAATAAGGCTGGCTAATGTTTTATCTATCTTCTTAATTCTTTCAAAGAACCAACTCCTGGTTTTGTTGATCTGTTCTACAGTTCTTCTGGTCTCTATTTCATTGAGTTCTGCTTGAATCTTTATTAACGGTCTTCTGCTGGATGTAGGTTTTATTTGCTGTTCTTTCTCCAGTTCCTTTAGGCGCAAGGTTAGCTTGTGTATTTGTGTTTTTTCCAATTTTTTGAGGGATGCTTGTGTTGTGATATATTTCCCTCTTAAGACTGCTTTTGCTGTATCTCAAAGATTTTGAATGGTTATATCTTCATTTTCATTAGTTTCCATGAATCTTTTTTAAAATTTATTTTATATTGGTGTTCAATTTGCCAACATATAGAATAACACCCAGTGCTCATCCCATCAAGTGCCCCCCTCAGTGCCCATCACCCAGTCACCCCCACCCCGGCCCACCTCCCTTCCACCACCCCTAGTTCGTTTCCCAGAGTTAGAAGTTTCCCATGTTCTGTCTCCCTTTCTGATATTTCCCACTCATTTTTTCTCCTTTCCCCTTTATTCCCTTTCACTATTTTTTATATTCCCCAAATGAATGAGACCATATAATGTTTGTCCTTCTCCGATTGACTTATTTCACTCAGCATAATACCCTCCAGTTCCATCCATGTCGAAGCAAATGGTGAGTATTTGTCATTTCTAATGGCTGAGTAATATACCATTTTAAACATAAACCACATCTTTTTATACTTTTTAATTTATTTTTATTTTTTTAATAATAAATTTATTTTTTATTGGTGTTCAGTCTGCCAACATACAGAATAACACCCAGTGCTCATCCCGTCAAGTGCCCCCCTCAGTGCCCGTCACCCATTCACCCACACCCGCCTCCCCTTCCACCACCCCTAGTTCGTTTCCCAGAGTTAGGAGTCTTTACATTCTGTCTCCCTTTCTGATATTTCCTACCCATTTATTCTCCCTTCCCTCCTATTCCCTTTCACTATTATTTATATTCCCCAAATAAATGAGAACATATAATGTTTGTCCTTCTCCGATTGACTTATTTCACTCAGCATAATACCCTCCAGGTCCATTCACGTCGAAGCAAATGGTGGGTATTTGTCGTTTCTAATGGCTGAGTAATATTCCACTGTATACATAAACCACATCTTCTTTATCCATTCATTTTCAATGGACACCGAGGCTCCTTCCACAGTTTAATTCTTGTCTAATTTTTTGGTTGTGGTTGACCCTTTCATCTTTTAGCAGGATGGTCCTTTACCTCCCTGTGTTTGAATTTCTTCCAAATTTCTTCCTGTGATTTACTTCTAGTTTCAAAGCATTGTGGTCTGAAAATATGCAGGGGACAATCCCAATATTTTGGTATCGGTTAAGACCTGATTTGTGACCCAGTATGTGGTCTATTCTGGAGAAAGTTCATGTGCACTTGAGAAGAATGTGTATTCAGTTGCATTTGGATGGAAAGTTCTGTAAATATCTGTGAAATCCATCTGGTCTAGTGTAACATTTAAAGTTCTTGTTTCTTTGGAGATGTTATGCTTAGAAGATCTGTCATTTGCAGAAAGCGCCGTGTTGAAGTCTCCCAGTAGAAGTATAATTAAGTATGTCTTAACTTTGGTTATTAATTGATTCATATACTTGGCAACTCCCACATTAGGGGCATAAATATTCATGATTGTTAGGTCCTCTTGTTGGATAGACATTTTCAGTATGATATAGTGTCCCTCTTCATCTCTTACTACAGTCTTTGGGATAAACTTTAATATATCTGATATGAGGGTTTCTACCCCTGCTTCCATTTGAGAACCAGTTGAATGGTAAATGGTTCTCCAACCTTTCATTTTCAGGCAGTAGGTGCCCTTATGTCTAAATGAGTCTCTTGTAGACAGCAAATAGATGAGTCTTAATTTTTTATCCAGTCTGAAGCCCTGTGTCCTTTTGATGGGATCATTAAGCCCATTCACGTTCAGAGTTACTGTTGAAAGATATGAATTTAGTGTCATCATGATACCTATTCAGTCCTTGTTTTTGTGGATTGTTTCCTGGACTTCCTTTTTCTTTTACAGGATCCCCCTTTATATTTCTTGCAGAGCTGGTTTGGTGGTCACATATTCTTTCAGTCTGCCTATATTGGAAGCTGTTTATCTCTTCTTCTATTCTAAATGACAGCCTTGCTAGATAAAGTATTCTTGGCTGCAGGTTCTTCTCATATAGGACCCTGAACATATCCTGCCAGTCCTTTCTGCCCTGCCAGGTCTCTGTGGAGAGGTCTGCTGTTATCCTAATACTTCTCCCCATAAAGGTTATGGATTTCTTGTTGCTACTTTAAGAATCTTCTCTTTATCTTTGGAATTTGCAAGTTTCATATTAAATTTTGAGATGTTGAACTTTTTTTATTGATTTTAGGGGGTGATCTCTCTATCTCCTGGATCTGAATGCCTGCTTCCCTCCCCAAATTAGGGAAGTTCTCAGCTATGATTTGTTCAAATATGTTTTCTGGTCCTCTGTCCCTTTCGGCATCCTCTGGAACTCCAATTAAACATAAATTTTTCCTTCTGAGGCTGTCATTTATTTCCCTTAACCTTTCCTCATGATCTTTTTTCTCTTTTATCCTCATCTTCCTTCCTTGCCATCAACTTGCCTTCTATGTCACTCACTATTTCTTCTACCTCATTAACCCTCGTCATTAGGACCTCCAGTTTGGATTGCATCTCATTTAATTGATTTTTAATTTCGGCCTGATTAGATCTAAATTCTGCATTTATGAAGTCTCTTGAATCCTTTATGTTTTTTTCCAGAGCCCAGTAGCTTTATAATTGTGCTTCTGAATTGGCTTTCTGACATCGAATTGTAATGCAGATTCTGTAACTCTATAGCAGAGAATACTGTTTCTGATTCTTTGTTTTGTGGTGAGTTCTTCTTGCTAGTCATTTTGATCAGTGCAGAGTGGCTAAAAACAAGTTGTACTTTTTAGAAGCGCAAGTTCTCTCTGTAGCATTCCAGCTGTTCTCTCTTTATTTTTTTTAAAGATTTATTCATGACAGAGAGAGACAGAGACAGAGAGAAAGAGAGAGAGACAGGCAGGCAGAGGGAGAAGCAGGTTCTGTGCAGGGAGCCAGACATGGGACTCAATCCTGGGTCTCCAGGATCACACCCTGGGCTGAAGGTGGTGCTAAACCGCTGGGCCACTGGGGCTGCCCTGTTCTCTCTTTAAATCTCAGGTAGAATTTGTAGGTTTTCAGGATGATTTGAAAGTTATCTAGGGAAGATGGTAGGGACAGGTGACTTGGGAACCCCACTCTTCTGCCATCTTGCTCCGCACCCCCTAAATACGGATTTTTAAACTTTATAATGATTTGCACCTTAGGAACACTGAATTAATCAGAAACTGTATATCACTTAAATAAGAATGATATCAATGTCAGGAGGGTACACAGAAGTTTCAGAACTTGAAGCACAGTATCTGTGACCAGGGTGACCATGAAAACTTACCTGTGAGAATCGACATGGTGGTAGTCTTTCCTGCCCCATTAGGTCCAAGAAGAACAGTGATTTGCCCCTCATATACATTGAAAGATAAGTTTTTTACTGCTAAGATGGTATCCCTCTCCGTTGTGAATTCCTGGGAAAACAACAAAACAAATGCTAACTTTAAATCTATTATTTTTTAAAGATTTATTTATTTATTCATGATAGACAGAGAGAGAGAGAGAGAGAGAGAGGGGCAGAGACACAGCGAGGGAGAAGCAGGCTCCATGCTGGGAGCCCGACGTGGGACTGGATCCCGGGCCTCCAGGACCACGTCCTGGGCTGAAGGTGGTGCTAAACCACTGAGCCACCTGGGCTGCCCCCAGCTTTTGTCTTGAAGCTGATAATGCCACAGTCAGCTACAATCAGTGTCCTCCTGCTAAGTTCCAGAACTTCATGCTGGATACCCATTATACTAGGTGTCCTTGAGGCACTCCAAGCACTACTCATTAGCACATCTGAAAATGTATTCCTCATGCCATATTCCTCACCACAACCCACACAGATGTATAAAGACAGAAACCTGAGACTAACCTACCTTAGATATTTCTCTCTGCCTCATCTACTGAGATTCATCAGTCATTAATCATGCTCACCAATCCACTTACTCAACAAATATTTATTGAAGGCCTTTACTATGTGACATATACATTGTGTAAGGTACTATGAATACATTAATGAAGGAGACCAACACAACTCCTGCTCTCATGAGAGAAAAATGCCAGTAGGAGAAACAGATAAAAAAATCTGGGAGGAGGGGCAAGATGGCGGAAGAGTAGGGTCCCCAAATCACCTGTCCCCACCAAATTACCTAGATAACCTTCAAATTATCCTGAAAATCTATGAATTCGGCCTGAGATTTAAAGACAGAACAGCTGGAATGCTACAGTGAGAAGAGTTCGCCGCTTCTATCAAGGTAGGAAGACGGGAAAAAGAAATAAACAAAAGGCCTCCAAGGGGGGGAGGCCCCACGAGGAGCCGGGCTGAGGCCGGGGACACTGAGGCCGGGGCGAGTGTCCCCAGGACAGGAGAGCCCCGTCCCGGAGAATCAGGAGCTGCACCAACCTTCCGGGGCGGAAAGGCGCCCGCAGGGAGTTAGAGCAGGACCCCAGAAGGGACGGGGATGCCCTCGGGCTCCCTGGGACACTAACAGCACCTGCGGCGCGTGCAGGAGAGTGCGCCGAGCTCCCTAAGGGCTGCAGTGCGCAAGGCGGGACCTGAAGCAGCTCGGAGGGCCTCGGGAGGGGGCTCTGCGGAGGCGGCTGCCAGAGCGCGAATCCAACAGCGCAGGCTCCGGAGCACAGGGCGCCGGGACACAGCCCAGGATCCGGCCTCCCCCCGGGACAGGCAGAGGCCGGGAAGGCCCAGGACAGCAAGGACACTCCTGTCCCGAACTGAGAAGATCAGCGGCCCCGCCCAGGGGCCTCCAGGACCCTGCAGACGGAGTAGTTCCTGTGGGAGCTGAATCCAGGTTTCCAGAGCTGCAGCAACCACTGGGGTTGTTCCTCCTGGGGCCTCACGGGGTAAACAACCCCCACTGAGACCTGCACCAGGCAGGGGGCAGAGCAGCTCCCCCAAGTGCTAACACCTGAAAATCAGAACAACAAACCCCTCCCCCAGAAGACCAGCTAGACCGACAAGTTCCAGGGGAAGTCAAGGGACTTAAAGTATACAGAATCAGAAGATACTCCCCCGTGTTTTTTTTTTTTTTCTCTTTTTTTTTCTTTTTGATTTCTGATTGCTTCCCCCATCCTTTTTTTTCACCTTTCTTTCTTTCTTTCTTTCTTTCTTTCTTTCTTTCTTTCTTTCTTTCTTTCTTTTCTTTTTCTTCTCTTTTTTCCTTTTTTCTTCCTTTTTTTCTTTTTTCTTTTTCTTTTCTTTCCTTCTCTCTCTCTCTTTTTCTCCTTTTCCCAATACAACTTGTTTTTGGCCACTCTGCACTGAGCAAAATCACTAGAAGGAAAACCTCACCTCAAAAGAAAGAATCAGAAACAGTCCTCTCTCCCACAGAGTTACAAAATCTGGATTACAATTCAATGTCAGAAAGCCAATTCAGAAGCACTACTATAAAGCTACTGGTGGCTCTAGAAAAAAGTATAAAGGACTCAAGAGACTTCATGACTGCAGAATTTAGATCCAATCAGGCAGAAATTAAAAATCAATTGAATGAGATGGAATCCAAACTAGAAGTCCTAACGATGAGGGTTAATGAGGTGGAAGAACGAGTGAGTGACATAGAAGACAAGTTGACGGCAAAGAGGGAAACTGAAGAAAAAAGAGACAGACAATTAAAAGACCATGAAGACAGATTAAGGGAAATAAACGACAGCCTGAGGAAGAAAAATCTACGTTTAATAGGGGTTCCCGAGGGCACCGAAAGGGACAGAGGTCCAGAATATGTATTTGAACAAATCCTAGCTGAAAACTTTCCTAATCTGGGAAGGGAAACAGGCATTCAGATCCAGGAAATAGAGAGATCCCCCCCTAAAATCAATAAAAACCGTTCAACACCTCGACATTTAATAGTGAAGCTTGCAAATTCCAAAGACAAAGAGAAGATCCTTAAAGCAGCAAGAGACAAGAAAGCTCTAACTTTTATGGGGAGGAATATTAGGGTAACAGCAGACCTCTCCACAGAGACCTGGCAGGCCAGAAAGGGCTGGCAGGATATATTCAGGGTCCTAAATGAGAAGAACATGCAACCAAGAATACTTTATCCAGCAAGGCTCTCATTCAAAATGGAAGGAGAGATAAAGAGCTTCCAAGACAGGCAGGAACTGAAAGAATATGTGACCTCCAAACCAGCTCTGCAAGAACTTTTAAGGGGGACTCTTAAAATTCCCCTTTAAGAAGAAGTTCAGTGGAACAATCCACAAAAACAAGGACTGAATAGATATCATGATGACACTAAACTCATATGTGTCAATAGTAACTCTGAACGTGAACGGGCTCAATGACCCCATCAAAAGGCGCAGGGTTTCAGACTGGATAAAAAAGCAGGACCCATCTATTTGCTCTCTACAAGAGACTCATTTTAGACAGAAGGACACCTACAACCTGAAAATAAAAGGTTGGAGAACCATTTACCATTCAAATGGTCCTCAAAAGAAAGCAGGGGTAGCCATCCTTATATCAGATAAACTAAAATTTACCCGAAGACTGTAGTGAGAGATGAAGAGGGACACTATCTCATACTTGAAGGATCTATCCAACAAGAGGACTTAACAATCCTCAATATATATGCCCCGAATGTGGGAGCTGCCAAATATTTAAACCAATTAATAACCAAAGTGAAGAAATACTTAGATAATAATACACTTATACTTGGTGACTTCAATCTAGCTCTTTCTACCCTCGATAGGTCTTCTAAGCACAACATTTCCAAAGAAACAAGAGCTTTAAATGATACACTGGACCAGATGGATTTCACAGATTATCTACAGAACTTTACATCCAAACTCAACTGAATACACATTCTTCTCAAGTGCACATGGAACTTTCTCCAGAATAGACCACATACTGGGTCACAAATTGGGTCTGAACCAATACCAAAAGATTGGGATCGTCCCCTGCATATTCTCAGAACATAATGCCTTGAAATTAGAACTAAATCACAACAAGAAGTTTAGAAGGACCTCAAACACGTGGAGGTTAAGGACCATCCTGCTAAAAGATGAAAGGGTCAACCAGGAAATTAAGGAAGAATTTTAAAAATTCATGGAAACTAATGAGAATGAAGATACAACCGTTCAAAATCTTTGGGATACAGCAAAAGCAGTCCTAAGGGGGAAATACATTGTAATACAAGCAATTCAAAAACTGGAAAGAACTCAAATACAAAAGCTAACCTTACACATAAAGGAGCTAGAGAAAAAACAGCAGATTGACCCCATGCCCAGCAGAAGAAGAGAATTAATTAAAATTCGAGCAGAACTCAACCAAATCAAGACCAGAAGAATTGTGGAACAGATCAACAGAACCACGAGTTGGTTCTTTGAAAGAATTAATAAGATAGATAAACCATTAGCCAACCTTATTAAAAATAAGAGAGAGGAGACTCAAATTAATAAAATTATGAATGAGAAAGGAGAGATCACTACCAACACCAAGGAAATACAAATGATTTTAAAAACATATTATGAACAGCTATACGCCAATAAATTAGGCAATCTAGAAGAAATGCATGCATTCCTGGAAAGCCACAAACTACCAAAACTGGAACAGGAAGAAATAGAAAACCTGAACAGGCCAATAACCAGGGAGGAAATTGAAGCAGTCATCTAAAACCTCCCAAGACACAAAAGTCCAGGGCCAGATGGCTTCCCAGGGGAATTCTATCAAACATTTAAAGAAGAAATAACATGTATTCTACTAAAGCTGTTTCAAAGGATACAAATGGAGGGAATATGTCTACACTCATTTTATGAGGCCAGCATTACTTTGAATTAAAAGGATGGAGAAAGATATATTGTGGTACACAAATTACTAATATGGAGTAGCTATATTAATTTCAGACAAAATAGATTTCAGAACAAGGAAAACTATCAGGGATAAGGAGAGGCATTTTCAGATGATGTCAGCAAGATGTCAGAATAAAAGGTCCTGAGCTCTAGCTCTCCCCCACACATAAAGAGATTTAGCAACTACTCTGAAGAAGAATGGCACTGTGAGATTTCTGGAGCCCAGGGGTAAGGTTATAGCACCCTGGTAGAGCACAGAAACTGAGGGAAAGAGAAGCAGTTTTGCTCTGCCCACATTGCTTCTCCTCCAAGCCAACATAGAAAAACATCAATAAAGATCCCTTCAAGCCCACACAATTTCTCCAGTGGCAGAAAGAGAGAAAGAGGCAGACATCCAACTTCCCCAGATTTCCGTCTTTCCCACTTGTGTCTTGCCTTACATGGAATGCCAGGGGAACTAACACAGCTAGACCACCAGAAAGAGCTGGGACCAAGGTGGTGGCACTAGTGGATCTTAGTGGTAGTTCCACAGTGGTAGTTCCATCAGACAGCCCTGCCCAGTCACATGTCTCCACTGATAGATCCTCCTGAAAACCGAGGCCCACCAGCTGATCCTGTGAAACAACAGAGCCCCTCCCAGCAATCATGTGGGAATGTGGAGACCAGGCCCCCTTCCATGACCAAAAAGCCCCACTAGCCAGCTCCACTAGACTATAGTCCCACTAGACTGCAGGGCACCAGCAACAGGCCGTCTAACAATATACTCTGCAGCTATCATACAATGGCACACTCCATTGGCTCCAATAGTAAGCCACATTTGCCCATGGGTCCCACAAGCTGGCCCACCCAGTATCCCAGTTTAGGCTGATCGATAAATGTCTTTTCTTGCCAAAGGCAGTTTGTAAAGAATGGAAGAGATATCTTAAGTGTGCAAGAAACCAAGGCAAAGTTACAAGGATCATGAAAGATTAAGGAAACATGACACCACTAAGGGAAACTAATAAAACTCCAGTAACCAAGCCTAAAGAAACAGATTATAAACTGCCTGACAAAAAATTCAAAATAATCATACAAAAGAAAAAATCTTAGTGAACTAAGAACTCAGGTAGACAACTAAAGAAAAATACATAAACAAATGAGAAGTTCAAAAAGAGAGAAGCCATGAGAAAACAAAAATCCTACAGCTGAAGAATACAATGACTGAATTGGAAAAATAATTAAATAGAAAGCTTCAATGACAGACTCAATCAAGCTGAAGAGAGACTTAGTGAACTCAAATACAGGTCATTTGGAATTATCCAGTCAGAGGAGCAAAAAGAAAAATGAAAAATAGGGAAGAAATACTATGGGACATATAAGATAACATGAGAAGAAATGACATATTCATTAAGAGCCACAGAAGTAGAACAGATAGAGGAGTCATAAAGGTTATTTGAAGAAAATATGGCTGAAAATTTCCCAGATCTGGGGATAGAAATGAACATCTAGATTCATAAAGCTTAAAAATGCCCAAATAGGTTGAACCAAAGAAGTCTACATAAAGCCACATTATGACTACATTGTCAAAGGTTAAAGACAAAGAGAATTTTCAAAGCTCCAAAAGCAAACTAAGTCATCATGTACAAGGGAACCCATATAAGACTATCAGTGGATTTCCTATCCGGCCAGGAGACAATAGGATGATATATTCCAAGCACCAAGGAAAAAACTGCAAACCAACAATACTTAGTAAAACCATCCTTGAAAAACAAAGGAGAAGTTAAAACAAAAGCTGAGCAAGTTTATGACCATTAGACCTGCCTTACAAGAGGTAATAAAAGAAATTTTCCTTTTGAGATGAGTTGATGTTAAAGAACCACACAAAAGCATATGAAAATACAAATCTCATCAGTAAAAGTAAATATACAGACAAACATAGAATATAATAATACCGTAATAGTGGTGTATAATCACTTTGAAATGGTATTAAACAAATACAAAATGAGTTAAGAGTAACTATGGTTGCAAAATTTGTTAGTGGATACACATTACAGAAAGAAGTAAATACTGACATTAATAAAGTGTCGAGAGGGAATAAAAATGTAGAACTGTTGGATGCAATTAAGGTTAAGGTGTTATCAGCTTAAAATAGATGTCATAATTATAAGATTCAATACAGCTTCAGGGTAATGACAAAAAAATTTGTAATAGGCACATAATAGAAAAGAGAAAAATCAAAGCATAACAGCACCAAAAAATCATCAAACCAAAAAAAAAAAAAATAGCAAAGGAAGAGAGGACAAGACAATCATAAAACAGTTGGAAAACAATTAACAAAGTGGCAATAGTAAAACCCGACTTATCAATAGTTATTTTAAATGTAAATGGATTAAATTCACCAATCAAAAGACCTAGAATGACTGAATGTATTTTTTTTAAAAAGACCCAACCAAATGCTGTCTATAAAAGATTTACAAATATTTAAGCATACACATGGGTTAAAAGTGAAGGGATGGAAAAATATGTTGTGCAAATGGTAACCAAAAGAAAGAAGTGGCTATACTTCTATCAAATAAATTAGACGTTAAGTCAAAAAGTTACAAAAAGCAAAGATGATTATATAATGGTAGAAGAATCAATTCAACCAGAGACACTGCAATTTTAAGTATACATGTACCCAACATCAAGCCATCTAAATATATAAAGCAAATATCAACATATCTGAAGGAAGAAATAGGCAGCAAAATAGTCATAACAGTAAGAGACATCAATAGCCCACTTTCTTTTTTAAAAAAGATTTTACAATTTTATTTTAGAGAGAGAGAGAGAGCAAGAGCAGAAGAAGGAGCAGAGGGAGAAGCAGAAGCAGACTCCTTGGTGAGGAGAGAGCCCAAGGCATCGTTGGGTCCCAAGACCTTGGGATCATGACCTGAACCGAAACAGACATTTAACTGACCAAGCCACCCAGCTGCCCTAATAGCTCACTCTCAATAATGGATAGACCATAGAAACAGAAAATCAATAAGACAACAGCAGTCTTAAACATACCAAACAGATCTAACAGAGATATAGAGAAAACTCTACACAACAGAATACTTGTTCTTTTCAAGTGCATGTGAAATATTTTTTAGGATAGATCACACACTGGGTCTCACAGTAAGTCTTAAATTTAAGAGGATTGAAATGATTCTACAGATCTTTTCTGACTATAATAAAATAAAACTAAAAGTCAATAAAAAGGGGAAATTGGAAAAATTCACAAATACATGAAAAGTGAATAAAACATTCTTAAACAACCATTAGGTCAAAGAAGAAATCAAAACAGGAAATTAGAAAATAAATAGCTCAAGACAAATGAAAACAAAAACAACATACCAAAACCTATTGAATGCAAGAAAAAGCTGTACTAAGAACAAATTTGTAGAAATAAAGGCCTACATAGGGGTACTTAATTGATCCAAATTAACTAATACATCCAGGAACAACTCCTCACCAAATACTTGGACAAAGAAGAATTCAGCCAAATGTATAACTGATGGAACAAGTAAAACCACAACTGTGAACATAAATTATGTACACATCAATTCATCATCACAGTTCCAACTAGACATTAGTTCTTATACTGGAAGTACTGTAAAAGACATCGTTATTGTAAGACAAAGCTGGGTTCCATTCTGAAGAAAGGATAAAGAAGCCCATGAATTTGTACTTTATTTGCATATCTGTCATTTTTACTTTGTCAATTAATATGCTGAATATAACTTTTATTAACATCTTATGGTAGGAGGGTAGGGCCATGGCCAGTGAAAACATTTACTATACACTATAAATTAACTTTCAGCTGCATTAGGAAAAAGAGATTTATAAGAGTACCTTGTATAGATTTTGAATCCTGATACCAACCACCAAGTCAACAGGTTCATCTTCAAAATAATCACTTTTAATCATATCAGTAATTTGCCTTTCTTCCTTCTTAATGCTTAAAGCTTTATTAAACCAGTAGGATTTCTAAGAAAAGACCAAAACCATAATTATCATGATGTCACTGAAAAATTAAATCTTAACACTTCAGTTCATTTCACTTTGGTTTCAAGATGGGTTGAAGTACATATACTGAAACAAAATTTGGAAGCAAACTGCCTAGAATGTGAACTTCTATGCAATAAACACAAAACGTGTTATTTAAAAATCTCACTTTCCAAGGGGCACCTGGATGGCTCAGTCAGTTAAATGTCTGCCTTCAGCTCAAGTCATGATCCTGGGGTCCTGGGATAGAGCCCTGCATCAGGCTTCCTGCTCAGTGGGGAGTCTGCTTCTCCCTCTACCCCTCCCCTGACTTGAGCCCTCTCTCTTTCAAATAAACAAATAAATACAATCTTTAAAATAAAATAAAATCTAACTGTCAAGAGGAAAGACAAAAGAAAATCTACTTTAAAATGGCTCAATGAGGGGCACCTGGGTGGCTCAGTGGTTGAGTGTCTGCCTTTGGCTCAGGTGGTGATCCAAGGGTCCTGAGATCAAGCCCCACATCAGGCTCCCCATGGGGAGCCTGCTTCTCCCTCTACCTGTGTCTCTGCTTTTCTCTGTCTCTCATTAATAAATAAATAAAATTTAAAAATAAATAAATACATAAAATGACCCAGTGAAAAGTATTTGATTACTCTAACTCAGGTCTCTTTATTTGGATATGCAGTATACAGACCAGCCCCTGGAGATTCCTAACACGTTTTCAATGAGTCTATGAGTTCAAAATTCTTCATAAAAATACTTTAAAAAATACATTATTTGCCTTTCTATGACATTGATATTGTATCTACTACAAGATTTTGTGTCTCCTGGAATTGAATGCCTTGAATATGATTTTTTAAATATTCTGTGTGGTGAAATGGGAAATATGAATAAAGCATTTCTATAGAAAATGGAAATATAATGGGAGCTCTGAGAAAAATTACTTGTGTCATTGTTTGAGTCATGAACTAGCCTCTTTTTTCATGGAATACCACTTTTCTCTGAAAGAATGAGAAACAAATATTACGGTTCTTCAGACTTAGATATGTAGCAGACATTTTCTTGAAAATTAATAAAGAGATGTTAACATTTCAAGGAAAAGAACAATATATGCTGCTAAAAATAAAATTTGAACATTTAAGTGAAAATTAGGATTTTGAAAAACTGATATCCACTGTTGTGACAAATTTCCAATTCTTAAAAACTATCATGATGACATCATGTTGACAGTAATAAATGTGATGCTTTGATAATGGATGATGAAATGTGTCATCACTTGGAAGGTATGTTATCAGTGAAACAATATTTTTCAAATAACCAAAATATGATGTTATAAATTTAAGCATGGTTAAAGATCTATTCAAATCACAAGATACATCAATGAATATTATTATAAAATAGAATAAGAAATGTTTGTTAATGTGTTTTCAGATTCCAAACTTCAACTAACTGCTAGAAAATTATCATTAGTTGACTTTTGGTGAAGTACCAAAGAATACCCAAATATGTTTAAAAGGCTACTTAAATACTCCTTTTTTCAACTACATATCTGCACGAGGCTGTATTTTCTCCATATATTTTAGGTGAAACAAAATAATGCAAAAGATTGAATGCAGAGCCAGATATACACTCTCCAATGAAAATCTAGTTAACTTCTATTAAGCTTATATAAAAGATATTTGAAAAATATAAAACAAGCTACTTTACTCACTAATATTTTTAAAATTTGAAAAATAGCAATTTTTCACCAAAATGTTGATTTCAACATGTAATAGGTTTACTAGTAATATATTTAAATAAGTTGATAAATATTTTTTAAATTTCTTAGTTTCAGAAGAGGAGGCAAGATGGCAGAAGAGTAGGGGTCCTTTTTTCATCTGGCCTCCCAAACTTACCTAGATAACTTTCAAACCATCCTGAATACCCATGAATTCAACCTGAGATGTAAAGAGAGAATAGTTGGAATGCTACAGAGAGAAAAGTGACCACTTCTTATGAGGTAGGAGTGTGGAGAAGAGAAATGGAGAGGATATATTGGAAGATAAATAGCAGAAGAGGGAGCCTTGGGAAGCCGCTGCAGGAAAGCGGTACAGCGCACAATCAGGAACTTTAGAAATCTTCTCTTGAAAGTGTCTTCCCTGCCTAAAAAGTGCTCAGTGGGGAAATAGGGCAGAATCACAGGAGGGGAAGTGAAGTCTCAATATTCCCAGTGACATAGTAAGGATACGGGCACCCAGGAGAAAGCTCAACTTGTGCCATAAACCATAAATCTTGGTTGGATCATGGTAAAGGACTAGAATGCAGCAACCCTCCTGGAGCATCTGAGAGAGGTGGTCCAGGTGCACACTCCAGCAGCTGAGCTCTCTGCCCCAGAGCCCTTCAGCGGACAGAAGCAGGCTATCCCCCATTCCCTCCAGAACAGGCAAAACCAGGGAGGACACAAAATGGCAAAAGCTCTCCTGCTACTAGGCACTCTTCAGTTTGTACGAATCAGTGTCCCCACACCTGCCCCCAGAGGATCTAAACCAGTGTGCACTCAGAGACTGCAGGCTGGTACATGTGGGGAGCTCTTGGCTCTGGGACTGGAGATTTAGCCTCAGTCATTTTTTTTCTCCTTTCACCTTGGAGAGGTGCAGACTCTAGGGAACAAAGGCCTCACAGGACTAACAACTCACATGAGCCCAGCACCTGGCAAGGGGTGGGGCATCTCCACCGAGGCACAGACACCTGAGAATCAGTGCAGCAGCCCCCTCCCCCAGAAGAACAGCTGGAAGAACAAGGGAAGACCAAGTTTACTGACCAAGCAGCACTGGAAAGCTCTGGGACTGAGAGAAAATAGTATATAGAACTCAAGGTTTTTTCCTTATGATTCATTATCTATCAGGTTAAAAAAATTCCAATATATTTTCTTTTTTCCTGCCTTAACTACAATATTTTATCAATTCTTCATTTTTAAGTTTTTTCCTTTTCAACTTTCATATTTTTACAATTATATGTCATATGTAATATTCTTCATTTTTGGATTCCATTCAACATATTCAATTTAATTTTTGTAGATATATAAATTATAGGGTTTTTTTTGTCTTGTTTTGTTTTATAATTTTGGAATTTAGTACCTTCTAACAAATGGACCAAAATACACAGAAACAAGTGGAGCACCATGTTGGTCTACTCTGTGAGATTATATTCTCTCTTCCTTCCCATTCCACCTCCCTCTTTTGTCTTCTTGTTCTTATTTCTGTGGTTGCTGTTGTTTCTCTATATAAGTTTTTCTGGTTTATATGAATTTGGAATTTAGCACCTTCTAACATACAGACAAAATACACTCATAACCAAGAGGATCACCTTCTTGGTCCACTCTGTGAGACAACATTCTCTCTCCTCCTACACTTCTTCCTCACCTTTTTATTTTTTAAGTTTTACTATTTTTTAAATTTGTTTTTCACTTTCATGGTCTTTTTTTTCTCTTTTCTTTTTCTTTTACTGTCTAGTCCCTGACCTCTTCAGATTTGTCTAGGGTGTATTTTACTTAGGTTGTGATTGATATTTTTGACTCCACTTGCTCATATAGCCATTCTGCACTGGACAAAATAACTAGAAGGAAGAATTCACCACAAAGAAAAAAGAACAAGAAGTAATACTCTCTCCCACAGATCTAATGGATATGGATTTAAGTAGCACGTCAGAGATACAATTCAGGGGTACAATTATAAAATTATTAGTGGCTCTTGAAAAAAGCATAAAAGACTCTAGAGATTCTCTTACTGCAGAGTTGAGATCTAATCAGGCCAAAATTAAAAATACCTTAACTGAGATGCAGTCTAAGCTAGATGCTGTAACTGCTAGGGTAAGAGAGACTGACATAGAAGAGAAGTTGATGGAAAGGAAGGAAGCTGAGGGAAAAAGAGAAAAACAACTGAGAACTCATGAGAAGGAGAGGCTTTGGGAAGTAAGTGATAGTTTGAGAAGGAATAATATTTGTCTTATTGGAATTCCAGAAGATATGGAGAGAGAGAGGGTCACAAAGTATATTTGAATAAATCATAGCTGAGAACTTATCTAATCTGGGGAAGGGAACAAGCATTCATATCCAAGAGATAGAGAGGACCTCTTGCCCCAAAAAACATCAATCAACACCATAACATATAATAGTGAAGCTTGCAAATTTCAGAGATAGAGAGAAAAATCTTAAAAGCAGCTCAAGACAAGAGATTACTAATTTATATGGGGAGAAATACCAGATCAAAAGCAGACCTATCCACAGAGACCTGGCAGGCCAGAAAGGGCTGGCATGATATATTCAGGGTAGTAACCAGAAAAACATGCAGCCAAGAATACTTTACCCAGTAAGGCTGTCATTCAGAATACAAGGAGAGATAAAGAGCTTCCAAGAAAGACAGAAACTGAAAGAATGTGTGACCACCAAAATGGCTCTGCAAGAAATATTAAGGGGGACCCTGTAACTAAGGAGGGAGCCCAAAGAAACAATCTACAGAAACAGAGACTGTATAGGTAATACTATGACACTAAATTCATATCTTTCAATAGTTACTCTGAATGTGAATGGGCTTAATGATCCAATCAAAAGATACAGGGTATCAGACTGAATAAAAAAGCAAGATCCATCTATATGTTGCCTACAAGAGACTCATTTTAGACCTACGGACACCTCCAGACTGAAAATGAGGGGGTGGAGAACCATTTACCATGCAAATGGTCCTCAAAAGAAAGCTGGAGTAGCAATCCCCATATCAGATAAATTAGATTTTAAACTAAAGATGATAATAAGAGATGAAGAAGGGTACTCTATGATATTTAAAAGGTCTATCCAACAAGAAGACCTAACAATTATGAATATTTATGCCCCTAATATGGGAGCTGCTAAGTCTATCAATCAATTAATAACCAAAGTAAAGAGATACATCAATAATTATAAATTAATAGTAGGAGACTTCAATATGGTGCTCTCAGCAATGGACAGCTATTCTAAACAGAACATCATCAAAGAAACAAGGGCCTTGAATGACACATTGGACCAAATGGATTTCACAAATATATACAGAACATTCCATCCTAATACAACAAAATACACATTCTTCTCAAGTGTACGTGGAACTTTCTCCAGACTAGACCACATACTGGGTCACAAATCAGGTCTTATCCCATACCAAAAGATTGGGATTATTCCCTGCATATTTCCAGACCACAATGCTTGGAAACCAGAACTCAATCACAAGAAGAAAATTGGAAGGAACTCAAACACTTGGAGGTTTAAGAGCATACCACTAAAAGATCAATGGGTCAACCAGGAAATCAGAGAAGAATTAAAAAGAAACATGGCAACTAAAGCAAATGAAAGCACAACTGTTCAAAATCTTTGGGATATAGCAAAAGCAGTCCTAAGAGAGAAATACATTGCAATAAAAGCCTCCCTCAAAAAATTGGAAAATTCTCAAATACAGAAGCCCACGTTGCATCTAAAGGAACTGAAGAAAGAACAGCAAATAAAGCCTGAGCCAAGCATTAGAAGAGAGATAACAGATATTAGAGCAGAACTCAATGAAACAGAGACTAGAATAATTGTAGAATAGATCAACGAAATCAGGAGCTGGTTCTTTGAAAGAATTACTAAGCTAGATAAACCTCTACCCAGACTTACTAAAAAGAAAAGAGGAAAGACTCAAATTAATAAAATCATGAATGAAAGAGGAGATATCACAACCAATACCAAGGAAATACAAACGATTTAAAAAATGTATGAGTAACTAAACCCCCCAAAATTAGGCAACCTGGATGAAATGGATGCATTGCTCAAAACATACAAATTGCCAAAACTGAAACAGGAAGAAAAAGAAAACCTGAACAGGCCAATAACCAGTGAGGAAATTGAAGTATTCATCAAAAACTTCCCAAGAAGCAGAAGTCCAGGGCCAGATGTCTTCCCAGGGGAATTCTACCAAACATTTAAAGAAGAAGTAACATGTATTCTACTAAAGCTGTTTCAAAGGATACAAATAGAGGGAATATGTCTACACTCATTTTATGAGGCCAGCATTACATTGATCCCCAAATGAGACCAAAAGGATAATTATAGACCAATATCCCTGATGAACATGGATGTAAAAATTCTTGATAAGATACTAGCCAATAGGATCTAACAGTACATTAAGAGGATTATTCACCATGTCCAAGTGGGATTTATCCCTGGGATGCAAGAGTGGTTCAACATTCAGAAAACAATCAATGTGACAGATCACATCAATAAAAGACAAAAACCATATGATCCTCTCAATAGATGCAGAGAAAGCATTTGACAAAATACAACATCCATTCCTGATTAAAACTCTTCAGAGTGTAGGGATCCAGGGAACATTTCTCAATATAATAAAAGCTATTTATGGAAAGCCCACAGCAAATATCATTCTCAATGAGGAAAAACTGAAAGCCTTTTCCCTGAGATCAGGAACACGACAAGGATGTCCACTCTCACCACTGTTGTTCAACATAGTACTAGAAGTCCCAGCCTCAGCAATCAGACAACAAAAGAAATAAAAGGCATTCAAATTGGCAAAGAAGGAGTCAAACTCTCACTTTTCATAGATAACATGATAATGCATATAGAACACCCAAAGACTCCATACCAAGATTTCTAGAACTCATACAGCAATTCAGCAATGTGGAAGGATACAAGATCAACGCACAGAAATCAGTGGCATTTGTATACACTAACAATGAGACTGAAGAAAGAGAAATTAAGGAATCAATCCCACTTACAAATGCACCCAAAACCATAAGATACCTTGGAATAAACTTACCCAAAAAGGTAAAGAATCTATACCCTAAAAACTACAGAACACTTCTGAAAGAAATTGAGGAAGACACAAAGAGATGGAAAAATATTCCATGCTCATGGATTGGCAGAATTAATATTGTGAAAATGTCAATGTTACCCAGACCAATTTACACATTCAATGCAATCCCTATCAAAATGCCATGGGCTTTCTTCACAGAGCTGGAACAAATCATCTTGAGATTTGTATGGAACCGGAAAAGACCCCAAATAGCCAGAGGAATGTTGAAAAAGAATACCAAAGCTGGAGGCAGCACAATTCTGAACATCTAGCTGTATTACAAAGCTGTGATCAAGACAATATGGTACTGACACAGAAACAGATACATAGATCAATGGAATAGGATAGAGAACCCAGAAATGGACCCTCAAATCTACGGTCAAATCATCTGTAACAAAGCAGGAAAGAATACCACTGGGAAAAAAGACAGTCTCTTCAATAAATGCGTTGGGAAAATTGGATAGCTACATGCAGAAGAATGAAACTGGACCATTTTCTTACACCATACACAAAGATAAACAAAATGGTTGAAAAGATCTAAATCTGAGACAAAAATCCATCAAAATCCTAGAGGAGAACACAGGCAACAACCTTTTTGAACTTGGCAATAGCAACTTCTTGCTAGACACGTCTATGAAACCAAGGGAAACAGAAGCAAAAAAAGAACTGTTGGGATTTCATCAAGATTAAAAGATTCTGGGCAGCCGGAGTGGCTCAGCGGTTTAGTACCACCTTCGGCCCAGGGCCTGATCCTGGAGACCCGGGATGAGTCCCACATCGGGCTCCCCACATGGAGCCTGCTTCTCCCTCTGCTTATCTCTCTCTCTCTCTCTCTCTGTGTGTGTGTTTCATTAATAAATAAATAAAATCTTTAAAAAAATATTAAAAGATTCTGCACAGCAATGGAAACAGTCAACAAAACTAAAAGATAACCTACAGAATGGGAGAAGATAATTGCAAATGACATACTAGATAAAGGGCTAGTATCTCATCAAGAGGATAAAGAACTTCTCAAACTCAACACCAAGAAAAAAACATCCAGTCATGAAACGGGCAGAAGACATACAGACATTTTTCCAAAGAAGTCCTACACATGGCCAGCAAGCACATGAAAAATTATCCACATCACTTCCCATCAAGGAAATACAAATCAAAACCACAATGAGATACCACCTCACACCAGTGAGATGAAGAAAATTAACAAGACAGGAAACAACAAATGTTGGAAAGGAGGTGGAAAAAGCGGAACTCTCTTGCACTGCTGGTGGGAACGCAAACTGGTACAGCCACTCTAGAAAACAGTGTGGAGGTTCCTCAAGAAGTTAAAAATAGAGCTACCCTATGACCCAGCAATTACACTATTGGGTATTTACCCCCAAAATACAGATGTAGTGAAATGCCAGGATACTTGTACCCCAATGTTTATAGCAGCAATGTCCACAATAGCCAAACTGTGGAAGAAGCCACAGTGTCCTTTGACAGATGAATGGACAAAGAAGATGTGGTATATATATATATATATATACCATAGAATATTACTCAACTATCATAAAGGATGAATACCCACCACTAGCTTTGATATGGATGGAACTGGAGGTTATTATGCGGAGTGAAATAAGTCAATTGGAGAAAGACAATCATCATATAGTTTCACTCATATATGGAATATAAGAAATAGTGAAAGGGACTGTAAGAGAAAGCAGGGAAACTGAATGGGGAAAAATTAGAGAGGAAGACAGACCATAAGAGACTCCTAACTCTGGGAAACAAACAATGGGTTGCAGAAGGGAAGGAGAGTTTGGGGAATGGGTTAACTGGGTGACAGGCATTAAGGAGGGCACATGGTGGATGAGCACTGGGTGTTATACTGTATGTTGGCAAACTTAGATATTTTTTAAAAAAGAAACAAATTTCTCAGTTTTAATGTCCAAATATGGTCAATATTGATAGATAAATCCCTATTAAACAAGCTCTTTTGGGTGCTCAGTAATTTTTAAGAGTAAAAGGAGTTCTGAGACTAAAAATTTTGGGAACCACTTGCTTTGAACCATAGAATGATAAAAGGGGGGGACTGAAAATAGAGGATAATATAGAAATACTCCCCACTTTGCTATGGCTTTGATTCTAAGTAATTTGGGCTAACAGGGGAAAAAAGCAGATGGTGATATGAGACACAATTCAACCTCTCCTCACTAGGACCTAAGGAACCCACCACATATTCATTTGGATGGAGTTTTTTTTTCTGTAGAAAGCCATTTGATTCTATTATACGTGTTACAAAGTTAACTTTGTAGTGGCTTTAACTGAGAAAGAATTTAAAAAAGAGAGAAAGAATAAAAACTGTATTAGTACCATAAGAGTGGAACACCACAGGGAGAGTGTTTAAGGTAATAATGTTCTCTGTTAGACAAACTAAATATTTAAGAACTGGGGTTTCTCTCAATAACAGAAGCATTAGAACTTACCTGCACAAAGAAATACCATGGCTTGGGCACACCATACTTCCCTGGAAAGACAGCATCTATATACCAGGTCATAAGACCATATAAGAAAGCATCAAATAATAGCATTCCCATAATATGTGCAAAAATAAGGCTATCATGTGGGTTCACTGGTGATAGGATGTTATCCCACTGGACACCATACTCTGAAACATAATAAATAGGAGACAGTTATCTGAGGTGCCCAATTGTGACTAGAACAAAGTTATCTAGCTACTTTATAATTAAACAACAAAAATGTATAGGCATTCTCTGGAGAGAGGTACTATTTGCTATTCATGGATACTTTGAAATTTAGGCTGTTCAAGAGGATAATAAAGTAAGTAATGATACAATGTGCCTCTTCCTACAGCCAAATTCAACTAAAAGTTAGTAGTCACTGAAATAAAAATAAACAGTGACAAGAAGTCCATAAAGTAAGCTTTAAAGCCATAAACAGACCTATTGGTTGGGTTAGTGGCCCTATTTCTCCATTCTCTTTCATTCAAATCTCCACTGAAATAATCAGCAAGATACATAAATTGGGAAATACATTCATCAATATAAAAATAAAGTTTGTTTTCTAGTTTCTGGTCTGTCATGTAAGGAGCTTAGAAGTCACCACTCCATCCTAATAAGGAGTAAAGAAGTGAACTGAAAAATGGCCCATTCTTCTTAGATCTTTCACAGATGTGAGGTTACAGAGTGAACCACTGCCCCCACAATTGGAGAGATGGACAGGCAGGTGCAGAGAATTTAATGAAACAGAAACCCTAAGCAGTAACCCCCAAGGGAACCAGAACTGGGAAAACCTGAACTGTGTAACTGATGAAATGTCAAGGCCCAGTGCAGACAGATATTTGGGTTAAAAACTCCAGGGGATCAAGTCATTGAGGAGTCCCCAAGCTTTTGTGAGTTTTACCTTCGGGAGCCCTGTCAGTTCTTCACAGTGAATATCAGAAAAATCTCCTTTAGGAGAGAGAGGGGGAAAAGGAGCCATTTTGACATTCTATTCTTAATCAGGCCTTCCTTCATGAGAAACTATTTTAGCAGAGCCTAACTTACCTAGGGGGAAGGGAAATATGTAGCTCCAGCCCCCCCTAGCCATCCTGTCCTATCTAAGCAGAGCAAAAAACTGAGAAGCACTGATGGAGTTCATAGTCCATGGGTACAAGCTTATCAAATAATTGAGGCCTAGTCATAGGACTCTGCATCTTTCCTCTATATCACTAAAGGCCTATTCACTGCAATTCCTTTTCCTTTTATCCAGTACCTCATATTCATCTTTTTTAAAGATTTTATTTATTTATTTGAGAGAGAGTAAGAGAGAGTATGAGCGGGGAAGGGCAGATGAAGAAGGAGAGAGAAAATCCCAAGCAGACTCCCCACTAAGCACAGAACCCAATGAAAGGCTCGATCTCAGGACCCCAAGATCATGGCCTGAGCCAAAATAAAGAGTCAGATGCTTAACTGACTAAGTCCCCCAGGTGCCCTTCTTATCCATCTTTTAACAAAAATTACAAGGCATACTGAAGGGCAAAGAACACAGTTTGAAGAGAATGAACAAGCATCCAAATTAGACTCTGATTTGACAAAGATGTTGGTCTGATTCCTCAGACCAGGAATTTTTAAAAAACTGATCAACATATTAAGTGCTTTTGTGGAAGAAGTATACAACATGCAAAAGCAGATGTATGCAAAGAGATGGAAATTCCAAGAAAGAATAAAAAAAGAAATGCCAGAGTCCTTGGTGTGGCTACAGAGGAGACTGTAGTGGCAAGAATGATGGACAGGAAGGTGGGAGATAAACGTGTTCAATACTCCACTTCTACTCAACACTGTACGTATGTGAAGTTAATCCTTAGAAGTTAAGGAAGATAAAGTGATAAGGCAATTAGAGAGGAAGAACTAAAAGTACTCTTACTCACAGATGACATGATCTTACTAATAGAAAATCCTAAAGATCCTGCCCAAAACAATGTTAACACCAACAAAAGAATTCAGCAAAGTTTCAGGATACAAGGTGAACATACAATAATCAATAGTATACTATCTACTAGTAATGAACAACTAAAAAGGATTTTGAGATAACAGTTCCATTTACAATAGCATCACAGGAATGAAATTCTTATGAATAAACTTAGTAAGAGCTGAAAGACTTGTATGCTATTACAAAATATCACTGAAAGAAATTAAAGAAGACCTAAATAAATGGGAAAACATCCTGTGTTCATAAGACTGATGCTGGTGAAGGACAGACATATAGATCAAAATAATACAACTATGAGTAATGGCTAACTAGCTTCTGACAAGGATTCCAAGATAATTACATGAGGGAAAAAAAAGACTAATTTCCACAAGCGATATATACATGCAAAAGAATTAGTTGGGACTCTTCCCTTACAATATGTATAAGTATTAACTTTTTAAAAATAGATCAAAACCCTAAATAAATACAATTACTTTTTAAAAAAACTCTTAGAAAGAAAACATGGAGGCAAATATTCATGACTTTGGGTTTAGTTTAGTAAACATATGGCACCAAAACACAAGCAATAAAGTAATAAATAAATTTGATGCCATTAAAATGAAAAACCTCTGTGCATAGAGGGCATTAACAAGAAAGTTAAAACACAATCTACAGAAAGAAAGAAAATATCATATAATAAAAGGCTTGTATCTTGAATATATAAAGAACTCTTACAACTTAACAACAAAAGATGAACAATCCAATACAAAAATAGGCAAAGGACTTGAATAGATATTTCTTCAAAGAAGTTGTACAGATGTCCAACAAGCATGTGAAAAGATGCTTAATATCATTAGTCATTAGAGAAATGCAATCCAAACCCATAATAACATGCCACTTTATATCCACCAAGATGAGAATATTAAAAGGAGAAAATACGAACGCAAATGAAGAGAAACATGAATTTAAAAATAGTGAAAGGGAATAAAGGAGACAGGAGAGAAAATGAGTGGGAAATATCAGTGAGGGTAACAGAACATGAAAGACTCCTAACTCGGGAAATGAACAAGGGGTAGTGGAAGGGGAGGTGGGTGGGAGGTTGAGGGACTGGGTGAGGGGGCAATTGATGGGATGAGCACTGGGTGTTATGCTATATGTTGGCAAATCGAACTCCAATAAAAAAATATACAAAAAAATAAAATGAAATAAAATAAAATAAAATAAAATAAAATAAAATAAAATAAAATAAAATAAAATAAAATAATAAAAAAATAAAAAGCAAAACAGGGACGCCTGGGTGGCTCAGCGGTTTAGTGCCTGCATTCGGCCCAGGGCATGATCCCAGAGTCCCGGGATTGAATCCCACAACACGCTCCCTGCACGGAGCCTGCTTCTCCCTATGCTTATGTCTCTGCCTCTCTCTCTCTCTTTCTCTCTCTCTCTCTGTCTCATGAATAAATAAAATCCTTGGGAAAAAAACAAACAGTGCAATTGCTGGGTCGTAGGGCAGGTCTATTTTTTTTAATTTATTTTTTATTGGTGTTCAATTTACTAACATACAGAATAACCCCCAGTGCCCGTCACCCATTCACTCCCACCCCCCGCCCTCCTCCCCTTCCACCACCCCTAGTTCGTTTCCCAGAGTTAGCAGTCTTTACGTTCTGTCTCCCTTTCTGATATTTCCCACACATTTCTTCTCCCTTCCCTTATATTCCCTTTCACTATTATTTATATTCCCCAAATGAATGAGAACATATAATGTTTGTCCTTCTCCGATTGACTTACTTCACTCAGCATAATACCCTCCAGTTCCATCCACGTTGAAGCAAATGGTGGGTATTTGTCATTTCTAATAGCTGAGTAATATTCCATTGTATACATAAACCACATCTTCTTTATCCACTCATCTTTCGACGGACACCGAGGCTCCTTCCACAGTTTGGCTATTGTGGCCATTGCTGCCATAAACATCGGGGTGCAGGTGTCCCGGCATTTCATTGCATCTGTATCTTTGGGGTAAATCCCCAGCAGTGCAATTGCTGGGTCGTAGGGCAGGTCTATTTTTAACTCTTTGAGGAACCTCCACACACTTTTCCAGAGTGGCTGCACCAGTTCACATTCCCACCAATAGTGTAAGAAGGTTCCCTTTTCTCTGCATCCTCTCCAACATTTGTGGTTTCCTGCTTTGTTAATTTTCCCCATTCTCACTGGTGTGAGGTGGTATCTCATTGTGGTTTTGATTTGTATTTCCCTGATGGCAAGTGATGCAGAGCATTTTCTCATGTGCATGTTAGCTATGTCTATGTCTTCCTCTGTGAGATTTCTGTTCATGTCTTTTGCCCATTTCATGATTGGGTTGTTTGTTCCTTTGCTGTTGAGTTTAATAAGTTCTTTATAGATCTTGAATACTAGCCCTTTATCTGATAGGTCATTTGCAAATATCTTCTCCCATTCTGTAGGTTGTCTTTGAGTTTTGTTGACTGTATCCTTTGCTGTGCAAAAGCTTCTTATCTTGATGAAGTCCCAATAGTTCATTTTGCTTTTGTTTCTTTTGCCTTTGTGGATGTATCCTGCCCTACGACCCAGCAATTGCACTGTTGGGGATTTACCCCAAAGATACAGATGCAATGAAACGCCGGGACACCTGCACCCCAATGTTTATAACAGCAATGTCCATAATAGCCAAAGTGTGGAAGGAGCCTCGGTGTCCATCGAAAGATGAATGGATAAAGAAGATGTGGTTTATGTATACAGTGGAATATTATTCAGCTATTAGAAATGACAAATACCCACCATTTGCTTCAATGTGGATGGAACTGGAGGGTATTATGCTGAGTGAAATAAGTCAATCGGAGAAGGACAAACATTATATGTTCTCATTCATTTGGGGAATATAAATAATAGTGAAAGGGAATAGGAGGGAAGGGAGAATAAATGGGTAGGAAATATCAGAAAGGGAGACAGAACATAAAGACTCCTTACTCTGGGAAATGAACTAGGAGTGGTGGAAGGGGAGGAGAGCGGGGGGTGGGGGTGACTGGGTGGCGGGCACTGAGGGGGGCACTTGACCGGATGAGCACTGGGTGTTATTCTGTATGTTGGCAAATTGAACACCAATAAAAAATAAATTTATTATTAAAAAAATAAAAAAACACAGAACAGAACAAACACATGTTATATAACAAAGAAAAGGGATTTTTCATAAGTAATTAGGATCCCTAATCAGTTGACTATTTACAATATAAAGAATTGAACTGCTGATACAGGTAACAGCATGGATGAAGAACAAGTGCCTTGGGCTAAGTAGAAGTCAGTGTTAAAACTGCACAATTCCATTTTCATGGATTCTGGAAAACGCAAAAATGCGACAGATCAGTGATTGCTACGTATTAGGGGTTGAAGAGAAAGGGCAACACAAGGGAATTTTTTTATGAGGAAACAGTTCTGTTTCCTGATTGCTGTGGAGGTTAAATTAATATATACAGGTGTTGAAACTCACAGAATTGCACACCTCCAAAAAGGGCAATTTTACTGAGTGTAAAGTTTAATATTTTAAAGGGCCCAGAAAAAAGATAATAAATGAATATGAAGAACAACTTTATGTTCACAATTTTGACCACTTACATATAGTGGACAAATTCTATACAAGACACAAGCTACTAAATCTTACTCAAGGAAAAGGCATAATCTGAACATTTCTACATCTATTGAAGAACTAAATTTTTAATCAAAACCCTACTCAGACCCACCTCTGGTAATTTCTTATACTACATATCCAAGAACACAAAAATACTTATGTATAATTCATTTCAGATTTATTCTATCTTACTTTTAAAGATTTTATTTATTTGACACACAGAGATCACAAACAGGAGGAGTAACAGAGGGAGAAGGAGAAGCAGGCTCCCCACTGAGCAGGGAGCCCCACTGAGCAGGGAATCTAATTCTCCAGACACTGAGATCATGGCTGAGCCAAAGGCAGACACTTAACTGACTGAACCACCCAGGCACCCTTCAGGCTTATTTTAAATGAAAAATAATATAAAGTTCCTAAATGCTCATAGATAGAAGATAGGTTGAATGAACATTGCCACATCCACACAATGTATCTATAAAAACTAAAGAAGATATATTGGCAAACTCATAGGAAATTATTTCTAAAATATGTTAGCTGAAAAGCACACTGTAAAGGAATATGCAGTACATAAACACTTTTATAAGAAACTAAGTAAAATAAGAAAATATAGAAATTATGAATTTTTTAGAAACTAAAACACAGAAAAAGATAAAACAGAATTGAGTAAGATATTACCTACAAGGATGAGAGGTATTGGTAAAGGCAAAGACCACACCAAAAAGGAGAATTATAGACCAATATCCCTGATGCCTGTGTTCCCTCTAGGATTTTGATGGAATCTTGTCTCACATTTAGATCTTTCATCCATTTTGAGTTTATCTTTGTGTAGTGTAAGAGAATGGTCAAGTTTCATTCTTCTGCATGTGGATGTCCAAGTTTCCCAGCACCATTTATTGAACAGACTGTCTTTTTTCCAGTGGATAGTCTTTCCTCCTTTGTCAAATATTGGTTGACCATAAAGTTGAGGGTCCACTTCTGGATTCTCTATTCTGTTCCACTGATCTATGTGTCTGTTTTTGTGCCAGTACCACACTGTCTTGATGACCACAGCTTTGTAGTACAACCTGAAATCTGGCATTGTGATGCCCCCAGATATGGTTTTCTTTTTTAATATTCTCCTGCCTATTTGGGGTCTTTTCTGATCCCACACAAATCTTAAGATGATTTGTTCAAACTCTCTGAAGAAAATCCATTGTATTTTGATAGGGATTGCATTAAATGTGTAAATTGCCCTTGGTAACATTGACCTTTTAACAATATTAATTCTTCCAATCCATGAGCATAGAATATTTTTCCATCTCTTTGTGTCCTCTTCAATTTCTTTCAGAAATGTTCTGTAGTTTTTAAGGTATAGATCCTTTTGGTGCAGTAGTAATTGGGATTGACTCCTTACTTTCTCTTTCTTCAGTCTCATTGTTAGTGTATAGAAATGCCACTGATTTCTGGGGATTGGTATTGTATCCCGCCACACTGCTGAATTGCTGTATGAGTTCTAGCAATCATGGGTGGAGTCTTTGGGTTTTCTATGTACAGTACCATGTCATCTGCAAAGAGGGAGAGTTTGACTTCTTTGCCAATTTGAATGCCTTTTATTTCCTTTTGTTGCCTGATTGCTGAGGGAGGCTAGGACTTCTAATACTATGTTGAATAGCAGTGGTAAGAGTGGACATCTCTGTCATGTTCCTGATCTTAGGGGAAAGGCTCCCAGTGTTTCCCCATTGAGAATGATATTTGCTGTGGGCTTTTTGTAGATGGCTTTTAAGATGCTGAGCAATGTTCCCTTTATCCCTACACTCCCAAGAGTTTTGATCAGGAATGGATGCTGTATTTTGTCAAATGCGTTCTCTGCATCTATTGAGAGGATCCTATGGTTCTTGTTTCTTCTCTTGCTGATATGATCAATCACATTGATTACTTTATGAGTGTTGAACCAGCCTTGCATCCCAGGGATAAATCCCACTTGGTCATGGTGAATAGTCTACTTAAGGTATTGTTGGATCCTATTGGCTAGTATTTTGTTGAGAATTTTTCGTCCATGTTCATCAGGGATATTGGTCTATAATTCTCCTTTTTGGTGGGATCTTTGGTTTTAGAATTAAGGTGATTCTGGCCTCAGAGAACGAGTTTGGAAGTACTCCGTCTGTTTCTATCTTTCCGAACAGCTTTGTAGAATAGGTATGGTTTCTTCTTTAAATGTTTGATAGAATTCCCCAGGGAAGCCATCCGGCCCTGGACTTTTGTGTCTTGGGAGGTTTTTGATGACTGCTTCAATTTCCTCCCTGGTTATCGGCCTGTTGAGGTTTTCCATTTCTTCCTGTTCCAGTTTTGGTAGTTTGTGGTTTTCCAGAAATGTGTCCATTTCTTCTAGATTGCTTAATTTTTTGGCGTATAGCTCCTCACAATAAGTTTTTAAAATCGTTCGTATTTCCATGGTATTGGTGGTGATCTCTCCTTTCTCATTCATAATTTTATTAATTGAGTCTTTTTTCTCTTCTTTTTAATAAAGCTAGCTAATGGTTTATCTATCTTCTTAATTCTTTCAAAGAAACAACTCCTGGTTTTGTTATTCTGTTCCACAGTTCTTCTGGTCTCTATTTCATTGCGTTCTGCTTGAATCTTTATTAATTCTCTTCTTCTGCTGGGTGTAGGATCTATTTGCTGTTTTTTTCTCCAGCTCCTTTAGTTATAAGGTTAGATTTTGTATTTGAGTTCTTTCCAGTTTTTGGATGGATGCTTGTATTGCGATGTATTTCCCCCTCAGGACTGCTTTTGCTGCATCCCAAAGATTTTGAATGGTTGTATCTTCATTCTCATTAGTTTCCATGAATTTTTTAAATTCTTCCCTAATTCCCTGTTGACGCTTTCATCTTTTAGCAGGATGGTCCTTAACCTCCCCATGTTTGAAATCCTTCCAAACTTCTCTTTGTGATTTAGTTCTAGTTTCAAAGCATTATGGTCTGAAAATATGCAGGGGATGATCCCAATCTTCGGTATCGGCTCAGACCTAATTTGTGACCCAGTATGTGGTTTATTCTGGAGAAAGTTCCATGTGCACTTGAGAAGAATGTGTATTCAGTTGCGTTTGGATGTAAAGTTCTGTAAATATCTGTGAAATCCATCTGGTCCAGTGTATCATTTAAAGCTCTTTTTTCTTTGGAGATGTTGTGCTTAGAAGATCTATCGAACGCAGAAAGTGCTGTATTCGAATCTCCAAGTATAAGTGTATTATTATCTAAGTATGTTATCTAAGTATGTACTTCAGTTATTAATTGATTGAGATACTTGGCAGTTAACACATTCGGGGCATAAATATTCATGATTGTTAAGTCATCTTGTTGGATAGATCCTTTAAGTATGATATAGTGTCCCTCTTCATCTCTCACTACAGTCTTTGGGATAAACTTTAATTTATCTGATATAAGGATGGCTACCCCTGCTTTCTTTTGAGGACCGTTTGAGTGGTAAATGGTTCTCCAACCTTTTATTTTCAGGCTGTAGGTGTCCTTATGTCTAAAATGAGTCTCTTATAAACAGCAAATAGATGGGTCTTTCTTTTTTATACAGTCTGAAACACTGTGTCCTTTTTGGGGGTCATTAAGCCTGTTCACCTTCAGAGTTACTATTGAAAGATATGAATTTAGGGCAGCCCTGGTGGCGCGGCAGTTTGGCACCGCCTGCAGCCCGGGGTGTGATCCTGGAGACCCAGGATCCAGTCCCACGTTGGGCTCCCTGCAGGGAGCTAGATTCTCCCTCTGCCTGTGTCTCTGCCTCTCTCTCTCTCTCCCTCTCTGTGTATATGTGTGTTGTGTGTGTCTATGAATAAATAAATAAAATATTTAAAAAATAGAGAAAGATGAATTTATTTTCATCATAATACCTATTCAGTCCCTGTTTTTGTGGATTGTTTCCTCGGACTTCCTCTTTCTTTTACAGGGTCCCCCTTAATATTTCTTGCAGAGCTGGTTTGGTGGTCACATATTCTTTCAGCTTCTGCCTATCTTGGAAGCTCTTTATCTCTCCTTCTATTCTGAATGACAGCCTTGCTGGATAAAGTAGTCTTGGCTACATGTTCTTCTAATATAGGACCCTGAATATATCTTGCCAGCCCTTTCTGGCCTGCCAGGTCTCTGTGGAGAGGTCTGCTGTTAACCTAATACTTCTCCCCATAAAGGTTATGGATTTTTTTATCTCTTGATGCTTTAAGGACCTTCTCTTTATCTCTGGAATTTGCAAGTTTCACTATTAAATGTCAAGGTGTTGAGCAGTTTTTATTGATTTTAAGGGGAGTATCTCTCTATCTCCTGGATATGAATGCCTGTTTCCCTTCCCAAGTTAGGGAAGTTCTCAGCTATGATTTGTTCAAATACAGTTTCTGGACCTCTGTCCCTTTCGGCGCCCTTGGGAACCCCAATTAAACCTAGATTTTTCCTTCTGAGGCTGTCATTTATTTCCCTTAACCCATACTCATGATCTTTTGTTTGTCTCTTTTTTCCTCATTTTCCTTCCTTGCCATCAACTTGTCTTCTATGTCACTCACTCGTTCTTCTACCTTGTTAACCGTCATTAGGACCTCCAGTTTGGATTGCATCTCATTTAATTGATTTTTAATTTTGGCCTGATTAGATTTAAATTCTGCAGTCATGAAGTCTCTTGAATCCTTTATGCTTTTTTCTAGAGCCACTAGTAGCTTTATAATAGTGCTTCTGAATTGGCTTTCTGACACTGAATTGTAATCCAAATTTTGTAACTCTGTGGGAGAGGACTATTTCTGATTCTTTCTTTTGAGGTGAGTGTTTCCTTCTAGTCATTTTGCTCAGTGCAGAGTGGCCAAAAACAAGTTGTACTGGAAAAAGGAGAAAAAGAGAGGAAAAAAAAAGGGGTGGGGGAAACAAAAGAAAAAACAAGGGGGAGTATCCTCTGATTCTATATACTGTAAATCCTTTGACTTCCCCTGGAACTTTCCAGTGCTGCTTGGTCAATAACTTGCTCATCCCCTGTCCTTCCAGCTGGTCTTCTGGGGGAGGGGCCTGCTGTGGTGATTCTCAGGGGTGTGCATCTGGGGGAGCTGCCCAGCCCCCTGCCAGGTGCAAGGCTCAGTGGGAGCTGTTTATCCTGTGAGGCCCCTGATCAGTCCCAGGTACAAGGTGACACCAGAAGGAACAACAGTGGTGGCGGCCAGCTCTCCATCTCTGGATTCAGCTCCCACAGTAACTACCACCGTTCCCAGTCCACAGGGGCCTGGATGCTCCAGGGGCAGGGGGCGCCGATCTGCACAGCTTGGGGCTGCCCAGGCGGCAGGAGGGACCTTGCTGTCCTGTGTCCTCCAGGCCTATGCCTGTCCTGGGGGGAGTGCCGCATCCTGGGCCGTGGCCCCAGCGCCCAGGCTGTGGGGCCTGCACTGCTGGAATCACGCTCCTGGGACTGCAAACACCCCTCAGTGTGAAGGCACAACCTGAGCCACCGGAGCTGCTCCCTGGGCCCCACGGGGTGGGCGCTCCAGGCCTTTAGGGAGCTTGGCCCGCGGTGTGTGGCGTGCTCTCCCTGGGGTGCAGTTCCTGTTAGTGCCCCTGGGAGCCTGAGGGCATCCCTGGCCCTCCTGGGATCCTGCCCGAGCTCCCTAGGAGCGCCTTTCCCTCTGGGAAGATTGGTAAAGCCCTGCTTCTCAGGGACTGGGCTTTCCTGTCCTGGAGGCTCTCCATACCGGCCTTAGCCCGGGTCCTTGCGGGGCCCCTCCCCCTTGGATGCTTTTTTATTTCCTTTTTTTCCCCTCTTCCTACCTTGATAGAAGCGCAAACTCTTCTCACTGTAGCATTCCAGCTGTTCTCTCTTTAAATCTCAGAGCAAATTCATATGTTTTCAGGCTGATTTGAAAGTTATCTAGGTAAGTTGGTGGGGACAGGTGACTTGGGAACCCTACTCTTCTGCCATCTTACCCCGCCTCCCGCCACAGCAACTTCTTGCAAGATACATCCATGAAGGCAAAAGAAACAAAAGCAAAAATGAATTATTGGGACTTCATCAAGAAAAAAGCTTCTGCACAGCCAAAGAAACAGTCAACAAAACTAAAAGACAACCTACAGAATGGGAGAAGATATTTGCAAATGACCTATCAGATAAGGGGCTAGTATCCAAAATCTATAAAAAATTTATTAAACTCAACAGCAAAGGAACAAACAACCCAATCATGAAATGGACAAAAGACATGAACAGAAACTTCACAGAGGAAGACATAGACATAGCCAACAGGCACATGAGAAAATGTTCCGCATCACTGGCCATCAGGGAAATACAAATCAAAACCACAATGAGATACCACCTCACACCAGTGAGAATGGGGAAAATTAACAAGGCAGGAAACCACAAATGTTGGAGAGGATGTGGAGAAAGGGGAACCGTCCTGCGCTGTTGGTGGGAATGTGAACTGGTACAGCCACTCTGGAAAACTGTGTGGAGGTTCCTCAAAGAGTTAAAAATAGATCTGCCCTATGACCCAGCAATTGCACTGCTGGGGATTTACCCCAAAGATACAGATGCAGTGAAACAGCAGGACATCTGCACCCCGATGTTTATAGCAGCCATGTCCACAATAGCCAAACTGTGGAAGAAGCCTCAGTGTCCATTGAAAGATGAATGGATAAAGAAGATGTGGTCTATGTATACAATGGAGTATTACTCAGCCATTAGAAACGACAAATCCCCACCATTTGCTTCAACGTGGATGGAACTGGAGGGTATTATGCTGAATGTTTGAAGGACAAACATTATATGGTCTCATTCATTTGGGGAATATAAAAATTATGAAGGGGAATAAAGGGAAAGGAGAGAAAATGAGTGAAAATATCAGTGAGGGTGACAAAACATGAGAGACACCTAACTTTGGGAAATGAACTTTTGGGAAATGAACTTTGGGTAGTGGAAAGGGTGGCGGGTGGGGGGTTGGGGTGACTGGGTGATGGGCACTAAGGGGGGCACGTGGTGAGATGAGCACTGGGTGTTATGCTAGATGTTGGCAAATTGAAGTCCAATAAAAAAAATTTTAAAAAGAGAGGTATTGGTAAGAAGAGGGAATGATTCTTATCTAACTATTGCTTTTTTTTTTTTTACAGTTTTTACTTTCTAAATATTGTGTTAATGTTTTATATACTCAGAAATTTATATTATACAAACAATGGTGTTGGAATGAAAAATGGGATACAAACAGAAACAAATGTACCTACTTATATTTCAAATGAATAACTAAACTGAAAGTAAAAAAGAAAAGTACTAACCCAAATAATTTTTTAACCTAGTACTTTGACTACACAGCCTCAGACTAAATGTAGAATTACAAATAATTACCATATTTAATATGTTTTTTGCTTACAGTGGTATGGATGAACATTTCCCTACCTATTTTTGGAGTAGTGCAAAACTGAACAAATGCTTAATTATACTGATAATGGTGGGGGGCCACATTTCTCATGGTTGGACAGGGAGGTGGTATATATATGGATAGGGAAAAGGTAGAAGGAACTCTTGATATTAGATAGGAATTAGATGCAACAGTGTGACATCACAGATGTTAAAATATGGGTATTAGCTAGGTGTCTCAACCTTGACATTACTGACATTTGAACCTGGATACCTCTGTTTCAGGGAATGTTCTGTACTTTGTATGATATTCAGTAGCAGTCCTCCACCAGATACTATAATCAAAAACAAAAAAATATCTCCAGGCATTGCCAATATCCCCTAGGTGGCAAAACTGTCTCCCAAAACAAGCCCACAGATATAATAAAGACATGCAAACACATATATACATAAATAAATATCTGCATATATATTTTCATGTACATACAGGTATATATATAGTGTATATACATATATACACAAACATATATATATAACAGAGATATAATTTTTATGATAAATTACTATAATCCAGAAAAATATTTAAGAAACACTACAATCATCTTTCACTCACTGTCCCATCCACTCCTTTGGCAACCCCATATCGCATGCCTTTTCTTCCTGGGAATCTAATCATCAAAGTCAGTTTTACAAAGGAAAGACTCACGCTTCATTTCCATCCTGCATATAAAATCAATCCCCAATGCTACTGCAACATTTGAACAGAGACAGAAAGCCAGCTTCTCGGTGAGGGTCATATATTCATACGCGGTGCTCACGAATACATATAGAAAAAAGGTGACAAAATAGAAGAAACCTCCAAAAGAAACAGCCAAAGTAGCTGAAAAGAAGGAAAATATAGAGTCAGTTCACATAAACTACAAAAACTTGATGCAGAAATATCCTCATCTTATTACAAAAAAGCTCTAAAATTTAGGTCTAAATGTAGACCCTACAAAAGAAGACAAAATGGCTTTGTTACCACCAACCACTGTATCACAAACATCTAGAACTGCTGAATACAGACAGGTTCTCAATAAATATTTTGCTTAAATGAATGAGTGAATTAATGAATGGCACAAGGAATAAACTTTTCTGGAATTTATCCTCCTTCTTACACTAATGATTGTGGATATTTACTCATCGAAAAAAGGACTTATCTTTATGTTTATAAAAACTTCCTTTCATTTTTATTCATGACTACTCAGCCTAACAATCTCTAGATGTACACCACCACTAATTATGTCATACAAATACACCTACACTATTACCATTTATTTTGGAATTTTGGAAGATGAAGCCTGAAAAAGTTGACAGAGGTTATAGACATATTTCCAGTCTTATTTATGACACTTTGAATACTTAATTATAATACTTTATGAAACAGTACATTAAAAAGATGGAGAAAAAAGTCAGTGTAATAGAGAAGCATCTGGATTAGAATGCTATGTATCATGGGAATTGCATTATTTCAGATCAACTCTTTTAATGATGATGGAAAAATCTAGACAAATTATTTTTTTAAGTTTGTTTGCTTGTTTATTTATTTATTTGTATATTAAAGTATTACTTTTTAAGTATGATAAGGACAGAGAGCTACCAGGCAAGGACAATTTGTAGGGCCAAAATCAAGGTAAGAAGAGAACTCAAGGGCATAAGAAATTAATACATGCTAGTAAAGAAAAGAAGCTCAAACTTTTACTTAGGGCCCTGAAAAGCTACATCTAAAGTACAAGTGTACCAGAAATAGAACATTTTCAATCACCTAAAATCCTTATTAGATTATTATCAAACCCCTAACCTAGGGGCGCTAGAGCCCCATACCTAAATGACTGATGGATTTAAAATTAAATCCTCTCTGCAGGAAAAAAAAGTCATCCAAAAACTCATATTATTTCTAAAATTTTTATATGCAATATTTTACATTAAGTAAAAAAAAATTAGTAGGAATACCAGGTTGGATTGTGTCTACCATCTGAATATTCTTATGTTAAAGCCCTAACCTCCAGTACCTCAGAATGTGGCTACATTTAGAGAGAGGGCCTTTAAAAGGATGATTAAGTTAACATGTCAGTTCACCCTCTGGGACAGTGCTGTGTGTTAAAAACATTCCCCAAGACTTCATTCTTTTTTGTGGCTATTATTCCTGTGTGTGTGTGTGTGTGTGTATGTGTGTGTGTACATCACACTTTCTTTACCCATTCATCAGTCGATGGATACTTGGGCTGTTACCATAATTTGGTTATTGTTGGATAATGTTGATATAAACATCAGGGTGCAAACATACTTTTGAATTAATATTTTTGTATTCTTTGGGTAAATACCTAGTAGTGCAATTACTGATTCATAGTTCTGTTTTTAACTTTGTGAGGAACTTCCAGGCTAGAGAGTATTATGCTAAGCGAAATATGTCAGAGAAAGTCAAATACTGTATGATTTCACTCATATGTGGACTTAAGAAACAAAACATATGAGGGCCACCTGGATGGCATAGTTGGTTGAGCATCCAACTCTTGATCTTAGGGTCCTGAGTTCAGGCCCCGCCCAGCATGGAGTCTACTTAACAAACAAATCAACAAGCAAAACAAATGAGATGAGGGGAAAAAAGAGAGAGAGGCAAACCAAAAAACAGACTCTGAACTATACAGAACAAACTGATAGCTACCAGAGGGGAGGTTGGAGGGGTGTGGAGATGGGTGAAATAGGTAATGGGAATTAAGTAGTGCACTCACTGTGATGAGCACTGGGTGTTGTGTGGAATTGCTGAATCACCGTATCATACACCGGAAACTAACAGAGCACAGTATGTTAACTATACTGGAATATTAAATTAAATTATATTAAATTAAAGGGGGGCAAAAGGACAGGATGCGGTGAAATAGGAACCCTTATTCATTGCTAGTGGGGATAAATATAAAGTTGTATAGTCACACTGGAAAAAATTTGGGAAAGTTCTTTAAAAGTTAAATATAAATTTATCTCACAATCCAACCATTCCATTTCCAGGAGAACTAAAAACATATGTCCACACAAAGACCTGTATGTAAATAGTCATAACAGTGTTATTCATAATGGCCAAAAATACTGCAAACAATTTAAATGTCCTTCAACCCTTAGATGGATAAAAAAATGCATATCCATATAAGGAAATATTATTCAGCAATTAGCAGAAAGGAAAGACTGATACATGCTAGAGTAAGTAAAAGGAACTAGACTAGATATTTTAGAAGACTCCATATTTTACTCATACATACCAAATGTCCGGATAGGTCAAACTGATATATAGAGAAAGCAGGAGTTGTTGCCTTATACTAGAGAGACAAGAATGAGAATTGACCGAAAATTAGCTCAAGGGAAATTTTGAGAGTGATAGAGAGTTTCTAAAATGAGATTTGGTAATGGTTGCGTAACTTGAAAAATCTACTAGTGGGTGAGTTTTATAATATATATATTATACTTTTATAAAGCTGTAAAAATATGTAAAAAGATATAAACAGGCATTTTATAGAGAAAAACATACAGTTCTTATTAACCTAAAAATATGATCAGCATCAGGCAACACTCTTTTTGAACTTGGCCACAGTAACTTCTTTGCAAGATACATCCATGAAGGCAAAAGAAACAAAAGCAAAAATGAACTATTGGGACTTCATCAAGATAAGAAGCTTTTGCACAGCAAAAGAAACAGTCAACAAAACTAAAAGACAACCTACAGAATGGGAGAAGATATTTGCAAATGACCTATTAGATAAAGGGCTAGTATCCAAGATCTATAAAGAACTTATTAAACTCAACAGCAAAGCAACACACAATCCAATCATGAAATGAGCAAAAGACATGAACAGAAATCTCACAGGGAAGACAGACATGGCCAAAAAGCACATAAGAAAATGCTCTGCATTACTGGCCATCAGGGAAATACAAATCAAAACCACAATGAGATACCGCCTCACACCAGTGAGAATGGGGAAAATTAACAAGGCAGGAAACCACAAATGTTGGAGAGGATGCGGAGAAAGGGGAACCGTCCTGCACTGTTGGTGGGAATGTGAACTGGTACAGCCACTCTGGAAAATTGTGTGGAGGTTCCTCAAAGAGTTAAAAATAGACCTGCCCGACCCAGCAATTGCACTGCTGGGGATTTACCCCAAAGATACAGATGCAGCGAAACGCCGGGACACCTGCACCTCAATGTTTATAGCAGCAATGTCCACAATAGCCAAACTGTGGAAGGAGCCTCGGTGTCCATCAAAAGACAATGGATAAAGAAGATGTGGTATATGTATACAATGGAATATTACTCAGCCATTAGAAATGACAAATACCCCTCATCTGCTTCGACGTGGATGGAACTGGAGGGTATTGTGCTGAGTGAAATTAGTCAATCAGAGAAGGACAAACATTATATGGTCTCATTCATTTGGGGAATATAAAAAATAGTGAAAGGGAATAAAGGGGAAAGGAGAAAAAATGTTGGGAAATACCAGAAAGGGAGACAGAACATGAGAGACTCCTAACTCTGGGTGGTGGAAGGGGAGGTGGGCGGGGGTGGGGGGACTGGGTGATGGGCACTGAGGGGGGCACTTGATGGGATGAGCGTGTTATTCTATACGTTGGCAAACTGAACATCAATAAAAAAATAAATTTATAAAAAAATATGATCAGAATCAATAATTACCAGGAAATTACAAATTAAAAGTACTATGAGATGCCTTTCACACCTCAAATATGATACAAATTTTACAAGTCTGAAACAGTAGCGATACATACTTACTGCTAGGAGGGATTTGAAATTAAACAACCACTTTGGAAACAGTTTGACATAACCTAGTTAAGTAACCTGCTCACATACCCTACCTGAGTAAGATATTCCACTCCTAATTATACACCCCAGAAATATCCTTGTATATCTCTACCAACTGACATATACAAGAATGTTCACATCAATATTATTCATAACAATAACTAGAAACAACCCACATACCTATCAAACATAAAACTGATAACTGTACAAGAGAATTCCATACAAAAAAAGAGAATACCATACAACAGTAAAAATGAAATTACAACTATATAAAGCCTAAATCATAACACCATGCTGTATCCAAATTATACAGTATAATTTCATTAATAAAACTAAGCAATACATTAGCTAATAATAGATATATATAAGTGGCAAAAAAAAAAAGCAAATCTGTAAAGAAAAGTAAATCAGAATAGTGGTTATAATCAGAAAGGAGCACCTAAAGCATTCCTTAGATACTAGCAATTTCTGTTTTCCAATGTGGTATGTTGAGTACTTGGATGAGCACCGGGGTATTCATTTTATTATTATGAACACTGTAAAAACACTCTTGCATTTGTTATCTATTTCATACCATGAAAAAATTTAAAGGACTTATAATTTTAAAAAACAGATATGGAAAAGCACCTGTAGAAAAAAAATAGAATGGTACCACTTCCATAACTTCCAAAATATAAAATTTTATATAACTCACCAATCTCCTATTAAAACGTGTAATTTATTCCTGCTGATTGTATTCACTGATGCCATTCTCACATAAACCACAATCTTAATACATTGGTGAATTTAAGCAAAATAAGAATTTACTGTTCCTTCTGTGTGGTACCTTTGTTTCTCATTCACTTACACAGCAAGAGGAGCTCTTTGAAGTTTTACCTTTATTCAAAGTGTCCTGTTAAATAATCCACCTTTGGCATGTTCTCCAGGCTTACCTGAGGTCTCTGAATTGCTATCAGAAGAAAATACCGAAATCTCTGGTGCTCAAAAGAAAATCCCAACAAAAAAGCTAGCTTTGGCTTTTAATCACCTCCCACCTAACTTTTGGACTTTGTGCCACCTCAGCAATGTTTATAAACAGAAATAATTTTTAAAAATATTTCATCAGCATCATAGTTGTTTTGGCCAAAGAGTCTCTCCTTGGCATTTGTATACTTTACCCCTCAGCATGTTACCTTCAGCTTGACTTTGACATAATGATTCTCCACTCATAGTTTTACTATACTTCATGATAGGTAGTAGGTATGACTCTCTACTTTGTAAGAACCAACCAACTGGTAGCAGTGTTATTGCTGAAAACAATAAAAATACCAACGAAATGTAAAGTTTACCATAAAGCAAATTTTTTATAGTACCTGGTGTCTTAAATGATCAAGAGAAGGTAATACTCTAATTATTCAGCAAGTATGAAAGATATAAACGTCAAAGTGATGAAAATTTGTTGTCTGAAAAAATATATATACTTCTTTTTTTAATGAATGGTAAGTAACAGAAAATGACCACTGGAGAAGTACAAATTCCCTTAGTCCAGTCTGAATTTATCCAGTCATACATCCCTCTCATATGTGAGAATGCAAAGGTTAGGAAGTTGATTTGCACACGCTTTTTGCATATTCAACATGGTCCCAGGCATGTGATGAGTGATCCAAACACTTTCAAGAGCAAGTGAGTGAATGAATATTTCCACATGACGCTACTTTAGTTGACACCTTCTTGTCACATGTGATCTTATGTAGGTTTTTATCCTCTTTTTACAGGCACCCTATGCTATACTGATTTTCCCTGATCTTTGCTCTTCCCCTCAAATCATTTTACATGCATATGATATCTGTCTTTTTTATTAGAGTGTAATAAGTAGAGGCTGAATATGAGGTGGTAGTTGAAGTTTAGAAAGAGCTCCTAAATGAAATCCTCTTTAAAGTCAACTGAAATGCTGAGAATCTGTCATGGGAGGAGTCTTAGACTCACCTGTATTGAATAATGTGGAAATCAGAAAGCCAAAGGATATAGAGGAAACGACAAAGCACAGGAAAAACACGAAGACGAGAGATGGGTCACTGTACTGGAAGACTACTTCAGGTACAATCTAACAAAACAACCAGGATGCCAGTTTAGTCATAATATAAGAGGTGTCACAGATAAACAAGGGAGGCAAAAGAAAATACCCTTAACACTTGAGTGGCCCTAGTGAAATGGGTCACTGTTCAGAGATATGCAAAGTTAAATAACCTTTTTCTCATGGAAGGGCTGCCCATCTAGATCTATGGTTTTATGTACTAATAAACTGAGCAGCTTCTGAATTTCAAGGGGATTGAATAAAAAACATATATATTTCTTTGCAACCTAAAACCCACTCAGCCCACACCCACAGTTATCTTATTCCCCTTGAAGTTTAGCTGCAGCATGCTGCATTCAAATACATACTTGCCTTGATAAATAAAATCATGCACAGTAAACAGGTGATAATTACAAACATCAAAAAGAATGAGACAAAATAGGAAGCCCAGAGCATAGCATTACTGAGTCCTATCATGAGCTGGTACTCCTGTAGGAAGTTAACACAAACCAAATGTCATGAAAAATAGTTCATAGTTTTCAAAATGCATCCATAAATATATTCTGACTTATTTCCCACAAAAACTTATATAGGTTAAATATTATCACCCTGATTTTACATAGAAATCAAGTCTCAGAGTAGTCAAGGAATCTAAAACCAACCACCTAATAAGTGGCAGTGCTATTGATTCCACTTGGAATTTTAAGTCCAGATCTTCTTCCTGATAACTTACCATTTGCAGTTCTAACACTAGAAATACTTAATTAAAAATTTAAAACACAAAAAAACAAGACCATCTTTCTTTTTATTATGTTATACCTCCAGGAACTATTAAAGGAAAGTAAATATGCTTTAATTCAATTATAGATTAAAGTAGGGTCAGGCAAATTACAGCCAATGGGCTAAATCCAGGCTGCCTTATACTTTTATAAATAAAGCTTTATTGGCATACACCCATGCTCATTTACTTCTGTACTGTCTATGGCTATGTTCATTCTCCAACAGAATTGATAGCTGTAATATAGCCTGCAAAACCTAAAAAATATGTATTATCTAGTTTTGTTTACAGATAAAGTTTGCCAATCCCTAACCTACAAAAACCCTTTTAATTTTACAGATCATAAAGCCAGACTCAAAGACAGTGAGTTGCTTCTCCAAAGCTGTACAGAAGGAGCTCCCTGTTCTGTGCTCTTCCCACTCCATCATGCTGCCTCTGCACATTTCTGAAGCTACTTTTCTCTGGTACAGTGAATGAGAAACAGATTCCCCAGGTTTGAATCCTCACTCTGCCACTTACCAGCAATATAACCTTGAGCAAACCCCTTGACCTCTCTGTGCCTCAATGTCCTCATCTATGAACACTAAAATCCAAACAACATAATGGGCAAGTTTGCAGAATTTTAGCAGTGAGATTCATGAACTATAATTCAGCATAGTATCCAAAATATATAAAGAATTTATAAATTCAATGCCCAAAAAACAAATAATCCAATCAAAAAATAGGCAGAAGACATGAAACCAGACATTTCTCCAAAGAAGACGCACAAATGGCCAACAGACACATGAAAAGATACTCAACATCCCTCATCATCAGGGAAATTCAAATCAAAACTACAGTGAGATATCACCTCACACCTGTCAGATTGGCTAAAATAAAAAACACAAGAAACAACAGGTGTCGGTAAAGAAGTGGAGAAAAAAAACAAACCCTCATGCACTGTTCATAGGAATGCAAACTGGTGCAGCCACTGTGGAAAACAGTATAGAGGTTCCACAAAAAAAGTTAAAAATAGAACTACCCTATGATCCAGCATTTACCCAAATATAAAAATACTAATTCAAAGGAATACATGCACTTGATTTTTATAACAGTATTCTATAATAGCCAAATTACGGAAACAGCCCAAATGTCCACTGACTGATGAATGGATAAAGAAAATGTGGTATGTGTGTGTGTATATGTGTGTGTGTGTATAGGAAAATTACTCAGCCATCAAAAAGAATGAAATCTTGCCATTTGCAATGACATAGATAGAGCTAGAGAGTAAAATGCTAAGTGAACTTGACAGGATGAGCACTGGGTGTTATTCTGTATGTTGGCAAATTGAACACCAATAAAAAATAAATTTATTAAAAATAATAATAAAAAATTAAAAATTAAAATCTTAATAATGTGGCCAAAAAAAATGCTAAGTGAAGTAAGTCGGTCAGAGAAAGACAAATACCATATGATTTCACTCACATGGAATTCAAGAAACAAAACAAAGAAGAAAAGAGGAAAAATAAAAATAAGGATAGAGAGAGAAATCAAGAAATAAACTTTTAGGGCAACCTGGGTGGCTCGGCGATTTAGCGCTGCCTTCAGCCCAGGGTGTGATCCTGAAGACCAGGGATCAAGTCCCGCATCGGGCTCCCTGCATGGAGCCTGCTTCTCCCTCTGCCTGTGTCTCTGCCTCTCTCTCTACCTGTGTCTTTCATGAATAAATAAATAAAATATTTTTAAAAAGAAATAAACTCTTAATTGTAGAGAACAACCCTGATGGTTACTAGAGAAGAGGGAGGTGAAGGAATGGGTGAAACAGGTGGTGAGGATTAAGGAGTGCACTTGTCATGATGAGTACAGGGTGACATATGGAACTGTTGAATTATTATATTGTATACCTAATACAATATAGGCAAAATATAATATACGTATAATATAATACTGTATGCTAACTGGAGTTTAAATGACAACTTTTAAAAAGTTACAAGACCGTTTTAATTTAAAAGGGTAATTTAAAAAAGGATTTAGTTTTAAAGGATCATTTTAATTTAAAAGGATAAAAAAAAATGGTGCAGCTACTCTGAAAACTGTGTGGAGGTTCCTCAAAGAGTTAAAAATAGACCTGTCCTACGACCCAGCAATTGCACTGTTGGGGATTTACCCCAAAGATACAGATGCAATGAAATGCTGGGACACCAGCACCCCGATGTTTATAGCAGCAATGTCCACAATAGCCAAACTGTGGAAGGAACCTCGGTGTCCATCGAAAGATGAATGGATAAAGAAGATGTGGTTTATGTATACAATGGAATATTACTCAGCCATTAGAAACGACAAATCCCCACCATTTGCTTCAATGTGGATGGACCTGGAGGGTATTGTGCTGAGTGAAATAAGTCAACTGGAGAAGGACAAACATTATATGGTTTCATTCATTTGGGGAATATAAAAAATAGTGAAAGGGAATAAAGGGGAAAGGAGAAGAATGAGTAGGAAATATCAGAAAGGGAGACAGAACATGAAAGACTCCTAACTCTGGGAAACGAACTAGGGGTGGTGGAAGGGGAGGTGGGCGGGGGGTGGGGGTGACTGGGTGACAGGCACCAAGGGGGGCACTTGATGGGATGAGCACTGGGTGTTAGTCTATACGTTGGCAAATTGAACACCAATAAAAAATAAATTTATAAAAAATAAAAAATAAAGCTTTTACCGTGGGGGGGTGGGGAAAGTAGTGGTGCTAGTTTCCAGAAACTATTCAAACAGATGTTTTCTACTATATTATGAAAGTAATATATTTTAATTTTTTTATTTCAATATTAAACTCTGTGACTTTAGTGTCCTCTGTCTACTACATAGGAAGTGCTTAAAATTGTGTCCTGAATAAACAAATAAATGTGAGGGTATCTGGTTATTTGAGTCTTCCTAATACTCTTACAAATGGATTCAGGTATATTTTATTATGCAAAGGAACCAAATAAGGAAATAAAATGTTAATTAAAAGACTACAGAACCATGAAATAACAGATTTATTAAGGATCACCGAAAAACTCAGTCTATTAAAGCAAATTTCAATGAAAAATCGAAAAGAGAGTTTAGAGGACACCTGGGTAGCTCAGCGGTTGAGTGCCTTTGGCTCCGGTTGTAATCCCGAAGTCCCGGGATCAAGTCCCACATCAGGCTTCCTGCATGGAGCCTACTTCTCCCTCTGCCTATGTCTCTGCCTCTCTATGTCTCTCAAGAATAAATAAATAAAATTTTTTTTAAAAAAAGAGAAAGTTTACAAAAACCTAAGTAACCTATGACACCAAAACTTGTAGGTATAGATATGCGGTGTCCACATGCAAACACTCATACAGAGAAAGAAAAAGATACATCAAATTGTTGAAATATCTCTAAGTGGCTCAGGCCTGTTTTCTTCGTCTGTTTCATTTTTTTTAACGTGCATTATTTATGTAACAGGCATTGGTATTTTAAAAGAAATCATTTGGAATTGTGTGTCTCTATCTTAAATGAGTGCTGAATGAAGCTAAGACAGCAACCCAGCCAAGATGCAAGGTAACTGTCTTAAATAAAAGGAAATAGTGTCTACAGTTCTTTCATACAAAATTTCTAATTTAAAACAAAATTTTAGAGAAATGGAAGGCTTTCCCATCTGGCCTAGATGGGGGCAAATAGGACCAGATTTACCCTCTAACTAGAAACAACTTAAAAAAAAGACATCTATACAATGAACATCACTCAGCCATAAAAAAGAAGGAATCCTACCATCTGCAACACAAATGGAGCTTCAAGGCATTATACTTAGTGAAAGAAGTCAGATATATGTGAAAAAAGATATATATGGTGGAATATTATTCAGCCATAAAAAGGAAAAAATTTTGTGATTTGCACAACAAGAACAGACCTTGAGGATGCTATGCTTAGTGAAATAAGTCATACAAACACTTTATGATATCACTAAATGCAAAATCTAAAAACAGAAATAACAACAAAAACCCAAATCATAGATACACACAACCAATTGGCAGTTGCCAGAAGCAGGGGGTAGGGGAAGGTGCTTAAAAGGCACAAATTTCTAGTTATAAGAGAAGCAAATCCTGGGGACGTAATGTAAAGCATGATGGTGAGAGTTAACAATACAGTATACGTATTTGAAAGTTGCAAAGAGAGTAGACCTTAAAAGTGCACATACACAAACAAATCCTAACTATGTATAGTTACAGATGTTAACTAAACTCATTATAATCATTTTGCAATGTATACATATATCAAATCATTATATTGTACACCTAAAACTCATATACTTTATATGTCATTTAGATGTTAACTAAAAAAATTAAAAATAATTTTTAAAGTAAAGAAACACAAGTAGAAAACTGATTCTCAAGACATGGAAGACCAGTCAATAAAGGCCAGTAATCGCTTAGAGAAGAATGAAACAAATGAGATTAGCCCTGTGATCAATGAATCACTTAGCTAGTTGCTAACCAGCTGCCCAGCTAACTAGAGTGAGAGTCCAGCAATGTTCCTGAGAGCAGAAGCTTGGAATCCACAGAGGACAAGGTGGCTGGAGTTTGCAGGGTCAAATAACAGCAGAGATAATTACAGAGGGAGAGTTTCAGGGATCTTTGAAAAGTACTCCTACTTGAGTCTTCATATTAGTATTCATCAGCATATATGCATAAAGAATGGGGTCGAGGCCATAAAAAGAACCATTTATAAGGATTAGAAGAACAAATACCTACAGATCACAAATGGCTAGAAATAGTTCCTGTTTCCATGAGCCAGAGTTTAAAACCACATAATTTAAAACCACATAATTATGGGGTTATAGGTAGAATACTTTCAAGGATTTTGCATTAACAGTGGGCCAAATTTAGCCCTAGACCTGAGTCTAGGTTGGATTTTCCAACCTCAGCACTACTGAGAACATACTCAGTGCAAAGCATTGTCCTAAGTGTGTTATATACATCAGGATACATCAGGATTTCTCAGTATTATTTACATTTCAGACTAATTTTTAATTGTGGGGGGAAGGAGGCTATCTTATGCATTAGAGGATATTTAACAGCAACCCTAAATGACCTATGAGGTGCCAGTTGCAACTATCCTAGGTAAACAAATATCCCCAGAAATTACCAAATGTCCTCTGGGAGGAAAACTGCTCCCTGTTGAGAAGTACTTAGAATAAATGCCACTCTAATCCACTTAACAAAAATTAAAAGCAAGACCCCAAAGGACAATACTGTTTCCAGATTATTTAACTCAGTTTCAAAATAAAACTGAAGAATATAGTAACACAGAAATACCCAACGCTGAACAAAGTCCACAATGCCTGATATTCAATAAAAATTTACTAGATGTAATGGACAATCTCTAAGTTGACCCCTAGCATCTTTGCCCTCTATTATTCACACTCCTGTGTGGTTCCCTCACATTGAGTGTGGGTGGGTCACCAAACTTGTTTTAATCAATAGAATATAGCAAGGGTGGTTAAATGTCATTTCTATGATTATGTAACATAGGATTATGGCACTTTGCTCACTCTGAGACTCTTTCTCTTGCTCAATTTTATGATGCCTTAGGCCATTTATGGGTATATGGCAAGTTGCTGAGCCTCCATCCAACAGTCAGAAAGAAACTAAAATACTCAGTCCCACAACTATAACAAACAATTCTGCCAACAACTACATGAGCTTAGAAGAGATTCTTTCCCTATATGAGACTCAGATGAGACCACTACTCTGGATGACATCTTGGATTGCAGCCTTGCAGAAAACATAGCAAAGCCATGCCTGAATCCAACACACAAAAAGTATGAACTAATAAATGTGCGTTATTGTAAGCTACCATATTGTGGTAATATTGCTACATAGTAGTAAATAAATAATATATAAGGTATGCTAAGAAGGAGATATATGACCCATACTGAAAAGAAAATTCAATCATCAAAACTAACACACAAATGTGCAAGTATAGAATTAGTGGACAAGGACATTAAAGCTTACTATAATTGCATTCCATCTGCTCAGTAAGCTATAGGAAAATGTTACATGCTCAGTAGACACAAAGAAAATATTAAAGTATCTGAGACTAAAAATACACTAGATTGGATTAGCATCAGATTAGATATTGCAGGAAGCATTAGTGAACTTGAAGATATGATAATATAAATATATAAATGAGCCAACATTCAACACAAAAGGCCTGGGGGAAAAAAAGAGTAGAGCATCGATAAGCCATAAGACAAATTCAGGTAGCTTCATGTAGGTCCCTCAAGGATTGGAGGGAGAGAGATGGCCTAAGAAATATGTAGAAATAGGCCAAAGTTTTTAAAATTATGGCCAAACCTAAAGATACAAGAAACTCCATGAAATCCAAGCACAAGAAATATGAAGAAAACTACACTAAGGCATATCATAGTCAAATTGCTGAAAACTAGTAAAACAGGAAATCTATAAAGCAGCCTCTAAAAATGACACATTATGTACAGTGTGGGGGAAAGCCCCATCTTACTGGAAACATGCAAAGCAACATTACAGTGGATCAGATACTTAAATATTAAAAGAAAAACGTCTTATTTAGAATTATTAACATAACATAAATATCTTTCAAAAATGAAAGCAAAATAAATACTTTGCCAGATATATAAAAGCTGAAAGAATAAAATCAACAGAACAGTACTACAAAAAATTTTAAAGACATTTAGGGAGAAGGAAAATGGTATAAGATGAATCTGGATCTATACAAGGAATAAAGAGAACAGAAAGTGAGAAATACATTGTAAAAATATAAAACTTTTTTCTTATTGTTTCAATCTCTTTACAAATATAGTTTACTTTTAAAAGCAAAAATGATACCAATATAGGATAAAGAAGTAAAATGTATGACAAAATGGCAAATATGTATACTATAACCCTAAAGTGACTAAGAGCTATAGCCAATAAGATAAGAAGTTCAACTAAATGAGAAGAGAATGAATAAAAAAACAGCTATAATACAGTCACAGGATACAAAATTGATGTACAAAAATCTGTTGCATTTCTATACACTAATAATGAAGCACCAAAAAGAGTAATTAAGAAAATAGTCCCATTTGCAATTGCACCAAAAAGAAGAAAATACCTGGCATTAAACTTAACTGAAGAACTGACAGACCCATACTCTGAAAACTATAAAATATCAATGAGAGGAACTGAAGATGACAAAAATGGAAAGCAATTCGATGCTCAAACCACAAATGTTGGAGAGGATGTGGAGAAAGGGGAACCCTCCTGCACTGTTGGTGGGAATGTGAAATGGTACAGACACTCTGGAAAACTGTGTGGAGGTTCCTCAAAGAGTTAAAAATAGATCTGCCCTATGACCCAGCAATTGCACTGCTGGGGATTTAACCCAAATACAGATGCTGTGAAACGCCAGGACACCTGCACCCCGATGTTTATAGCAGCAATGTCAAATAGCCAAACTGTGGAAGAAGACTCAGTGTCCATCAAAAGATGGATAAAGAAGATGTGGTATATGTATACAATGGAATATTACTCAGCCATTAGAAACAACAAATCCCCACCATTTGCTTCGACATGGATGTAACTGGAAGGTATGATGCTGAATGAAATAAGTCAATCGGGGAAGGACAAACATTATATGGTCTCATTCATTTGGGGAATATAAAAATTAGTGAAAGGGAATAAAGGGAAAGGAGTGAAAATATCAGTAAGGGTGACAAAACATGAGAGAATCCTAACTCTGGGAAATGAACAAGGGGTAGTGGAAGGGGAAGTGGGCGTGGGGTTGGGGTGACTGGGTGATGGGCAATGAGGGGGGCACTTGGCAGGATGAGCACTGGGTGTTATGCTATATGTTGGCAAATTGAACTCCAATTAAAAAATGTGTTTAAAAAATTAAAAAATATGCAGGACACAACCCTAAATTACTCAGCAAACCAAGGTAAAGAAAATTTTAAACCTAGATAGAGGGGAGGGGCAAGATGGTGGAAGTGTAGGGTCCCCAAGTAACCTGTCCCCACCAAATTACCTAGATAACCTTCAAATCATCCTGAAAATCTACAAATTCGGCCTGAGATTTAAAGAGAGAACAGCTGGAATGCTACAGTGAGAAGAGTTCACGCTTCTATCAAGGTAGGAAGACGGGGGAAAAAAGAAATAAAGAAACAAAAGGCATCCAAGGGGGAGGGTCCCCCGAGGAGCCGGGCTGAGGCCAGGGCGAGTGCCCCCAGGACAGGAAAGCACCGTCCTGGAGAAGCAGGAGCTTCACCAATCTTCCGGGGCGGAGAGGGGCTCCCAGGGAGTTAGAGCAAGACCCCAGGAGGGCAGGGATGCCCTCAGGCTCCCTGGGACACTAACAGACACCTGCGTGCCCAGGAGAGTGCGCCGAGCTCCCTAAAGGGCTGCAGCGCCCACGGCTGGACCCAGAGCAGCTGGGAGGGGATCCGGCGGCAGCTCCGAGGAGAGGGGGCTGCCCCGGCCGGGAGCGTGATTCCACAGCGCAGGCCCAGGAGCACCGGGCCAGGGACACAGCCCAGGATCCGACCTCCCCCCGGGACAGGCAGAGGCCAGGAGGGCCCAGGACGGCAAGGACGCTCCTGCCCCAAGCTGAGCAGATCAGCGGCACCGCCCGGGAGCATCCAGACCCCTGCAAACGGAGAGCTCCGGAGTTACTGCGGGAGCTGAATCCGGGGCTCCAGAGCTGGCCGCCGCCACTGTGGTTGTTCCTCCTGGGGCATCATGTGGTAAACAACCCCCACAGAGCCCTGCACCAGGCAGCCCTGCACCAGGCAGAGCAGCTCCCCCAAGTGCTAACACCTGAAAATCAGCACAACAGGCCCCTCCCTCAGAAGACCAGCTAGACAGACAAGTTCCAGGGGAAGTCAAGGGACTTAAAGTATACAGAATCAGAAGATACTCCCCCGTGTTTTTTGTTTTGTTTTTGTTTTTTGATTTCTGCTTGCTTCCCCCACCCTTTTTTTCTTTCTCTTTTTCTTTTTTTCTTCCTTTTTTCTTTTCTCTTTTTCTCTTTTCTTTCCTTCTTTCTTTCCTCTCTTTTTCTCCTTTTCCCAATACAACTTGTTTTTGGCCACTCTGCACTGAGCAAAATCACTAGAAGGAAAACCTCATTTCAAAAGAAAAAATCAGAAACAGTCCTCTCTCCCACAGAGTTACAAAATCTGGATTACAATTCAATGTCAGAAAGCCAATTCAGGGGATCCCTGGGTGGCGCAGCGGTTTGGCGCCTGCCTTTGGCCCAGGGCGCGATCCTGAGACCCGGGATCGAATCCCACGTCAGGCTCCCGGTGCATGGAGCCTGCTTCTCCCTCTGCCTGTGTCTCTGCGCCTGTCTCTCTCTCTCTGTGACTATCATAAATAAAAAAAAAAAAATTTAAAAAAAAAAGAAAGAAAGCCAATTCAGAAGCACTATTATAAAGCTATTGGTGGCTCTAGAAAAAAGCATAAAGGACTCAAGAGACTTCATGACTGCAGAATTTAGATCTAATCAGGCAGAAATTAAAAATCAATTGAATGAGATGGAATCCAAACAGGAAGTCCTAGCGAAGAGGGTTAATGAGGTGGAAGAACGAGTGAGTGACATAGAAGACAAGTTGATGGTAAAGAGGGAAACTGAGGAAAAAAGAGACAAACAATTAAAAGACCATGAGGATAGATTAAGGGAAATAAATGACAGCCTGAGGAAGAAACACCTACGTTTAATTGGTGTTCCAGAGGGTGCCGAAAGGGAAAGAGGTCCAGAATATGTATTTGAACAAATCCTAGCTGAAAACTTTCCTAATCTGGGAAGGGAAACAGGCATTCAGATCCATGAAATAGATCCTGCCCCTAAAATCAATAAAAACCGTTCAACACCTCGACATTTAATAGTGAAGCTTGCAAATTCCAAAGATAAAGAGAAGATCCTTAAAGCAGCAAGAGACAAGAAATCCCTGACTTTTATGGGGAGGAGTATTAGGGTAACAGCAGACCTCTCCACAGAGACCTGGCAGGCCAGAAAGGGCTGGCAGGATATATTCAGGGTCCTAAATGAGAAAAACATGCAACCAAGAATACTTTATCCAGCAAGGCTCTCATTCAGAATGGAAGGAGAGATAAAGAGCTTCCAAGACAGTCAGGAACTGAAAGAATATCTGACCTCCAAACCAGCTCTGCAAGAAATTGTAAGGGGGACTCTTAAAATTCCCCTTTAAGAAGAAGTCCAGTGGAACAATCCACAAAAACAAGGACTGAATAGATATCATGATGACACTAAACTCATATATTTCAATAGTAACTCTGAACGTGAACGAGCTCAATGACCCCATCAAAAGGCGCAGGGTTTCAGACTGGATAAAAAAGCAGGACCCATCTACTTGCTGTCTACAAGAGACTCATTTTAGACAGAAGGACACCTACAGCCTGAAAATAAAAGGTTGGAGAACCATTTACCATTCAAATGGTCCTCAAAAGAAAGCAGGGGTAGCCATCCTTATATCAGATAAACTAAAATTTACCCCGAAGACTGTAGTGAGAGATGAAGAGGGACACTATATCATACTTAAAGGATCTACCCAACAAGAGGACTTAACAATCCTCAATATATATGCCCCGAATGTGGGAGGAGCCAAATATATCAATCAATTAATAACCAAAATCAAGACATACTTAGATAATAATACACTTATACTTGGTGACTTCAATCTAGCGCTTTCTACACTCGATAGGTCTTCTAAACACAACATCTCCAAAGAAACGAGAGCTTTAAATGATACACTGGACCAGATGGATTTCACAGATATCTACAGAACTTTACATCCAAACTCAACTGAATACACATTCTTCTCAAGTGCACATGGAACCTTCTCCAGAATAGACCACATACTGGGTCACAAATTGGGTCTGAACCAATACCAAAAGATTGGGATCGTCCCCTGCATATTCTCAGACCATAATGCCTTGAAATTAGAACTAAATCACAACAAGAAGTTTAGAAGGACCTCAAACACATGGAGGTTAAGGACCATCCTGCTAAAAGATGAAAGGGTCAACCAGGAAATTAAGGAAGAATTTTAAAAATTCATGGAAACTAATGAGAATGAAGATACAACCATTCAAAATCTTTGGGATGCAGCAAAAGCAGTCCTGAGGGTGAAATACATCACAATACAAGCATCCATTCAAAAACTGGAAATAACTCAAATACAAAAGCTAACCTTACACATAAAGGAGCTACAGAAAAAAACATCAAAAATCCTATACCCAGCAGAAGAATAGAGTTAACAAAGATTCGAGCAGAACCCAACGAAATCAAGACCAGAAGAACCGTGGAAGAGATCAACAAAACCAGGAGTTGGTTTTTTGAAAGAACTAATAAGATAGATAAACCAATAGCCAGCCTTATTAAAAAGAAGAGAGAAAAGACTCAAATTAATAAAATCACGAATGAGAAAGGAGAGATCACTACCAACACCAAGGAAATACAAATGATTTTAAAAACATATTATGAACAGCTATACGCCAATAAATTAGGCAATCTAGAAGAAATGGACGCATTTCTGGAAAGCCACAAACTACCAAAACTGGAACAGGAAGAAATAGAAAACCTGAACAGGCCAATAACCAGGGAGGAAATTGAAGCAGTCATCAAAAACCTCCCAAGACACAAAAGTCCAGGGCCAGACGGCTTCCCAGGGGAATTCTATCAAACGTTTAAAAAAGAAACCATACCTATTCTACTAAAGCTGTTTGGAAAGATAGAAAGAGATGGAGTACTTCCAAATTCGTTCTATGAGGCCAGCATCACCTTAATTCCAAAACCAGACAAAGACCCAACCAGAAAGGAGAATTACAGACCAATATCCCTGATGAACATGGATGCAAAAATGACAAATACCCACCATTTGCTTCAACGTGGATGGAACTGGAGGGTATAATGCTGAGTGAAGTGAGTCAATCGGAGGAGGACAAACATTGTATGTTCTCATTTATTTGGGAAATATAAATAATAGTGAAAGGGAATAGAAGGGAAGGGAGAAGAAATGGGTAGGAAATATCAGAAAGGGAGACAGAACATAAAGACTCCTAACTCTGGGAAACGAACTAGGGGTGGTGGAAGGGGAGGAGGGCGGGGGGTGGGGGTGAATGGGTGGCGGGCACTGAGGGGGGCACTTGACGGGATGACACTGGGTGTTATTCTGTATGTTGGCAAATTGAACACCAATAAAAAATAAATTTATTATTTAAAAAAAGAAAATTTAAACCCTAAAAACAAAAAGAAAATCCTCAGATGCCAAATCAAGATGGCATACATCTTAGAATTATCTAATACAAGGACTTTAAAGTAGCTATCATTTAAAAAGTGCTCTAATAACAATCACTCATGAACACTGACAATTCAATAATCAATTATAATAGAGGTGTTGGCAAATTGAACACCAATAAAAAATAAATTTATATTAAAAAAATTATAATAGAGGGAGATTTTAACATACTTCCCTCCATAACTGATATAACTGACATAAAAACACATGTTAAAGATATAAACAGGGGCACCTGGGTGGCTCATTTGGTTAGGCATCTGCATTCAGCTCAAGTCATGATCTCAGGGTCCTCGGATCAAGCCCTGCGTCAGGCTTCCTACTCAGCAAGGAATCTACTTGTTCCTCTCCCCCTCCCCCTCCCTCTACACATGCACACATGCACTCTTCCTCTCTCAAATAAATAAATAAAATCTTTTTTTTAAAAAAAAAGATATGAATGAGAGAGATGCCTGGTTGGCTCAGTCAGGGTAGCATGTCACTCTTGATCTCAGAATTGTGAATTTAACCCCCTCACTGGATATAAAAACTACTTAAAAAATAATAAGTTTTAAAAAGATATGAACAACAGAGTCACCTAGGTGGTATAGTCAGTTGCATGTCAGCTCGGGTATGATCTCAGCGTCCTGGGATCGAGCTAGTGTCAGGTTCCTCACTCAGCCAGCAGTCTGCTTGGGATTCTCTCTCCCACTCCTTCTGTCCCTCCCACTCATGCTTGCATGTCCCACTCATGCTCTCTATCATTCTCAAAATAAATAAATAAAACTTAAAAAAAAAGATATGAACAACACAGGGGGTGCCTGAGTGATTCAGTCAGTTAATTGTGGGACTCTTGATTTGGGCTCAGATCATGATCTCGGGGTTGTAAGATGGTGCCCTGTGTCAGGCTCCACACTGGGCATGGAGCCTGCTTAAGAGCCTCTCACTCTTCCTCTGCTTCTCTCCACTTCTCCCTCTCCCCCTTTCTAAAAAAAAAAAAAAGTTTGAATAACATTTGAAATTTTAAATTTCTAACAGTTATTGTAGCATGCATAGAAAACTGCACCTATTGAACGGTACACACTGTTTTCAGTGCACACATGCATACAGAACATTTGCTAAAATTGACTCTGGTAAAGCCCACAAAGCCAGGATCATCAAAATTTCAAAAGACTGAACTCAAATACTGGCTCTTAATGTGTTTGAAAATTTTTAAATGCTTTTCTAATGATCTTCTGGGTCAAAGAAAAAATCCACAATGAATATTAGAAACTATTTAGAACTGTATGATGAAGAAAATACTATACTTCAGTTTGTAAGCTGCAACTAAAGTTATGACTAGATGTAAATTTAGAGGCTTAAAAGCAAGGATTAGAAAAGAAGAATGTCTAAATACCTGTGGGGTGGACACAGGCTGGACACAGGCTGGACACAAAAAGCACTAATCATAAGGGTAAAGACTTCATTACATTATATTTAATAACTTTTATAAATACAAATACACTGTTAAGCTACAGACCAGGAGTAAATATATTTACAATATATACATCACACAAAAAACTAGTATTCAAAATAGGTAAAGAATGGTTGTAAGTCAAGGAAAAAAAAACACATAACCCCACAGAAAAATGGGGAAAAGACTTTTGAACAGACGCTTCACAAAAGAGGATATCCATGTGGCCAATAACCATATGAAAAGGTGCTAAACAACATTAGTTAACAAGGAAAATAAAATTAAAACCACATGAGATACCACTATATGCCTTCCAGAATACTTAAAATTTAAAAAGACTAATAACATCACCAAGTGCTGGCATACTTATGGAGTAAGAGTTAACTCCCATACATTACTGACTAAGAGAACAAACTGGCACAAACATTTTGGAAAAACATTTGGCCTCATTTAACAGGGTTGAAAACACGTATACAGTATATTCTATTCCATCAATCTCAATCTTAGGTATATACCCAAAAGAAAATGTGCACATGTGCACTAAAACATTCACAACAGCTTACTGTATTAGCCCAATACTTGAACAACAAAGCATCTACCAAGAGAAGAGTGATAAAATGTGATATATTCATTAAATCTAATAATAATAATCAATGAAAATGGCCAAACAGAAGAACACAAAAGGATAGCCACTGTATAATTCTATTTAAATAAAGTTTAAAACCGGGGTAACACTAACATAGGATTTTAGAAGTCAGTGATTATCTTTATGGAAGAGGGTAGGTGTAGTGATTTGGATGGAATGTGAGGAATTTCTGGATTGCTGGCATCGTTCTATTTCTTGACTAGAATAGTAGTTATTGAGGTTTGTGTAATATGATCTGGAGACACAAAGAAAAGACTAGTAAATTGTAGTTGAAAATAGATTTCAAAGATATTACTCACCAGTTAGAAAAGACAGAAAAAAACACACTGGTCAGAGAAAACAAAATAAAGAATGGTACAAAATGCACCATTTGGGGTGGAGGGAAAAGGGTTTAATGTGAAGTAAGACTAAGGAGTAACACTGGTTAGGGAAACCCATGAGAAGGTTTCCCAAATAGCTGGATGGTGAAAAATCAGTAAGAGCTTGTACTAGAAAATACTTCTATACACAGAGGCAAAGAAATAGAATTTAGAAAACATAACTAATATATACAGCTACATAACATTTCCTATGCACTAGCAGCCAGTATGTCTTTAATCATTGCCACACCCTATGTGGGAGTAGTATTTTTACCTCTATTTTAAAGGCAAGGCAAAGAGAAGAAACTTACCTAAAAGTTATAAAGTCAGGAAATGGCAGCTTTCCAAATACTATATATACTATAATATACTGATAAGAAGGAGGTTTCAAGCCTGGGTGATCTGGGTGATGATTATTTCATTAGCATATCCAGGCAACCTGGAAGGAGGGATAATCTCTTGCCCCAGAAAAGAATGATTTTTCTCTCTATTGTTCTGTCTTCATTAAACCCAAGCATCACTATCTCTTCATAGAAACAGGATACTTCCTTACCTCAATATAACTTGGGAAGTAGCAAGGTCAAACTAGCTTCAGAACGACCTGATATGTGGGAAAGGAAGTTGCTGAAAGGAGTATTTACAAAATTCCAGAATATGAACTCCAGAATATGGAAATATCCACTTCTACTGATTTCTATGACCCAAATATTTCTTAAACTCTTCCCTCCTTTATATTAAACCACTTTGACTTAGGCTCTCCCTGCCTTTCTCCTGCTCTGGTTACAACTGCTTCACAATTGGTTCCACACCTTCAGTCTTGATCATCGTAGTCAAACTTTGTGTGAGCAAACTATGGGTCAAATCCAGCCCACAAACTACGTTTGTATGTCCTATAAGCTAATAATGGTTTTTGCATTTTCTAAATGACTTTAAAAAAGAAGAAAAAGATATGTGACAGAGATGCATGTGACCCACAAGCCTAAAAAAATTTACTATTGTGTGCTTTCCACAAAAAGCTTGCCAATCCTTAATCTAAGCCATGCTCCCTCCACATCCCTTTCCAGAGTCATTCTTCTGCCAGCAGCACTGACAGGAAAACTGATAGGATACTGGAGTCTCAAAGCCCATCTTCCTGGGTTGTATCCCCACTGCACAGACCAAGTATCACACCCTTAGTACTATAAGAGCAACTTTTCTCACACCTGTAGGGTACTTAATATTATAAAAGTAACTCCGTTTACTACTATTTCCTCAACTAAACCTTTAACAAATTGTAGGTAGAAATTGTGTCCTCTCTTTTAAATTGCCTTTTGTTGAGTGCTTACTATAGGTGAGAGACTGACCCAGATACTTTTTTAAATAAAATGTCACTTAATTTCCCTGATAACCCTAGAAATTTGGTATTATCTTCAATTGACATCTGAAGAAACAGGCTATGATCACAGATTAATTACTGGTGGAGCCAAGATTTAAAGCTAAGCTCTATCAAAGCCCTGATAAAAAGTAGGTAATTAATTAATAAATGAACAAATTAATGTATATATGGATGAATCAATGGTTTTCTCTGTGACCTTATAGCCAGTGTTTTTAACAATATGGTCTTTATCTGACTTAACATTGACAAATATCTAAAATCTTGGAATTGAAGGGTATCTTAAATTAGTCTAATTTAAGAGCTCATATGATTATTTCTTTGTGCCCATTTTATTCCAGAGAAGATTCAGGACATTTAACATATGACCTCTCTCCATAATATTCATGTTAAATAGTCATTTAGTTGATAAAGCTACAGGCCAAATCAAGATTTTAGATAAAAGTACAACATCAGAAAATTGATAAATGATGTAGTGTACACTCTATCTAGTCTATATTTGTATATTGCTATTGCAGTATAACTAATCACTAATGCCAAATGTATAAAACACAAATCTATTCCACAGGCCCAAAATGCTACAAAGAAAATGAAGTTACCTTTAATCTCTTTTCCTTTTCTGAAACAATGGTCCTGATGAGGGTAAGTTCAGTTAGAGAAAATACAAGTATAACAACCAAAGGGAAGAGACTTAGAAAAAGCCACAAAAAATCATCCTTGTAATAAGCAGGGTATGGAAACCTCCTAATGCGAATGAAGAAATCACCAAATATAGTTTCTATACGTCTGCCGTTATGGTACATCATGATGGCCTGATCTACGGCATACTGGAAAATCAGGAACCCTTCTCTGATGTACCCTAAATGAGAAAACAAATTGTCAAATTCAGTATACCAAGAAACAGCCAGGCAAACAAAGGCAGCAATTTGGGTAATTCAAAGCTTTTAACTCAAAGAACAAAACAATTTCCCAAAACCTATAGTGATTTGGGACACAGATAATAAACAACATATTAACTTCCTTCCCAAAATTAAAATGTTACTTGAAAATGGTATAGTTGCTTTATGTAATTTTATAAGACAAAATAAATGAGAATTCAATATTAGGCATACCAAACATAAATAGAAGTGATGCTCAAAACAGAATGTGATGCAATCCCATTTATATTAGCATCAAAAAGAATAAAATACATAGGAATGAACTTAACCAAGGAAGTGAAAGACTTATACTCTGAAAACTATAAAACACTGCTGAAAGAAATTAAAGATGGTACAAGTAAATGGAAAGACATTCCTTGTTCCTGGACTGGAAGGCTTACTGTTGTTAAAATATCCATACTATCCAGAATAATCTATAGATTCAATGCAACCTCTATCAAAATCCTTCTGATGACCACCAGGTGTATGTATGGAAGTGTTGAATCACTAAATTGTACACCCAAAACTAATATTACACTGCATGTTAACAAACTGAAATTTAAATAAAAACTTTTTAAAATTCCAATCACATTTTTGTAGAAAGAGAAAAAAAATCCTAAAATCCAATTGAAATTGAAAGAATCTCAAAGAGCCAAAACAATCTTGAGCAAAGAGAGCACCTGCTCTTGTGAGCTGGAGGCCTTACACTTCCTGATTTCAAATATAATGTAAAATTACAGTGATCAAAAGAGTATGGTACAGTAGCAGCATAAAGACAGACATAAAGACCAACAGAACAGAACAGATAGCCCAGAAATAAATTCTCACATATATGGTCAAATGACCTTTGACAAGGCCACCAGAAGAAAGGATACTCTCTTCAAAACAAATGGTGTTGGATAAACTGGATATCTACGTGCAAAAGAATGAAGTTGGATTCTTACCGTATACTGCATGCAAAAGTTAAATCAAAAGAGATTAAAGACCTAAACATAACACCTGAAACTACAAAACTCTAGAAGAAAACATATAAGGTAAAAGCTTCATGACAGAGATGGCCTGGGTGGCTCAGTGGTTGGGCATCTGCCTTTGGCCCAGGGTGTGATCCTGGGGTCTGAGATTGAGTCTCACATTGGGCTCCCTGCAAGGGGCCTGCTTCTCCCTCTGCCTGTATCTCTGTCTCTCATGAATAAATAAATAAAATCTAAAAAAAAAAAAAAAAAAACAGCTTCATGACATTAAATTTGTCAATGATCTCCTGGATATGACACCAAAAGCATAGGTGTCACAAAAGCAGAAAATAGACAAATGAGATAACTTCAAACTTAAAAGCTTCTACACAGCAAAGGAAACAATAGAGTGAAAAGGCAACCTATGGAATGGGAGGAATTATTCACAAACCATATAACTGATATAAGGTTAATATCCAGAATATATAAAGAGGGCACACTTGGGTGGCTCAGTTGGTTAGGCATCAGACTGTTGATTTTGGTTCAGGTCATGATTTTCGGGTCCTAGGATCCAGCTCCATGAGGGACTCTGCACAAAGGGGGTAATCTTCTTGAGGGTTCTCTCTCTCTTTCTGCCCCTCCCCCCTCTCACACACACTTTTTCCCTCACTCTCAAATAAATAAATAAATCTTGGAGCACCTGGGTGGCTCAGTTAAGCATCTGCCTTCAGCTCAGGTCATGATCTTAGGGTCCTGGGACTGAAGCCCTTGTTGGGCTCCTAGCTCAACAGGGAGTCTCTTTCTCCATCTCCTTCTGCCTCTCTCCCTGCTTGTATTCACTTGCATACTCACGCTTTTGCTCTCTCTCTCTCAAATAAAAAATCTTTTAAAAAATTAAAATTAAATAAATATATCTTTTAAAAAAGAATATATAAAGAACTCCTCTAACTCAACAACAAAAATAAGCCTATTAAAAAATGGGCAAATGACTTGAATAGACATTTCTCCAAAGAAAACACCCAAATGGTCAAAAAACATATGAAAAAAACATTCAACTTCACTAATCATCAGGGAAATGCATATCCAAATCACAATGAGCTATCAGTGTGCAACTGTTGGGATAGCCTACCAAAACAAAACAAAAAAAACAGAAAACAAGTGAGGATTTAAAGAAATTGTAACCTTGTACTCTGTTGGTAGGAATATAAAACGGTACACAGTATGGAGGATTCCTCAAAATACTAAAAATAACCACCATATGATCCAGCAATCCCACTTCTTGGCATATATCCAAAAGAACTGAAGAAAGAATCTCAGAGAGATAATTTGCACTCATGTTCACTGCAGCATTATTCACAATAGCCAAGAGGAGAAAGTAACTTATGTCCCTCCATAGATGAATGGATAAACAAAATGTGGTGTATACATACAGTGGAATATCATTCAACCTTTAAAAAGAGAGAAATTCTGTCATATGCTACAACATGGATGCACCCTGAGGACATTATGCACAATAAGACAAGTAATGTGTGATTACACTTATATTGGGCATTTGACAGAAACACCAAGTAGAATCTTGGTTTCCAGAGGCTGGAGGAAAGGAAAAATTAGGAATTGTTTATTGGGTAGCATTTCAGATCTGCAACATTAAATGTTTGAGATCTGTTGCACAACAACATGGCTGTAATTAATAATGTATCAGGCACGTAAAAAGTTAAGAAGGTGTATTTCATGTTAAGTGTTCTTATTACAATAAAAAAGTCTAACTTTTAAATTTCACTGAGCTAATTCTGATATTCTTTCCTACCACCTATCCTCAACTGATTAAATCAGCTAAAGTCCTAATAATTAACATAGAATCTTCATGTTGAAAGGGACCTAAAGGGTGACCTAGTCCAAACGTTCATTTCTCCGATGAATAAACTTAACCCAAAGTGTTTAGGATCATAAAGCTACTGATTAATAGCCAGAACAAAAAAACATCAAGTCACCTAACTCCCAGTCACCATACTTTAATCAAAGAATGTTCCCTCATACGAATTTTTAAATATTAATTTGCTATGCAGTGTCACTCAATAGTTGGGGAGGTTTTTTTTATTTTTATTTTTATACGACCAACTCTTCTGATTTTAAATTACTCTTTTTATACCAAGAAAAGATATTTTTAATGAACTTACTCTCATAAATTACATTTCGGTTGCTGTAGATTAATTGTAAGAGAGGCCAGACTCCTTTTTAACTTTTGCTTGGAAAAATATTCAAAATGTTTTTGATAAGATGACAAAACAACACACAACCAATCCCATCACTGTAACTTAGCTATTTTCATTTTTGAACAGCCATCCCAATATTTGTACAGATTCATACATACTTTTTTCTTTTTAAAGATTTATTCATTCATTCATTCATTCATGAGAGACACAAAGAGAGAGGCAGAGACATAGGTAGAGAAACAGGCTCCCTGTGGGGTAGCCTGAAGCAGGACTCAATCCCAGGACCCAGAGCTCATGACCTGAGCCAAAGGCAGACACCCAACTATTAAGCCACTCAGGTGCCCCTTCATACATACTTCTCATAGCTACAATTCTATATATGTGATTCTCTATTTACTAGGCCTGGTAAGGATTATTTTTAATGACTACACAATAGTTGTCAAACCAATATATCCTCATATTCTTACCCATTACTTATTATACACTGTTTTGATTATTGCCAATTTTTGTTGCTAACAGTTAAATTGCACATAGTTCTTTTCTGCTGTTGAATGATTTCCTAAAGATAACTTCTCAAGATTGTTAGTTAGTTCAAAGCCCTTATCATTTATTTTTTCCTTCAAGGTACTTTATACAATTAAAAAGGAATTTTAAATTATCATTGCATAAGTAAAACTCATTCATCAACCAAAAAGAATAATTTAACCACAATGCTATGAAACTTGAAGTCAACCATAAGAAAAAACTGGAAAGACCACAAATACATGGAGGTTAAAGAACATCCTACTACAGAATGAATGAGTTAGCCAGGAAATTAAGGAAGAAATTTAAAAAATACATGAAAGCAAATAAAATGAAAACACAACAGACCAAAACCTTTGTGGTGGAGCAAAGGTAGTCCTACAGGGAAATATATTACAATAAACCTAACTCAAGAAGCAAGAAAAGTCTCAAATATACAACCTAATCTAACACCTAAAGGAGCTAGAAAAAAACAGCAAATAAAGTCTACAGCCAGCAAAAGAGGGAAATAATAAAGATTAGAGCAGAAATAAATGATATAGAAACAAAAAATTAATAAAATTAAGAGCCTTCAGGATAACGAAACTAAGAGCTGGTTCTTCAAAAAAATAATTCTTTTTTAAAGATCTTATTTATTTATTCATGGGAGATACACAGAGAGAGGCAGAGACATAGGCAGAGGGAGAAGCAGGCTCCCTTTGGGGAGTCTGATGCAGGACTTGATCCCAGCACCCTGGGATCATGACCTGAGCCAAAGGCAGATGCTAAACCACTGAGCCACCCAAGCATCCCAAGAAGTAATTCTTCAAAAGAATTAATAAAATTGATGAACACATAGCCAGATTTATTAAAAAGATAAAAGAAAGGACCCAAAGAGATAAAATCATGAATGAATGAAAGAGGACAGATAACAACTAATACCACAGAAATACAAACAATTGTAACAGAATACTATGAAAAATTATATGCCAACAAACTCAGCAAGGAAGAAATGAACAAATTTCTTCAAATCTACAAATTACCAAAACTGAAACAGGAAGAAATAGAAAATTTTAATGGACCCATAACAAGCAAAGAAACTGAATCAATGAATCAAAAATCAAATAATCAAAAATCTACCAACAAACAAAAAGTCTAGGGCCAGATGGCTTTCCTGGAGGAATTCTACCAAACATTTAAGAAGAGTTAATAAATATTCTCCCCAAACTGTTCCAAAAAGTAGAAAGGGCAGGAAAATTTCCAAACTCAATCTATGAGGCCAGCATTATTCCAAAACCAGACAAAGATCCCACTAAAAAAGGAGAATTACAGGAAAATATCCCTGATGAATATGGATGCAAAATATCTCAATAAAATACTAGGAAATCAAATTCAAAAGCACATTAAAAGAATTATTCACCATGATCAAGTGGGATTTATTCCTGGGCTGCAAGAGTGGTTCAACATTAACACACATGAAACACCATATTAATAAAAGAAAGGATAAGAACCATATGATCCTCTTAATAGATGCAAAAAAAAAAAGCATCTTTTCTTGACAAAAACCCTCAACAAAGTAGGGATAAATGGAACATATCTTAACATCATAAAGGTCATATATGAAAGAGCCACAGCTAAGATCATTCTCAATGGGGAAACACTGAGAGCCTTTACTCTATGATCAGGCACATGATAAGGATGTCTACTCTCACCATTACTATTTAACATAGTACCGGAAGTCTTAGCCTCAGCAATCAGACAACAAAAAGAATTAAAGGCATCCAAACTAGCAAGGAAGAAGGCAAGCTTTCACTATTTATAGACAACATGATACTCTATGTACAAAACCCAAAAGACTCCACCAAAAAATTACTAGAATTCATATATGATTTCAGCGAAGTTGCAGGATACAAAATCAATGTGCAGAAGTCTGTTGCACTTCTATACAATAACAAAGCAGCAAAAAAAGAAATCAAAGAATTAATCCCATTTGCAATTGTACCAAAAACAGTAAGATATCTAGGAATAAATCTAACTAAAAAAGTAAAAGATCTATACTCTGAAAACTATAGAACACTTATGAAAGAAATTGAAGAGAACACAAAGAAATGGAAAAGGATCCCACGTTCATGCCCTGGAAGAACGCATATTGTTAAAATGTCTACACTACCCAAAGCAATCTATACGTTTCATGCAATCCCTATCAAAACACTACCAGCATTTTTCACAGAGCTAAGACAAAACAATCCTAAAATTTCTATGGAGCCACAAAAGATTCTGAATAATCAAAGCAATTATGAAAAAGAAAAAAACTGGAGGTATCACAATTCCAGATTTCAAGCAATATTACAAAGCTGTAGTCATCAAGACAGTATGATGCTGGCACAAAAACAGACACACAGATCAATGAAACAGAACAGAGAACCTCAAAACAGACCCAAAACTATATGGTCAAGTTCCTCCAACAAAGCAGAAAAAGAATATCCAATCGAAAAAATACAGTCTCTTCAATAAATGTAGTTGGGAAAACTGGACAGCCACATGCAGAAGAATAAAACTGGACCACTTTCTTATGCCATACACAAAAATAAATTCAAATGGATGAAAGACTTCAATGTGAAGCAGGAAACCATCAAAATCCTAGAGAACATGGGCAGAAACTTCTTTGACCTTAGCCATAGCAACTTTTTATTAGACATGTCTCTAGAGGAAAGGAAACAAAAGCAAAAATGAACTTCTAAGACTTCATCAAGATAAAAAGCTTGTGCACAGCAAAGGAAACAATCAACAAAACTAAAAGCCAGGCTATGGAATGGGAGAAGATATTTGCAAATGACATATCAATAAAGAGTTAGTATCCAAAATCTACTAAGAACTTACCAAACTTAACATCCAAAACACAAGTAATCCAGTCAAGAAATGGGCAGATATGAATGGACACTTTTCCAAAGAAAAAATCCAGATGGCTAACAGACACACGAAAAGATGCTCAATATCACTAGGCATCACAGAAATACACTTGAAAACCATAATGACATGCCACTTCATGCCTGTCAGGAGGGCTAAAATTAACAACCCAAGAAACAACAGGTGTTGGCAAGGATGTGGAGAAAAGGGAACCCTCTTGTACTGTGGTGGGAATGCAAACTGGAGCAGCCACTCTGGAGAACAATCTGGAGGTTCCTTAAAAAGTTAAAAATAGCACTACCCTATGATCCAGCAATTGCACTACTAGGTATTTACCCAAAGGATCAAAAATACAGATTCAACAGGGTACATGCGGGCCAATGTTTATAGTAGCATTATCAACAATAGCCAAACTAGGGAGAGAGCCCAAATGTCCACTGATAAATGAATAAAGAAATATATGTATAGACACACACATACACACACACACACACACACACAATGGATTACTCACAGTCATCAAAAAGAATAAAATCTTGACATTTGCAGTGACATGGATGAAGCTAGAGTGTATTATGCTAAATGAAATAAGTCTGTCAGAGAAAGATAAATACCATACGATCTCACTCATACGTGGAATATAAGAAAGAAAACAGATGAGCATATGATAAGGGGAAAAAAAAGAAAGGGAAACAAGCCATATGAGACTCTTTAGGATAGAGAACAAACAGAGGGAAGGTGGGTGGGCGATGGGCTAGATGGGTGATGGGTATTAAAGAAGGCACTTGACGTGATGAGCACAGTGTGTTGTATGTAACTGATGATTTACTGAATTCTATTCCAGAAACCAATATTGCACTGCATGTTAACTAAACAAAATTTAAATTAAAAAATAATAATAATTTAGAACCATAAATACGCAGGCAATGTTAGCATATGAAGATGTGTCTATTAAGTCAACAGAGCCAACATTTACTAACTACAACTATATAAATGCAAGAATACCCACTGATAAGGTTAAGGAAATGATCTACAGTAACAGAAAGATATTTTTCAAAGGTATGAGGCTTTCTATATGCCTGTTTTTACAATAAAAACTCAATTTTAGATATGTACTGCCACAATCAATAAACTTTCTCACTCATTGGAAAAAAAATAATTCACACATGTTGATATGATTTCTAGCTTGCAACCAAAATAATAATTTAAATATGCTGGAGGACTGCTCACTTGGACTTCCCCCATCATCCTCAAAAGGGTTCCTGGGTCCTAGAGAAGGTGTGTTTGGAAAGAGAAGATGTGTATTCCATCCATTTACGAAGCTTTGCAAAGCTGAAGGTCTCTCAGTACCTGCACCAAGACGCAGATGATATTTTACCTAGGGAAAAAAAAAATAGAAAACAAACAACGTGTTTGACCAATGAGTACTGAAAAGCAAGTATGAGCAGTGAAAGGAAAAGAAAATGCAAAGTTAAAAATTGTGTTTTGAGGATGGAGTGAGCAATTCAGGATTCTAAATGATAAGAAATGACAGTATCACTAATACAAGGGACAAACAGCAAGCCTCATGTGCCATAATCACAAAGTTTGAAATCAAGTAAATTTATATCTCTACTTTATCATCTTCATGCATTTTGCCTCTGAGTTACAAAGACACCAATATAGTGGTACCTTGTTTATTATGAATGTATTTTTCCACACCCACAACTGGCCTGCAAACTCAGTGAGATCTCAAACAGTTCTATTAATTTCCTTTCCTATTATGCTAGTCAATTATGGTAAAGATTATCTCTCTCTTCTAAAAGTGAGTAACAGAAAAGTGAAAAGCCCAGACATAGTAAAAGTAGGGATAATACAATTTAAGTGTAAAATGTTGCATATTTTAAGTATTACATGAAAAAAATGATATATCTAGAGAGCTAAGCCAATTTCAGGGTTACAGTAGATCTGAGTAGCCTGACAAAGCAAGAGGTTACAGTTGCCAAAGGTCTGTAGAGGCAGAACAGAGAAGTCAGGAGGATGAGAAGGAACAGGCAAGTGCACTGAGTCTAGGCAAACATTCACATAACCCAGTTATTCAAAAACATTTTAAATAGCTACAGGATGCTTAAATACTATTAACACACAATTCTCTACCTCAAGGAACTGGCCAGGTGTTCAGGGAGCAGAGAAGAGAGAAGGGGAGACTTTATATAGGTAGCTACAGCAAGAGTTTTATAGAAATTATTAATGAGTTACCCCCAAAAATGAGAGATAGGCAGAACCAAAAGGAAAGAGGATAACATGATCAAAACCAGAGAAGCAGGAGATCACACAGTACAAACTACTACAGGTTCAATATTGCTAGCATGAAGTTCAAAGGGAGAAGAGGCAACATAAAGCTGAAGAGCTATTCAGTAAACAGGTCACTGATGACCATGTATTCCACACAAAGGACCTTCATGGAGAACTCCTGAAGTTTTTTTAAACAACCATAGTGACATGATCTTTTTTGTGTTTTTAGTAGATCACTGTGGTATCTATGGTAGAGATATGCCTTGCTCAGGAAAATCAGCTAAATTACCAAAGAGTTGGTTTTAGGGGTAGGATGGGCATGAGAGGTCATCAACTCAGAAAACAGATAAGACATTTTGTTTGATAAGTTGTGGAAAAAGAGAACTGGCATCTGGGGAAATAACGTTGGAAATCTTGTCAGGTATCCATTCTAAATGCTAGACACAATGAGTCATCAACAAAAACAAAGCTTGTATTACACCAAAGTTATCTGAAATTTAAGCCAGAGACTCTACATATACCAATGAACCTGCATCATATTCAGCATATACTTTTGAGGCAGTAATTTAGTACAGGTAGGCACAGCTGGGAAAAGTGAGGAGAGGATGGATAGAAAGAAAGGCTACCTACTATCCGACCAATGATCTTCCTTTTTCTTTCTTCCTTCCATTAGCAAACACTTGTATCCTAAATGTAGGATTTGGCTCTGTGCATAGATACTATAGGTTCATCACTTCCCTCAACCCTGGGAAGCTCATCTCTAGCATGTGGTAAAGAGATACACCAAGTTACCAAGTTCAAACACTGTCCATTTTCTCCCCTTAAGGGATGTTATCAGAGTCTTCCTCCACGTCTCTCCTAATTTGGACACAACCTGGAAAATCCTAAAAGCTGATACTAGAGATTCAGAAGAGAAACTAGGTAATTCATTCAAAACAAAGAAGTCTTTCATATTGGAACCTCTACTCTACTTCTTAAAGGCCAAACTTTAATATTTGAAGGGCCTCCAAATGAGTTATTACTGGTGGGTTACAGAAGTTTCCAGACATGCGACCAGTAATAATCAAGAATTCTGAAAGTTAAAGCAATTACCTCTTTGGAGACATAAAACAAATATATTAAAACATGACACAAAGTACAAAAAAGTAGGAAGGAGGCATTCACCAGAACAAAAACAAGCAGCAGGTGGATTGTTCTAATACAAAGTCAGAAAAGCTCCTTCTAGAGTTCACAGTCCCAGGAAAGGGAGCTACCTCAGCCTAAAATACATTCAGACATGGGTGAGTGAGCTGTTTTTGGTTTTGCCTTTAACTTTCATAAAATAATAGCTTTGTTAAAAACTTCACTTCAGATACCAAGTTAAAATGGCAATACTTTAATGAGCTAAAGTTAGCTCATTAAAAAGTTTAAATATCTAATTATAGATATGCACTATCTGAAACTCCAGAAGGTATTTAAACAGATAACAGGCATTGCTACCCTTCTTTTTTACCTAGCTATATTCTTATTTTCTTCACCATTTGCAAGACCAGAAGCATCTGCCTAGCCAGGGAGAGTGTTAAGGGAGCATCCTTACTAAAGCTCCTGTTACTCTATTTTCTGAATATAAGGCAATCAGGCAGCAGATACAGTTTTCTCCTCATGCTATACATCAGTATAATGTAACAGTTAAAAGCACAGGTATTAAACCATGTATTAAAATAAAATAAAAATCCCTGTTCCGTTATATACTGGTTGTTAGGAACTTGGGCAAATTAGTTTTCCCCATTTATAAAATGAGGACATTACCTATATCTCATTAAATCTCTGAAACCTAACATATAATTATAAAGTTTTAGATAAAACTTTCTTACCTTAAGTGGCAAACTGTCATGTCTATTTTTGAAGTCATGATCAAATACAATAGCAGCCAGCACACGAACCTCAGGCTTCTTTTCAAACTCAACATACTTCTCAAACTCTGCTTCTGAAGAAAAGCCTCGAACTGTAGAGAGAAAATCTCAGTAAGTCATCACATAAACGCAGAATGTCTAATGATTATCCCCTATCTGTACCATGAATACCATAACCCTATCATAACATTATACTTTTTAAAACATTATTACTCAAACATTGACATTATAAATCTTAATTTATATCTGGGGTACACAAGAATTCTTGCATTTTATAGAAGTTGGAACATATTAGAAACAATAATCATTACAACAACTATATATTAAGGTATATTAAAGTAAACTGGGACGAGGGAACTTTTCAATTGTGTTTTGAAATCTAATGATTAAAAAATTTTGAGGAGGGCAGCCCCGGTGGCTCAGCGGTTTAGCGCCGCCTGCAGCCCAGGGCCTGATCCTGGAGACCCTGGATCGAGGCCCATGTCAGGCTCTCTGCATGGAGCCTGCTTCTCCCTCTGCCTGTGTCTCTGCCTCTCTCTGTGTGTGGGTCTCTATGAGTAAATAAATAAAAAATCTTTTAAAAAGTTAATTTTGAGGGGAAATAAGTGACAAAATTATTTCTGTAGAAAGTGTATTTCAAAAAATATTGTAGAATAAATTGTAGAAAACAATTGTCATAGAATAAAAGTAGTTAATTTTCTCATTCACAAATTAAACTACGAAATTTTAAAAACATACAAAATGACACACACACAACCACACACATACAGGTAACTTAAATAACTATAAAGTTTTTTCTTTTTTAAATTTTATTTATTTATTCATGAGAGACACAGAGAGAGAGAGAAAGGCAAAGACATAGGCAGAGGGAGAGGCAGGGTCCATGCAGGGACCCAATGTGGGTGAGACTGGATCCCGGGACTCCAGGATCACACCCTGTACTGAAGGCAGACGCTTAACCATTGAGCCACCCAGGCATCCCAAGTTTTTCTTAAGAATTACAATATTTCCAATGTAAACAGGGTAGGAAAGTCTTGGATAGTCTCTCCATAAGAAAACATAACTAGTTATGGAAATTTCAAAAATAAAGTTATATAGTATGTTCAAGGATCCATACTGTAAAGATGTCTTTTCTGTAAAAATTAACATATAGAGTCAATGTAAGTCTAGTAATTATCCAAACAATTTTTATAAAAAATTACAAGCCAATTCTAAAATTTATATGGAAACACAATGGGTGAATGGGTGAATAATAAGGTGTATTAAAAGATGTGCTTTTGGAGCATCTGGGTGGCTCAGTTGTTTAAATGTCCAATTCTTGATTTCAACTCAGGTCTGGATCTCAGAATTGTGAGTTCCAGCCCTGTATGTGCTCCACACTGAGTGAGGAGACTACTTAAAAAAAAGAGAGAGTTTCATTCCACTATATTACTAGAAAGAAAAACCAAACTATAGAAGAGTACATATAGTACACTCTTATATAAGAAAATAAGGAATATATGAGAAAATACAGAGACACACAGACTCACACACACACCCAGAAATACATGCATACATGTAGAAACATTATTTTTGCCAAAAGAAACACAAAAAGAATAAATCAGACACTAACAGTATTGGTTACCCAATAGAGAGTGAATGAGAACAGGTTAGAAGGAATCATGGAAGTAATGTCAGCTCTCTAATTATACATTTTAATACAGGTTTGATTTTTGTTTGTTGTTAATCTTTTACATATTCAAAAATAAAATTAAATCAATACAGAGGGGTATAACAACTAAAACTTAATAAGTGAATCCTAAACAGATATTAATACCATAAAACACAGAAAGAAAGAAAAAGTATTAACCTAAGTAAATTTTAGGTACAATATGTTGACATACACTCCTAGTTGAATAAAGTCTAAGAAGAAAAAGAACTGCAAAGAAATCTTCTAAGTGTGCTGGGTAGTAAGGTGTAATGTAAGTAATTCTGAAACACCTTTGTAAGATTGGGCAAATGAGTGTATCAATGCTACTAGGATCTAGGGCTCTGTGAGAGAAAAGAGGTACAAATATGTAATGGGAGAAGGAAAACAAGAGGCCAATATTGTTGGACTGGCATTGACAGTATCAAAATAAACATGATTTCAAAAAAAAATCCTACATCTGTCCGCTAAAAGAGTCTAGAAGCAAAGACACTCCAGTAGTAATGAGTATACCCAGTACTTTCTTTCCCTATGTTTCATTGTGAGGAAGCAAACACACAGAACACATTTACAAATATGTATCAGGCCCTGAGGGGACAAGTAAAAAGGAAGCCAATGCTGACCCAGTTGAAATGGGGGTTTAAGTGTAGACCTTCCTAGTGGTGCCTTCTAGAAGGGACTTTGATAGCAAAAGGAAGTGTGGGACCCAGGAAATTTAACAAAACTCCCCTACCCCTGGACAAGCAGAGCAGGACTAACTCCATTTTGTGCTACACCCGCCATCTCCTATATGACCCCCACATGACCTGCTTATTGCTTAAGGTGCTCCCCCACCCTAGTCAAGCTGCTGAGCACACCCTTACCAGAAATCGGCTCATAACAATGTAACCCCGCCTTGTGCCCGCCAAAACTGCGCGCCAATTCTGACCAGAGTGATAGGCCAGTTCAAATGGTCACTATAGGGTAAATTGTGATTCAACTGGCCACCTGTGTGTGGACCAACATGACTGTGCAACTTTCTATGTGTGTTACAATCCCATTGGCCCCTATAAAGCTGCTGCCTTTTAGCCTCAGGGTCCAAGTCCCTGCTCCACTGTGTCGGGTATACTTGGACCCAAGCTCGAGCTTGTAAATAAACCCTCATGTGTTTGCATCGGTGTCGGCTCCTTGGTGGTTTCTCAGATTCACAATCTTGGGCACAACAGGAAGATTCTCTCTCTCTCTCTCTCTCTCTCTCTCTCTCTCTCTCTTTTTGTCTTGTTTTTCCCATATCTCAGTTCCATAACACCATCTCTAAAAAAAGGAATTAAGACTGCTTCATTGATTGAATCTAGTTCTGGGGCAGAGAAAATACAAGGTGTTCAGCCTGAACAGCTAGTTCTGTTAGAAAGTGAAAGAGCTCAAAAGCCGACAAACATGCATCCAAAGAACATTTCTTTAAAAAAACAAACAAACAAACAAACAAAACACAAAATCTGCTGGCTAAATCTGGGACAATTTTATAATAAAAAATCATCATCAAAAAAAATCATAATCATCAAATGATTACATCATTCAGATATGTTCTCTACACATAATGCAATTAAGCCAAATCCAAACAAAAATATAACTAGAAAAACTCCAACTGCTTAGAAATTAAGAAATATACTTTCAATAACTTATGGAATTCAGAATAGACTAATGTCTTAAACATGCATGTAAAATTTCTTAACAAAATATAAGCAAATTAAATTCATATATAATAAACTCAAGTAAATAGATTCAATAGTTGAAAAATCATTGTATTAACAAAAATAAGAAAAACCACATGACCATCTCAACAGACACAGAAAAGGCATTTGACAAAATTTAACATTAATTCATGATTTAAAACAAAATTTTAGGAAACTAGGAATTGAAGGATATTAATTTCAATCTGATACAGAACATCTACAAACAACATATAACAAATACATTGCTCAACGGTGATATATTGAAAATTTTTCTCCAGAGACAGGGAACAAGAAAAGAATCCCTTTATCGGTCACTTCCTGTCAAAAGATAAAACATACCCAGTGTTGGTGACGATATGGAACTGAAACTCATACGTTTCTATAAATCTAGTTACATCCCCAATGACTCAAAAATTTCACTATATACCAAACAGAAACGTGTATATATGTCCATCAAGGGGTGCTTATAGAGGTGGAGCAGGATGGTGGAGGAGTAGGCTCCTCACCTCACCTGGCTCCAACAACTTACCTAGATAACTTTCAAACTATTCTGAACACCTACGAATTCGACCTGAGATTTAAAGAGAGAACAGCCGCAAAGCTAGAGAGAAGGGTTTTCAGTTCTAGCAAGGTAGGAAGATGGAAAAAATAAAATAAAAGAGAATCAAGTGGGGCAGGGGCACCGCCAGGAGCCAGGCTAAAGCAGGCATGGAGAGCTTCTAGGACAGGAAACCCCAGGCCCAGAGAAGGACAAACATTATATGTTCTCATTCATTTGGGGAATATAAATAATAGTGAGAGGGAATATAAGGGAAAGGAGAAGAAATGTGTGGGAAATATCAGAAAGGGAGACAGAACATAAAGACTCTTAACTCTGGGAAACGAACTAGGGGTGGTGGAAGGGGAGGAGGGCGGGGGGTGGGGGTGAGTGGGTGATGAGCACTGGGTGTTATTCTGTATGTTGGTAAATTGAACACCAATAAAAAATTATTTTATTAAAAAAAAAGAAAATTAGTTATTTATGATCTCACACAATTTGGATTACTCTTACAAATATAATGCTAATGAAACATAAACACAAACTATATAATATATCCATATATAATACAGAATACTATAATGGGACATAGTGAATAGTTCCATTTACATAAGGTGAAAAGTAGGCAAAACTAATCTATGGTCTTAAGATGTTAAAATAGTAGTTAAATTTGAGGGAGTCAAAATTGCAACCTGGCACATGGAAGCTTCTAGGGTGCTGAAAATGCTCTGGCTTAAAATTACAGATTCCTTATTAACTACAAAGAGGATATCTGCCTTGACAATGGAAAGTCTGGTGGAAATCCATTTTACTAAAATGAGCAAATATAACCAACTGAGGAACAAACTGGTAAATATGCTTCCAAAAGATATTCACTAAGAAGATCCTGTATGAAAGATGCAATATTTCCAACACAAATGATCAAATTGAAACTAAATGTAAAGAAACAATCAAATAGAAATTAAGAAGCCTTCTGCAAAATAATTGGCCTAGTCTTTTAAAAATATCAGTGTCATTAAAACCAAAACAATAAAATAGTCTAAGAAAGTATTCTAAGTCAGAGGTCAGCAAATTACGGGCTGGTGCAGGTCAAATCTATCCCACAGTCTGTTTTGATATGGGCTTGTGAGTTATGGATGGTTTTTACATCTATAAAGGGCTCCTTAAAAAGTATTTTATAGTCATCTATATAGCTCTTAAAACCTAATATATTTATTAACTGGCCCTTTACATAAGTTTGCCAACCCCAATGAATATTTAAAAATCTGTAACTGGGGAACATCTGGATGGCTCAGACAGTTGAGCATCCAACTCTTGGTTTTAGCTCAATGATCTTGGGTCATGGGATCAGGCCCCAAGTCAGGCTCTGTGCTCAATGAGCAAAGTCTCCTTGAGATTCTCTCTCTTTCTCCCTCAAATAAATAAATAAATAAATAAATAAATAAATAAATAAATAAAATCTTTTCAGTAAAATCTCTAACTGGATCCTGGATTCCAAAAAAAAGAGAGAAAAAAAGCTCTAAAGAACCTCATTAGGACAATACATCATTGTATCAATTTTTAAATTCTTGGGTATAACTTTTGTAAAGGTTATGTTGGAGAATGTCCTTATTAAGAGATATAGCATTTGAAGGTGACATGTCATGATGAATGCAAGTTATTCTTAATGGTTTAAAAAAATCCAGTAATTTTATATATATTCTTATATGTTTTACATACTTATATACATATTATATATGTGCATACATATATATATGTACATAAGTGTGTGTATGGAGAGTGAATAAAAAAGCAAATGTGGCAAATGTTATTTTCTGAATCGCAGTTTATTTGCATTTTCTCTATAGGTTTGAGATTTTTCAAAATCAAATGTGTGTATGTGGACAGGGGCCCAAATCATTATGCTAAAAGTAAAGCACTGTATAATCCTCAAGAATTCTTTACCAAAGATTTTAACAGACATTATTCCATGTATTGATTAAACCAAGTCAGTTATCAAGCACCATTATCAAAGTCTTACCCAATACCAGATTTCTAATCATAATTATGCTAATAGCAAATACACTGTACTATACTATTCAGATATTATACTATCTGAACTTGAACTGATATATTAAAAGCTTCTAGGAGCGGCTAGGTGGCTCAGTCAGTTAAGTATCAGGCTCAGATCAGGATCCCAGGGGTCATGGGAGTCTCCTTCTTCCTCTGCCCCTCCCCTCACGATGCATGCACTTGCGCGCTCTCTCTCAAATAAATAAACAAAATCTTTTTAAAAATAAAAGCTTTTAGTTTGTTTTTAAAAGTTATAATTCTTCAGTGGAAGTAAAATCTGAATGTGGGAATTTTCCAAATGAAGACTTTTACACATACCCTTTCATATCCACTGAGCTATTTTGCTAAAGAGTTGGTTCAACAGAAACTAAAACAAGGTAATCAGGCTCAATCAAGAGTAGGAAAATTTCTAAGCTTCCTTCCCTTTAAATTAGCACTTTACTATACAAGACATTAATTAATAAATGCCACCATGGACTTTCAACCCATCAGATCTCTACTTCAGTCTTCAGACACACTTTCTCATGAAGACTTCAATATGACAGAATAACAATGTTTCTTAGATTTTCATAAAAGCAGCAGAAACAGCAGCCTGTCTTCTATCCCCCACCTCCATATAAAGGGATACTTAAAAGTAACTTTCAGCCCATCACAAACACCAAAGTTCTTTGGAGATTCATGGTTTCTATCATTAAAAATCCATAGGAATTTTGCATTAAGTTACATAAGGAATGGGGATCCCTGGGTGGCTCAGCGGTTTAGCGCCTGCCTTCAGCCCAGGGTGTGATCCTGGGATCCCAGGATCGAGTCCCACATCAGGCTCCTGCATGGAGCTTGCTTCTACCTCTGCCTGTGTTTCTGCCCACACCCCCCTCTTTCTGTCTCTCATGAATAAAAAAAATAAAATCTTTAAAAAAAAGTTACATAAGGAACATTTTCCTTTTTAAAGATAGTTTTTTAAGATGGCAAAGTAAATATATAGCATATACTCTCCTCTTCCTATCTCAAAGCCCTGCACTTAAAAGGAGAAAATTAAATACGTAATTGTTTAAGTATATAACAGAATAAACCCACACACATGTAAAAGCATGAGACAAGATGGGAGAGGTGCTTACAAAATTCTGACAGTATTTTTAACATTGGAGACAGAAAAGAGAAACTAGGTGCAGAGGAAGGTGAGTGTAAGGAGATAAGGATTATTTTGGCATAATTCTACGTGGTTTTACTCTTCTTTTCAAATGCATTCATATACCATACCCAAGTAATATTTTCATTAAAATGTTTAAAATTAATTATCTAAAGGTAGAGTTTATGCATGCATCTAAAAAGAAACTACCTTGGGATGACTGGGTGGGTCAGTGGTTGAGCATCCACCTTCGGCTCAGGTCATGATCCTGAGGTCCTGGGATGGAGTCCTACATTGAGTTCCCCACAGGGAGCAGGCTTCTCCCTCTGCCTATGTCTCTCCCTTTCTCTTCATGTCTCTCATGAATGAATAAGTAAAATCTATTTTTAAAAACTAATTAAAAATAAATAAAAAGAAACTACCCCTAGTCATCCTGAGGCTGTGTCCCTTTGGCATGCTATCAGGTACTCATCCTAGTTTAAGAATGCAGTCAGAGACAAAGAAGATTTACAATTACATAATTCCATCATCTAATTTTAAATATTAATTTTGTTTATGATTATGCCAGGAATATGTTTGATATCATGTGACAGAGTTCATAATGTTATATTCAGGAGATTAACGTACGAGTTTAAGGTCACTGAAGCATGCCCTTTCAAAAACAAATTAGTAATTATGTTACAAAAACATTTTAGACACCACAGTTTCTAACCTGAAATATTGAGTCTTAACTTCATTATCACAGTCTCAGTAATATTTTTTGCCACATCACTGTGAGAAGGTACATATGCAACTTCATATACAACACTCCTGTTATAGAGGAAAGGAGGTGGGAACAAGACAAAAAGAGATCTGTAAATAGTAACATTCTGGAACTCTTTTTTTACATCTCTGCGATGAAGCAAAATCAATCCAGAGAAGAAGAGTGTCATGAAGATTTCCACAATTAAAGAAATCACCTTCCTTTTCTGCAAAAGAAACCAAAGGATTATATTAACTAAGAGCCTATCTATGTATCTGTACATGTGCATGAATCTGTACTCTTGTGCATATACATGTATACAATTTAAACATATTACTCAGGTCCATTCTATAAAACAAATGGCTTTCTAGCCTGTCTTTTTCACCCTTTTCCACATTTCATTATCTATTCTATTGGTTTATCCTATCAGTACTCTTGAGAGAGTTAGAACTGTGACATTAAGCCATGGAACAAAAGGAACCAGATAAAATCCATAAACTAAAACGAAGTGAAAAAGTTATTTAAAAATTTCTCCTTCAGGTTCGTTAGCCATTACAACCATTTCCCATGGACACTTCCACTTACCTTTAAAACAAAATTTTTCCAGAGGAGGACTGCAAATTGGTTGAGCCACAACAAATTCATTTTATCACAAAGAATGGAAGTTCAACTAAGAAGGAAGTAGAACATTTTAAAAACTTACATCGCCTGGAAAAAAATGTTAAATTTAGTCAAGCAAAATGATTACTTCCTTGTTCTACTCTTTTTTCATCAATTCTGAAAGATAACTACTTTAAATAAGTACTTGTCTGTTCCTGTTCTTATATTAATTCATAATATTCACATTGAATGGTCTTCTAATATGTATGAAAATATCAGGTGACAGAGATGCAAAATGTAATAGGTTGCAGCCCCATGTTCACAATGAAAGATGTAAACTGTAAATTTGGGATGTCAATTATTATTTTGATAGGCTCTGAGATAAATTCCTATAGAATAATGCTGAAAATTTCCTATTTAATACCTACTCTGTGCCATATTCTATCCTAGGCATTAGGTATATTTGAAATGATTGGGATCCTTTCCTCACAGTGTGAATAGTAGTGTATAGTAAATGAGAACCCAGAATCTAAAGTTGGGCTGTTTGAGTTCAGATCTTAACTCTCTCACAAGCTATAAAATTTTGAGCAAAATAATTAACCTATAGCTGCCTACCATCTGTAAAATCAGAAAAATCATAGTACTTACATTATAAGGTATTGACCTGGGGTGATTTGCCACTATGGAGAGGGTAGCTAAAAGGCTATGCCATTTTTTAAAAATTGCAATAAAATATACATAACATAAAATTTGCCACTTTAACAATTTTTAATTGTACAATTCAGTGGCACCAATTGCATTCATGTTGTTGCACAACCATCACCATTAACCATCTCCAGAAATTTTTTATCTTCCCAAACTGAAACTCCATAGCCATTAAATAACAACTCTCTATTCCTTCTTCCCCCTAGTCACTAGCAACCACCATTCTACTTTCTGTATCTATGAATTTGACTCCTTTAGGTACCTAAAAGTGGAATCACTTCTTTGTGACAGTATTTGTCCTTTTGAGACTAGCTTATTTCACTTAGCATAAAAATGTCTTCAAAGTTTACCCATATTGCAGTATGTGCCAGAATTTCCTTCTTATGCACCACTTTTACAGTCTTACAGGGCTTTCAAAATTAGCATTGGACTTCAAGACATATTAAAGAGAGGGACGGATGTGGTGAGTATTGCCTTAGTACTAAAAGGTGTTGCATCCTTTCAGTGAGTGAACTAGCAAGAGTAACCAGGGAATGCAGCAAAGAAGAGCACCTCAAATGCTTCTGAATTTCCAGTGGCAAGCATTCATGGTAATGCGCACAGTTTCCAGCCAGAAGACCAAGATGAAGACTACCTAAGAGAACCTAAAGGCACAAGGGAGACAGAGGGATAGGAGGAGCTCACCCTTGGTCTGAGCATAAATTGATCTCATCCCAGTTAGCATGCTAATCACTTTGATCACTGAGATGAATGACTCAGATCCAGGAAGATCCAGAGACAAAAGCAAAGTTTTAAAAAACAATTGATTGTGACAACATGGATGGACCTAGAGGACACTATGCTAAGTAAATGTGTCGGACAGAGAAAGACAAGTATCATGTGATTTCACTTGTATGTGGAAGTGAAAAAACAAAACAAACAAAGCAGAAACAGACCCATAAATATGGAAAACAAACTAGTGGTTGCCAGAGGGGAAGAGGAGAGAGAAATGATCAAAAATGGGTGAAGGGGAGTGGGAGGTACAGGTTTCTAGTTATGGAATGAATAAGTCACAGGAATGAAAGGCACAACATAGAGAACACAATCAATAGTATTGTAACAGTGTTGGTATACTGACAGGTGGTAGCTATGCTTATGGTGACCACAGAATAATATTTAGAGTTGTTGAATCACTGTGTTATACTCTTGAAACTAATCTAATATTGTGTGTCAACTATACTTCAATAATAAATAAATATTTAAGACTTGTAATATCCCAAAGTCTTACAGTACAGCTTAACATGTCCTAGAAAACAATACTTATGTTGTTCCTGTGCTTGAAACCACTGTCAATTTCTCAAATTAAAAATTTTTTAAAAACTGTATTGACATTGCAACCACAGCCCAGAGAGGTGAGTTGGAACTTATAGCTTAAACTTAACCAAGTAAGGTTGCCAGATAAAATACAGGATGATCAGTTAAATTTGAATTTCAGATAAATGACAAATATATTGGGGGGACATACTTATACTAAAATATCCATACTTTATCTGAAATTCAAATTTAACTGGGTACTCTGTATTTCATTTGCTAAATCTGGCAATCATAGACCCAGGCCAAGCCGGCAGAGATGTTAGAATTACCTGAAAAAAAAAAAAAAAAAAAAAAAAACCTTTAAAACAACTACTATTACAATGCTTGAAAGACAATTACAGTCTTTTTTTGTGACAATTACACTCTTGGAACAAAATTTAAAGTAGAAAATATCAGCAAAGAAAGAAGATGAAAGGAAAAAACAAAGAAGAATTTAGAGTTGAAAATAACCAAAATAAAACACTCACTGACAAGACTCAATAGCAGAATGAAGATGACATAAAACACTCACTGACAAGACTCAATACCAGAATGAAGATGACAGAGGAAAGAGTGAGTGAACTTGAAGAAAGAGCAATGGAAATTATCCAATATGAACACAACAGGGGAGAAGGAGATTTAAAAAGATGAACACAGCCTCAGGATTATGTGGGGCAACAAAAATAGTCTACCATACAATTTTCAGAGTCTCAGAAGACAGGAGAAAGAGTGTGACATTGATAAGATTTTTAAAGCAATAATGGTTGTAATCTCCCAAATGTGGTAAAAGACACTAACTTGTAGATATAAGAAATTGAGCAAATCCCAAACAGGATACGTCTAGACACATCATAATCAAACATGATAAAAACTTAAGACAAATAAAAAACTCTTTAAAAAACATCAGAAGATTAAAAAAAAAAATCAGAAGAGGAGGAGGTGGGGCAAGATGTTGGAAGAGTAGGGTCCCAAGTAACCTGTCCCCACCAACTTCCGTAGTTAACTTTCAAATCATCCTGAAAACCTACGAATCGGCCTGAGATTTAAAGAGAACAGCTGGAATGCTACAGTGAGAAGAGTTTGCGCTTCTATCAAGGTAGGAAGAGGGGAAAAAATAAATAAATAAAAACGCATTCAAGAGGGAGGGGCCTGCAAGGAGCCGGGCTAAGGCCGGGTGGCAAGAGCCTCCAGGACAGGAAAGCCCAGTCCCAGAGAAGCAGGAGCTTCACCAATCTTCCCGGATGGAAAGGCGCGCGCAGGGAACTTGGGCAGGATCCCAGGATGGGCAGTGATGCCCTCAGGCTCCCAGGGTCACCAACAGAGGACCTGTGCCCCAGAGAAGCATGCCACACACCGCCGCCGAGCTCCCTAAGGGGCTGGAGCTGGCGCCCAGTGGGGCCCTGGGAGCAGCTCAGGCGGCAGCTCAGGTGGCAGCTCTGCGAGGAGGGGGCTGTGCGGCCCGGGACAGCAATTCCAGCAGTGCAGGCCCCAGAGCCAAGGGCGCCGGGGGACACAGGCCAGAATCCGGCGCACCTCCAGGACAGGCGGAGGCCAGGGGGACACAGGACTGTAAGGACGCTCCTGCCGCCTGACAGGCCTGAGCTGTGCAGATCAGTGCCACCCCCCACCTCCATCTCATGCATCCAGAGCATCCAGGCCCTTGCTGACTGGGAGCTGTGGTAGTTACTGCAAGAGCTGACTCCAAGGCTGGAGAGCTGGCCGCTGCCACTGTTGTTCCTCCTGGTGTCACCCTGTGCCTGGGACTGAGCAGGGCCGCCAGCAAGCAGGGGCCTCACAGAATAAACAGCTCCCACTGAGCTGTGCACTTGGCAGGGGGGAGGGCAACTCCCCCAGGTGCACACCTGAGAATCAGCACAGCAGGCCCCTCCCCCAGAAGACCAGCTGGAAGGACAGGGGAAGAGCAAGTTATTGACCAAGCAGCACTGGAAAGTTCCACGGGAAGTTGAGGGATTTACAGTATATAGAATCAGAGGATACTCCACCTTGTTTTTTCTTTTGTTTGTTTCCCCCACACCTTTTTTTTTCCTTTTTCTTCTCTCTTTTTCTCCTTTTTCCAGTACAACTTGTTCTTAGCCAGTCTGCACTGAGCAAAATGACTAGAAGGAAAAACTCACCACAAAAGAAAGAATCAGAAATAGTCCTCTCTCCCACAGAGTCACAAAATTTGGATTACAATTCAATGTCAGCCAATTCAGAAGCACAATTATAAAGCTACTTGTGGCTCTAGAGACAAGCATAAAGGATTCAAGAGACTTCATGACTATACACTTTAGATCTAATCAGGCCGAAATTAAAAATCAATTAAATAAGATGCCATCCAGACTGGAGGTACTAACGAGAGGGTTAACGAGGTAGAAGAACGAGTGAGTGACATAGAAGACAAGTTAATGGCAAGGAAGGAAGCTGAGAAAAAAGAGAAAAACAATTAAAGATAATGAGGAAAGGTTAAGGGAAATAAATGACAGCCTCAGAAGGAAAAAATCTACGTTCAGTTGGGGTTCCAGAGGACGCTGAAAGGGACAGAGGACAAGAAAGTGTTTTTGAACAAATCATAGCTGAGAACTTCTGTAACTTGGGAAGGGAAACAGTCATTCAGATCCAGGAGATAGAGAGACCTCTCCCTATAATCAATAAAAACAGATCAACACCCCAACATTTAATAGTGAAACTTGCAAATTCCAAAGATAAAGAGAAGATCCTTAAAGCAGCAAGAGACAAGGGATCCCTAACCTTTATAGGGAGAAGTATTAGGTTAACAGCAGACCTCTCCACAGAGACCTGGCAGCCCAGAAAGGGCTGCCAGGATATATTCAGGATCCTGAATGAAAAGAACATGCAGCCAAGAATACTTTATCCAGCAAGGCTCTCATTCAGAATAGAAGGAGAGATAAAGAGCTTCCAAGATAGGCAGAAACTGAAAGAATATGTGACCACCAAACCAGCTCTGCAAGAAATATTAAGGGAGACCCTGTAAAAGAAAGAGAAGTCCAAGGAAACAATCCACAAAAACAGGGACTGAATAGGTATTATGATGACACTAAATTCATATCTTTCAACAGTAACTCTAAATGTGAATGGGCTTAATGATCTCATCAAAAGAACAGCGTTTCAGATTGTATAAAAAAGCAAAACTCATCTATTTGCTGTCTACAAGAGACTCATTTTAGACGTAAGGACACCTACAGATTGAAAATAAAGGGTTGGAGAACCATTTACCATTCAATTTTTTTTTATTTATGATAGTCACACACACACAGAGAGAGAGAGAGAGAGAGAGAGGGGGGCAGAGACACAGGCAGAGGGAGAAGCAGGCTCCATGCACTGGGAGCCCGACGTGGGACTTGATCCCGGGTCTCCAGGATCGCGCCCTGGGCCAAAGGCAGGCGCTAAACTGCTGCGCCACCCAGGGATCCCCCATTTACCATCCAAATAGTCTTCAAAAATCAGAAAGGGAGACAGAACATGAGAGACTCCTAACTCTGGAAAATGAACTAGGGGAGGTGGGAGGGGGATGGGGGTGACTGGGTGACGGGCACTGAGGTGGGCGCTTGACGGGATGAGCACTGGGTGTTGTTCTATATGTTGGCAAATTGAACACCAATAAAAAATAAATTTATAAAAAAAAATGTCCTCAAAAGAAAGCAGGGGTAGCAATCCTCATATAGATAAATTAAAGTTTATCCCAAAGACTGTAGTAAGGGATGAAGAGGGACAGTATACCATACTTAAGGGATCTATCCAACAAGAGGACCTAAATATCATGACTATTTATGCTCCGAATATGAGAGCCACCAAGTATATCAATCAATTAATAACCAAAGTTAAGACATACTTAGATAAGAATACAGTAATACTAGGAGACTCGAATACAGTGCTTTCTACAATAGATAGATATTCTAAGCACAACATCTACAAAGAAAAAAGAGCTTTAAATGATACACTGGACCAGATGGATTTCACAGATATTTACAGAACTTTACATCCAAACGCAACTGAATACACATTCTTCTCAAGTGCACATGGAAATTTCTCCAGAATAAACCACATACTGGGTCACAAATCAGGTCTGAACTGATACCAAAAGATTGGGATCATCCCCTGCATATTTTCAGACCATAATACTTTGAAACTAGAAATAAATCACAAGAAGTTTGGAAGGATTTCAAACACGTGGAGGTTAAGGACCATCCTGCTAAAAGATGAAAGGGTCAACCAGGAAATTAGGGAAGAATTAAAAAGATTCATGGAAACTAACGAGAATGAAGATACAACCGTTCCAAATCTTTGGGATACAGCAAAAGCAGTCCTGAGGGGGAAATACATCGCAATACAAGCATCCATCCAAAAACTGGAAATAACTCAAATACAAAAGCTAACCTTGCACCTAAAGGAGCTGGAGAAAAAACAGCAAATAGATCCTATACCAAGCAGAAGAAGAGAGTTAATAAAGATTCAAGCAGAACTCAATGAAATAGAGACCAGAAGAACTGTGGAACATATTAACAAAACCAGGAGTTGGTTCTTTGAAAGAATTAAGAAGATAGATAAACCATTAGCCAGCTTTATTAAAAAGAAGAGAGAAAAGACTCAAATTAACAAAATCATCAATGAGAAAGGAGAGATCACCACCAACACCAAGGAAATACAAACGATTTTAAAAACTTATTGTGAGCAGCTATACACCAAAAAAAATTAGGCAATCTAGAAGAAATGGACACATTTCTGGAAAACCACAAACTACCAAAACTGGAACAGGAAGAAATGGAAAACCTCAACAGGCCGATAACCAGGGAGGAAATTGAAGCAGTCATCAAAAATCTCCCAAGACACAAAAGTCCAGGGCCGGATGGCTTCCCTGGGGAATTCTATCAAACATTTAAAGAAGAAACCATACCTATTCTACAAAGCTGTTCGGAAAGATAGAAACAGATGGAGTACTTCCAAACTCGTTCTCTGAGGCCAGAATCACCTTAATTCTAAAACCAAAGATCCCACCAAAAAGGAGAATTATAGACCAATATCCCTGATGAACATGGATGCAAAAATTCTCAACAAGATACTAGCCAATAGGATCCAACAATACATTAGGAAGATTACTCACCATGACCAAGTGGGATTTATCCCCGGGATGCAAGGCTGGTTTCAACACTTGTAAAGCAATTGATGTGATTGATCATATCAGCAAGAGAAAAAACAAGAACCATATGATCTTCTCAATAGATGTAGAGAATGCATTTGACAAAATACAGCATCCATTCCTGATCAAAACTCTTGGGAGTGTAGGGATAGAGGGAACATTCCTCAGCATCTTAAAAGCCATCTACAAAAAGCCCACAGCAAATATCATTCTCAATGGGGAAACACTGGGAGCCTTTCCCCTAAGATCAGGAACATGACAGGGATGTCCACTCTCACCACTGTTGTTCAACATAGTACTAGAAGTCCTAGCCTCAGCAATCAGGCAACAAAAAGAAATAAAAGGCATTCAAATTGGCAAGGAAGAAGTCAAACTCTCCCTCTTTGCAGATGACATGGTACTGTACATAGAAAACCCAAAGGACTCCACCACCCCAATATTGCTAGAACTCACACAGCAATTCAGCAGTGTGGCAGGATACAAAATCAATGCCCAGAAATCAGTGGCATTTTTATACACTAACAATGAGACTGAAGAAAAAGAAATTAAGGAGTCAATCCCATTTAAAATTGCACCCAAAAGCATAAAATACCGTGGAATAAACCTAACCAAAGAGGTAAAGGATCTATACCCTGAAAACTACAGAACACTTCTGAAAGAAATTGAGGAAGACACAAAGAGATGGGAAAGTATTCCATGCTCATGGATTGGAAAAATTAATCTTGTGAAAATGTCAATGTTACTCAGGGCAATTTACACATTTAATGCAATCCCTATCAAAATACCAAGGACTCTCTTCAGAGAGTTGGAACAAATCATCTTAAAATTTGTGTGGAATCAGAAAAGATCCTGAATAGCCAGGGGCATTTTAAAAAAGAAAACCATAGCTGCCGGGGGGCATCAAAATGCCAGATTTCAGGTTCTACTACAAAGCTGTGGTCATCAAGACCGTGTGGTACTGGCACGAAAACAGACATATAGATCAATGGAACAGAATAGAGAATCCAGAAGTGGACCCTCAACTCTATGGCCAACTAATATTCAAAAAAGCAGGAAAGCAGGAAAGACTATCCACTGGAGAAAAGACAGTCTATTCAATAAATGGTGCTGGGAAACTTGGACATCCACATACAGAAGAATGAAACTAGACCATTCTCTTACACCATACACAAAGATAAACTCAAAATGGATGAAAGATCTAAATGTGAGACAAGATTCCATCAAAATCCTAGAGGAGAACACAGGCAACACCCTTTTTGAACTTGGCCACAGCAACTTCTTGCAAGATACATCCATGAAGGCAAGAGAAACAAAAGCAAAAATGAATTATTGGGACTTCATCAAGATAAAAAGCTTCTGCACAGCCAAAGAAACAGTCAACAAAACTAAGAGACAACCTACAGAATGGGAGAAGATATTTGCAAATGACCTATCAGATAAAGGGCTAGTATCTATACTATATAGATCTATAAGATCTATAAAGAACTTATTAAACTCAACAGCAAAGGAACAAACAATCCAATCATGAAATGGACAAAAGACATGAACATAAATCTCACATAGGAAGACATAGACATGGCCAACAAGCACATGAGAAAATGCTCCGCATCGCTGGCCATCAGGGAACTACAAATCAAAACCACAATGAGATACCACCTCACACCAGTGAGAATGGGGAAAATTAACAAGGCAGGCAACAACAAATGTTGGAGAGGATGTGGAGAAAGGGGAACCCTGTTGCACTGTTGGTGGGAATGTGAACTGGTACAGCCACTCTGGAAAGCTGTGTGGAGGTTCCTCAAAGAGTTAAAAATAGATCTGCCCCACGACCCAGCAATTGCACTGCTGGGGATTTACCCCAAAGATACAGATGCAGTGAAACAGCAGGACACCTGTACCTCGATGTTTATAGCAGCAATGTCCACAATAGCCAAACTGTGGAAGGAGCTTTGGTGTCCATCAAAAGATGAATGGATTAAGAAGATGTGGTATATGTATACAATGGAATATTACTCAGCCATTAGAAACGACAAATACCCACCATTTGCTTTGAGGTGGATGGAACTGGAGGGTATTATGCTGAGTGAAATAAGTCAACTGGAGAAGGACATTATATGGTCTCATTCATTTGGGGAATATAAAAAATAGTGAAAGGGAATAAAGGCGAAAGGAGAAAAAATGAGTGGGAAATTTCAGAAAGGGAGACAGAACATGAGAGACTCCTAACTCTGGGAAACAAACTAGGGGTGGTGGAAAGGGAGGTGGGCGGGGGGGTAGAGGTGACTGGGTGACGGGCACCGAGGGGGGCACTTGATGGGATAAGCACTGAGTGTTATTCTATATGTTGGCATATTGAACACCAATAAAAAGTCAATTTATTTTAAAAAATTAAAAATAAATCATTTTAATCTAACATAATGGTTAAAACACAAAGTATTAAAAATAATGGTAACAATAATTTCATTAATGGATACACAATATAAAAAATGCAAACTGTGACATCAAAACATATCAAAAACACAAAATGTGAAAGGTATAGCACAAAAACGTAGAGCTTCTGTATGCATTCAAAATTCAGTTGTTACCAGCTTAGACTGTTGTTTTGTGTAAGCTTCATGTTAATGACAAAACAAAAGACTAAAGCAGATACACAAGAGGTAAAAAGAAAGGAATCAAAGCATACCACTACAGAAAATTATCAAATCATAAAAGAAGGGAGCGAACAAGGGAGAAAGGAATTACAACAGAAAAAAAAAATTAATCAGATGACAAAAGTAAATCTTTACTTATCAATAATTATTTTAAATGTAAATGTACTAAATTCTCCAATCAAAAGACACAGAGTAGCTGAATGGATTAAAAGACTCATTTCAGCTTTAATGACACACATAGGCTCAAAGCAAATGGATAGAAAAACACATTCCATGCAAATGGTGGCCACAAGAGGGCAGGGGTAGCTATACTCCCAGCACACAAGGTGACTAAGCCCAAAGACTGTAACAAGAGACAAATAAGATCATTTTATAATGAAACAGGGATCAATTAAGAGGATATAACAATTGTAAATATTTATGCACCAAATATCAGAGCACCTAAATGTATAAAGCAAATATTAGAAGAACTGAAGGGAGAAATAGTCAGCAATACAATAACAGAAGGGACTTCAATACCCTGCCTCCAACAAGGGATAGATCATCCAGACAGAAAATTCATAAAGAAATATGGGACTTAAACTGGACATTAGACCAGATGGACCTCATGGACATATGCAAAATATTCCATCAAACAGCAGCAGAATATACATTCTTCTCAGGGGTGCCTGGGTAGCTACTCAGTCAGGTAACCATCCAACTCAATCTCAGCTCAGGTCTTGATCTCAGAGTTGTGAGTTGAAGCCTCATGTTGGCCTACTTAAAAAAATAAAATGAAAAGAATATACATTCTTTTCAAGCATACACAGAGCATTTTCAGGGATAGATAATATGTTAGGTCACACAACAAATTTTAACAAGTATAAGAACACTGAAATCACATAAAGTATCTTTTCCAGCCTTAATGGTATAAAACTAGAAACCCCGTAACAAGAGGAAAACTGGGAAATTCAGTGGAAATTTAAAAATATATAGAAATTAAACAACATGCACCTGAAACACCAATAGGTCAAAGAAGAAATCAAAAGGGAAATAAAAAAGTCTTGAGGGGGCATCTGGATGGCTCAGTCAGTTAAGCATCTAACTCTTGATTTCAGCTCAGGTCTTGATCTCAGGGTCATGAGTTTAGGCTCCATGTTAGGACCCATGCTCCAAGATTAAAAAAAAAAATCTTGAAACAAATATAAATGGGAACACAACACACCAAAACTTATAGGATGCAACAAAAGTAGTTCTAAGAGGTAATTTTTAGTAATGAATGCCTACATTAAGAAAAAAGGGGGGAAAAGAAGGGATGACATCACGGAGATGGCAAAGTAGGAAACCCTAGCCTCTCCATTCCCTCACAAACATCAACAATTAGCTATTCATGAACAAAAATAGCTCTAGGAGCGCTCCGGAGTCCACTTAAGAAACTTCAAGAATATAATGGAACAAAAACCTGGAGAAAAAAAAAAACACAGAAAAAGGGAAGGAAGAACAAGATTCATATTCATTTTTGTCTGTATCATCCCAGTCCCTCAGGTTGGCACTGCTCAGTACCAAGAAGGAGTATCCCATCTAGAAAGAGTTCCCCTCTCTTTCTAGATGAGGTGAGGTGAGGTGAGGGAGATCAAGGTGAGCAACACGCTTCCCCCATCTTTTGGTGCACCACACAAAGGACCTGAATATGTTTCACCCCACCCAGAGACCAGCAAAACTGATACATACAGAGATGGCTAGGGATAAAGAATAAAGGAGAGGCTACCAGTAATAGCCAAGCAGATGCAGTAGGAGCGACCCTGGTTTTCAGTGACCTGTTCTGCAAACAACATGAGCATCTTTCACCACTGAAGAAAATATTAGCCAGCACAACCAACTGATCCCCTACAGAATTCACTAGTTTTTATTCCACAGGTATTTGGATTTGTAAATACCAGATGCCTGAGTCCCTCCCCAGCTCCCTATTCCCACCAAATCCCAGGAACTGACTCCAGGCTTCTGTAGCTACACAAGTGCAAGATGCTAATCTGGCCCCCTGTGACTGACCCCTACCACCATGTTTACACTTGAGGCTAGCCCCTCCAGCTGTGCACCTGCCTGCCACCAGCTTGCCTTCCCATAACAAGCCTATACTGAAGTGTACATACCTGTAGCCAATAGTCTAAAGCCACAGAAGGATACATCAACAGCCACAACCCCTACAGCTGCTTATGGGTCCAGATTTGGCCCTATCTCCAGGCACTGGCCAGCACCACTGGGTTCACCTGCAGCTAGCCCCTCCAGCTGCACACCTGCACTCCCTAGCCTGATTCTTAACACTGGTCTCCACTGCTGTGGAGATACTGCAGCCACAATAGTGCACACTGACAGCCAGGCCCCCCAGCTTCAGCCTTGTCTCCTGGCACTGGCCTGCACCACAGGGCTTACCTGAAGCTAGCCCTACCAGCTGTACACCTGCACTCAAACAGCCAGACTCACGTCACCAGCCTCCACTGCAGTAAGTACTTGACATATGATCCTACTAGCCACAGAGGGCATGCCAACAATCAGCATATCCAGGGCTGCCAGTGCATCCTTAGTTGGCTCTGGTTCCCATCACTGTGTGTGTCTGCAACCATCCCCTGCTACTACCTGGGAACCAGCAGCTGGCCCCCAGCACTAAGTGTGTACACACTATGGGCCTATCTTGAAGTAAAGTGAACCCCCATGGTGCTCACCAAAGGCCACATAGTTGTCAATGGTGCAGACTCCAGCAGTGGTGGCCCCCAATGCTGTGGACCCCCCAAAAGACATCCAGATCCCTCAGACCCAGAGCAGTCATAAGCATCACACATCAAGACTCTGTCACAAAACACCCCAACATGCTTCCACCAAGTGAAGGTCTTTTGTTACCGAAGCTGGTCCATAAAGTCTGGAAAAGGTGACCGCCTCTTCCAATGTGCAGATGCATATGCAAGGCCACTAGAATCACAAAGTATAGAAGAAACATGATACCACCAAAGGAACATAGTAAACTTTCTGTAACTGACCCCAAAGAGATAAACTGCACAAGAAAGAATTCAAAAGAAATGTTCTAAAGATGCTCAAAGATCTCCAGAGAATACAGATAAATAACTTAATGAATTAGAAAAACATTATAAGAACAAAATGAGACGTTCAAGAGAGACAGAAAACAACCCTAGCCACAATAACCTCAAAAACAATAAAATACTTAGGAATAATTTAAGGAAATGAAAGATACATTGACTGAAACATGAAGACATTGATGAAAGAAATTGAATACACAAATAAATGGAAAAGCTATCCTAAGTTCATGGATTGAAAATGTTATTGTTAAAAAGTCGAGACTGCCTAAAGCCATCTATCTACAGGTTCTGTGTAATCTCCAGATTGTCAAGGGCTGAGAGGTGGAGAGAAGTAGGGAGAGACTGATGAAAGTGTATAAACTTTCAATTATAAGATGAGCAAATTCTGAGGATCTATGGTATGACTATAAGGGGGGCACTTGGCAGGATGAGCACTGGGTGTTATTCTGCATGTTGGCAAATTGAACACCAATAAAAAATAAGTTTATTATTTAAAAAAATACCGTATTGTACAATTGGAAGTTTGCTATGACAATAGATCTTAAGTGTTCTCTCTCACACACACAAAAGGGCAACTATGTGAGGTGACTGATGTGTTAATCAACTTGAATGAGGGAATTCTTTCACAATGTATATGTATACCAAATCGTCATATTCTACACTTTAAATATACAACAATTTTATTTATCAATTATACCTCAAAAAAGCTGGGAAAATAAGAAATTAAAAACCATCTAAACAAATGAAAAGACATCCTATGTTCATAGACTAAATGATTTAATATTGTTGAGATGGCAGTGCCCGCCCCCCTCCCAAATTGGTCTACGGAATCAATCAATCCCCAACTGCCTTTTTACAAAAATAAACACAATGATTCCAAAATTTATATGGAATGGCAAGGAACCCTGGAATAGCCAAAAGAATCTTGAAAAGGAAAAATGAAGTTTGAGGTCTCATACTTATTAATTTCAATAGTTTCTACAAAGTGACAATAATCAAAACAGTATGGTACTCACATTAGCACAGATATACAAATCAAGGGATTAGAATTGGGAGTCTAGAAATAAACCTATGTATCTATGGTCAACTGATATTCAATAAAGGTGCCAAGATCATTCAATGAGGAAATAACAGTCTTTTAAACAAACAGTATTTAAGCAACAGGCAAAAGAATAAAGTTAAATTATTGCCTTGGACCACATACAAACATCAATTCAACATGGATCAAATAGCTAAAACAATAAATTCCTAGAAGAATATATTGGGAATAAATCTTCATAACTTGGATGCAGCAATACATTCTTAGAACATCAAATAAAAATATAAATTGGCTTCATCAATCATAAATCAAAACCTTTTGTGTATCGAAGGATATAAAAAACAACTCATGAATGGAATATTTTCAAATTACATACCTGATAAGGGTTTCATATACTGAATATATATAAAGCACTCTAAAAACTCAACAACAAAATGACAAACCAACTAAATAATGAGAAAAAAAGATATAAAAAGACATTTCTCCAAAGAAATTACACAAATGGCCAAGAAGGACACAAAATGATGCTCAACATCACTAGTCATTAGGGAAATGCAAATTGAAACCATAATGAGATACCACTTAAATAAATAACAACTTTTTTAACAGAATAAAACAAGTTTTGGCAAGAACTTGGAAAACTGGAACCCTTACACACTGCTGGTAGGAATGTAAAATGGTAGAGCTGCTGTGAAATTTCGGCAGTTCCTAAAACAGTTAAACATATAATTACCATATGACCCTGCAATTCCACTCCTACGTATACACCCAACAGAATAGAAAAACATGTCCATTCAAAATCATGTAATGTTCACAGTAGCATTATTGGTGATAGTAAAAAAGTAGAAACACAAAATCTCATCAACTGATGAAAAGATAAACAAATGTGGTATATCCAAAAGTGGAATGAGGTACATAACAACACTCAAGAACCCTGAAAACATAACGTTAAGTAAAATAAGCCAAACACAAAAAGCCACATATTATATGATTCTATTTATGTAAAATACCTAGAATTGGCAAATCCATAGAGATAGAAAGATTAGTGGTAGCCAGAGACTACAGATATGAAGCAATAGCACAAGTGACTGTTCAGTGAGCACAGGATTTATTTTAAGGATAAACCATGTCCTAAACAAACAAAAACGTTCTGGAATTAGGTACTGGTAATGGTGGCACAACACCGTGAATGTAACAAAAGCCACACAGTTCTAATACTTTAAATGGCAGAAATGATAGATAAATGAATGAATGAATGAATGGTAGGAATGGTTAATTTTTCCTCGTTGTAAAAAAAGAAAAACCCCATGAAATGGGTAAGAGGATTTTCCTATATCATAGCTGAGATTCACAAAGGTTAATTCACTTTACTACATTCAAATAAAACCAAAGCTGGGGTACCTTCCCAAAACCTTTTTTTTTTTTTTTAAGAAAAAAAAGATTATTTATTTAGGGGGCACCCGAGTGGCTCACTCAGTCCACTGAGCTCTGGACTGCTGGTTTCCTCTCAGGTCATGATCTCAGGGTCGTGAGGTTGGAGGCCCCCTCTAGCGCTCACACTCAGCAGGGAATCTGCTTGAGGGTCTCTCTCCCTCTCAAATAAATAAATAAATAAATCTAAAAAAAAAAAAAAAAAAAGATTGATTTCTTTCAGAGAGAGTGAGCATACGTGCGGGGGGAGGGGAACAGAAAGAGAAGGGAGAGAATCCCACGCACTGGGGTCCCCGTGGGGTGGGGCTCGCTCTCACAACCCCCAGACCGCGACAGGAACAGAAACCAAAACGAGGCCACTCAATCCCCTGGGCCACCCAGTTGCTCCCCAAAACCTTCCTAACCAATAAGCTACCACCAACAAACCTTCCTAACCAATAAGCTACCACAACAAAAAACAAACAAACAAACAAAAGATTAACAGTTAAAATTCAAACCCTAAGTCTCCAGTGGGTTCTCCTGTTCGTTGGTTTTGGGGGCTGTGTGGCCATATGGGTTTGGGGGCGTCAGTGCGCGCACAAGGAGGGGCTGGCCTGTGGGTGGAGCAGCCCCCGCCTCAGCCTCGGCACTTGGGGGAGGACGACCCGGGCCGGCTGGGTCAGGCCAGGACGAGCCCGGGGCAGACAGGTCCCACGCTCACCACTCGGGCCTCAAAACTGCCACACCTGCGCCTCAGCCTCCACCTCCGCCGCTCAGGTGCACGCGCGTGGTCCTCGCGAGACCAACCTCGCGTCCCAACGCCCTCCCCAACCGCCCACAACCGGTTGGCCGCCAGGGCGTCCAGGAGCGTGCTACCTGACGGCGGGAGGACCCAGAGCGCACCGCCTCAGCGCGGCTCCACACGCATGCGCCCAGCACACCGCCTCAGCGCGGCTCCACGCGCATGCGCCCACGCTCCCTCGAGTCCCCAGCTCCCCAGCCCGTCCCTTCCTACCACCCAGGCAACGCCTGGAGGGGCCAGCCCCACTTCCCCAGTTCCCAACTGTTTCACTGCTTCCTCCTCCTGGCCCACCCCACAGTTCCACACTTCTCCAACCACAGAGACTAGGAGAGGGGTGAGATGCTCACCTTGCCGACACCATTTAAGAGAAAGCCAACTCAGTAATCGAGATTAAAAATTGTTATTAATTTTCAAAATACAGAAATTAAATATAAAAGTGCCACGAGGTGCTCTATGGGAGGCTAACGCAAAAGGGAAAATCAGTCATCCTGACCCTGTTTTTATTTAAAATGTTGATATTTTTGTTCAATATGGATTTTTTTGGTGTTTTCATTTTTTCAATATTGCATCATTTAAAATATTTTTTAAAAAAAATCTTCAGTACTGTGTATTTTGAGTTCTGAATATGTCCCTTAAATTTGGCACTAAAAGTGAGGACCTTAGCCATTCTGTTTTCCTCATCCTAGTGACAGCTCAGCCCTACTGTCACCTTCAATATGGTAGTGGCAGAAAATCTAGAAAAGTACAAGTGGCCACCCCTGGGGTAGGTTTAGGGGGGCAGGCAGTTGGAGGAGATAGCAGGGAACTTCCAGAATTCCAGAAGCTGACTTGCCTTGTCCCAGGACAAAGCCTCAGGGGACAGGGAAAGAAGAGTTACACATCCAACTTGCTTACTGGCCCCCACATTCCTAATAAGTTCATTAATATTTTCTCTAATAAGTCATTATTACTAAGAGTACTTTCATTATTTTAATAATAAAAAATCAATAACACCTAATAATATGAACATGATATTTGTTAATAATGCTTATTAAATACTAACCTGCTAAACAACAAAATGATTTCAATTATGCCTCATCACAATTCTGGAAGGTTGGCTCTAATATTACTAATATTATCTGATTTTGCAGAAGAGGAAACAGGGTCAAAGTGGTGAAGTCTCTTTTACATCCAGCATGTACAAGCTGTATATCCAGCATGTACATTTCATCAAAAAAGGCATTAGAATGCCAATAAAACCTTAGAAACAAATTGGGATATTAGGATATCTGTTACAATGCATCACATGAATGAGTTAAAGTAGGAAAATATTACATAGTTGGCCCTTGAGCAATACAGGTTTGAAGTACACAGGTCCACTCCAGAATTTAAAAAATATATATAGTACAGTACTATAAATGTATTTTCTCTTCCTTATAATTTACTTAACATTTTCTTTTCTCTAGCTTGCTTTATTATAATAGAGTATATAAGACAAATTATATGTTAATTGGTACGTTTATGTTATGCTTATGTTACCAGGAAGGCTTCTGGTCAACAGTAGTTAATTAAGTTTTTGGGAGTCAAAAGTTTTTGGGAGCGGATTTTTGAAGGGGTATTTTGGTTGCTCCTAACCCCTGTGTTGTTCAAGGATCAACTGTAATCACTTTCATAAACCCATAAATGCATATAACACTCTTAACAACCATTCCAGATGAAAGTTCTTTCTAAACGAGGCATAACAGGGTATTTGTTTCTATGTGACCCAACAGCATGCTATATCCCCCAGAGCCTCAGCCAAGTGATAATGACATCACAACTTCAACGACTCCTTCTACTGCTGGAATGTTTGGGGCAAGGAGGTGTTTGTTATACAACCCGATACCTGCTAAACCAGCTTCTAATCTAGATTCTAAATCATGTTCTACAGTTGGACATCAGACTTGTGCTGGTCACCTGGAACTCAGAACCAATAAGCCCCCCCCTAAAACCATTGCTGCTACCTCCAGTCTGTGAGGGAGGAAGAAGGCTGCCCTACCCTTTTATGAGGACTTCTTCCAAAGGTGGTTACAGGCTTCTAAGCTCAAACCAGATCTTCATGTTTGGCAGCTTAAATTTTACTAGGGATCTGGGTAACCTTACCCAAAGCTATATAAGGAAAATGATTGTAAGTAATTCACAGACTCTATCTCTTAAATAGTTATGCATTTCTTTTTATGCAAATTAAAAATGACTAAAACAGCACATTAATCTCCAATCATATGCTAATTTGGCTTCTACTAAAACCAAAGAAGGTAATATAATTTTTAAGAAAATATATGAAGTAAATAATAAAAGAGACATCATGAGGTGTTAGAGCCTCCACAGAACCGGGCAGCTGGGCTGCTGGTATATGTGGTCACCTAAAAATTCCCTTCAACCGCTAGGTCATATAACTCTTGACTCCAGCCAGAGATATCGCATAACTCTCATTTTGTAAAGATTCCGAAGCCTCACAACCAGTGACTACCCTGTGTCATTGGCTCCAACAGAATTAATTCAATCAAGACCAATTTTCCGGGTGATACTTTACTAAGGACCTGGGTGATGCCACTCAAAGCTTTGTAAGGAAAATGATTTGAGGTGATTTGCCGACTAGTCTTATTCCTACAGGATTTTCTAGAAACAAATACAGGAGTTTTCTACTTAACCAAAGCTCAGTAATTTAATTAACAATGGAAACAAATGAACAAATGGTTCTTCTATCTCTTTTACTTAATATTTGGTTTTGATTTTCCCCCTCAAGAATAACAGACCAAACTCCTTATTTTCTTTATACCTCTATATTTGTAAACCCAATAAATAAGACTTAATAGTAATAACATAAGTTATGGTCCATAAATGTTTCTGTAATCCCAAGACTTGTGCTAAGTATATGACATACAATATATTGTGCTAAGACCTGTATTAAGTATAAAACAATTTATTTCATCGGTGCCAAGACTTGTTCTAAGTACATGACATACAATTTATTTCATTGGTAAATATTTTGACACTTCCTCATATACTGTCTTTTATTACAATGTGACTATTTCCTAAAAAATAAAATAAATTAATTAATTTAAAAAGCCTTACTCAGCTCCCAACCCAAATATCAAGGAAGTGACAACACAAGCACTCCAGCTTCCTTATCTGTCTCCCAGACTATATTTTTGCTCTTTTGTTTCATCCTATACGTTGGTGCAAGAATCATCTTTTTAAATAGTCAAAGTTTGGGGGCATATTACCTCTTCCCAAAGAATCACACTTCTTAGCCTCCTGATTCCAAGAAGCTTTCCCAGTTTTATCTTCTGGTGCTCCCAGACATCAGCCCCCTGTTCCAACTCAACCCTGTCTGGCAAGACACTGTTCCCAAGAACTAAACAACATTCCTCCATCCATAGGCTTCACCTGCGTGGAAGTACCCTCTTCTTCTCTGCCCTGTATCTCTTAACCTTTAGGAGTAGAGTTCTGGAGACTGACGTCAAGAGCAGATCCCAACTCTTCTGCTGATATGTTGGGTGACCTAGGACAAAGCCCTTCACCTCTCAGAGCCTCAAATGGCAGCACAGCTAAAAACATCTACCTACCACAGAGGTTGTTGTATCAGTCAGATGATGCACATAAATACATGGTGTGGTATCTGGTTCATAATAAAGATCAATAACCTCTCTGTTATCATTGTTGCTGTTACCATTAACTTTATGTTGGGGCTTGATTTTTTCCCCCATCCTTCATAAAACCTTTTTATCTAAGTGATCAACGTCAGAATGATCTCTTTTCTTTGAAGTATCAAACGCATTCATTTTTCCTATCTGATCTGACAGCTAGAATTTACTGCCCTGCACTGTTGGTTACCCTCCTGTGCACATACTGTCTTATTCCCTCCTCTCTAGAATAAACTCCTTGGGAAAAAAAAAGATCTAAGTCACCTTACTGCATTCTTAGGCATTTTGGCTCTTTGTGTGACTGAGGCCTTTACATCTTGTCCTGGGAGCTTCCCCCTTTTTAAAAGGTGTAGGTTAGTTGAGTTAATCTAGAACAGGGTGAGCTTAAAGCAAACGATAGTCTGGGATCTGGAGGTGGGAGTGGGAGTAGGAGGGAGGTTGAGATAAGAGAGACCAGACAGCGGCAGAATCGAAAAGAAATGTATTTTGTTTCCTGTTTGTTTTTAATAACTATCTTCTTTTGTCTAAGATCTCCTAGTAGCAGAAAAAAATTTAAGGAAAAAGGAGCCCTGCCACCTTTTGCACCCTATCACCCCAGCCTCCTCTTTCCGGGTAAGGACGACTAGTTAGACGCCTAAGCGCTTTGCAAGGAACGTGGCTCCAGCTAAGTATAGGAATTGTGAAAGTGGACCCAAGAATACTAACTCCACTGCAACCCTGGGGAAACCAAGGTGGAGGGGACCCAGCTCGGCCAACCGAGGCGGGGCGGGGGGAGCGGGGGCTGCGGTCGGCGGAGACCCGAGTTGCTCCGCCCCCTCAGCTGGGCGGCGACCAGTAGGCGGCACCGCCGCGCAGCGCGTTCATATAGGGCGCAGCCCCGGGAGTACGGATCGCTGAACCCTACCTGAAATTAGAAGGTCGGTGGCGAGATGAGCTGGGCGCCAGCGTTCCTGAGCGCTGCCGAGGTGCAGGAGCACCTCCGCAGCTCCAGCCTGCTCATCCCGCCTCTGGAGGCGGCTCTGGCCAACTTCTCCAGCGGCCCCGACGGAGGGGTCATGCAGCCGGTGCGCACCGTGGTGCCGGTGGCCAAGCACAGGGGGTGAGTGAGGAAGGCCGGGGCTAAGGGCTGGAGGAACTGGAAAGGTGGAAAGGGAGGCATGCATGCGAAGGGAAGCAGCGGGGGAAAGGAAGAGAGAGCTTGCCTAATCATTGCTAGTAACAGCTGCCACCTAATATTTGCGCTCTCGGCCGTGCCAAGTGGATGCTTTGCAAGGGTTATCTTGCTTAATTCAACACATGCTCCATATGGGTAGGTGTTGATGGAATCATTTTACTGATGGGGAAAATGGAGACTCAGAGGTTAAGTGACTTACCTAAGGCTACATCGGTAGATAGTGGCAGAACTAGAATGGTTTTTCTCATCCAAAGCCAGACTGTCCAACATACTCTGCACTGCCTAAAGAAAGGGCAGAGGAGAGGCAGGGGGGCGGGAGGACACAGGAAAGAGAAAGGAAGGTCTATGGGGACTTGATCGCACACCCCAGTGTTGGTAGGAAGGGGTTGAAGCTACTCCCTCTCTCCTTGTAGTTTCCTGGGGGTCATGCCGGCCTACAGTGCTGCAGAGGACGCCCTGACCACCAAGTTGGTCACCTTCTACGAGGGCCACAGCACCACCTCCACGGTCCCCTCCCACCAGGCCACTGTGCTGCTCTTTGAGCCCAGCAATGGCTCCCTTCTGGCGGTGAGCAACTCCTTGCCCTGGGGTGAAGTGGGGCCCTGGGGCCTAGAGTTAGTGCCCAAAGTTAGCTCTCTGAGATAGCTGGGTGAAGTTTTAATTGTGACCACAGATGCCCCGTATGAATGATGATGTCTCTGGATCCAGCAATGATAGAGGTTATCTGTGACCATGTATCTGTTTCTAGGACTGCCTGAAGATGCATAATCCAGCACCAGAGCCCACTGCTACTTCAAGTGTGTGACAGACAGTGTGGAAGTAATAATCTCATCATTCATGTATATATGCTCTTGTCCTATACCAGTTGCTCCAATATACAGTTTGATCAAATCCAGTAGCCAAAGAAACATTTATTTAGTGAATCTCTATAATGTGGAAGATCTTTCTGTAGGAATGTCCTGTAATCCCTGGGAGTCTTTTCTGACAGATACACAGTAACCTGTTTTAACATTTAATGATATCAAAATACAGCAGTAGCTCACTTACTGAGCACTTTGTATGTGTCAGGTGTGGTTCTGAACACTTTACATGTATTAATTTTCTTAATACTTAGAACCACTCTTTGAGGTAAGTAGTAGTAGTATGCCCATTTTACAGATGAGGAAACTGAGTTGTAGAGCACCAATGCCCTATCTTATGCAGATTTACATAACTAATAAGTGTATGGCTAGACTTCAGACCTACTCGGTGTAAGTCCACGGTCTTTGGTTTTTTGGAGACTATGTCTACTGCCTTTCCAACTGCCACTTAGCATTTACCATGTGCCCGAAAAGAGAAATTGATCTCAATTATGACAACATTCCTCCATGGGAGTTTTTATTTTCACACACACCCTCCCTCCCAATTTCTGTTGGGGTCCCTGAGCCTCAGAGTAGTAGAGTCACTTTGCTTGAGGTCACACAGCTGGTTAGTGAGTGAAAGGCCTAGGGAATCATTGTGAGATCTTTCTGACTAGGGAACCAATATTCTTTACTTATGTGCTCTGTGCCCTGTGCCCTGCAAGCTGGCTCTGAGACCATGCAGTTGAGTTGTTATCAGGGACAAATGCTTCATTCCTCCCAAACCTCCTCTGGATCTTTAAATCCTCTTCCCCTGATTTCAGGCTCCCCAAGGAACCTGACTGTAACATTACTCCTCTGAAAAGACTGTCTAGCTCTTCCCAACATACACTTATTCAAAGGAGACGACATTTGTGCTACCTACCAATGGTGGTTCCCCAGCAAAGTGGAACCAGCTCAGGCTTTTAAATGAAACGACAAGACCTTAGATCCTTTCTGAATCTGCTCAGTAAAAAAGCAATTCACTTCCTTGTCTGTAAAATGAGAATACTCATGCTACCTGGTAAGGTCAACTAAGATGAATAACTTAAAAACAGGAGAATGGTCAAAGGATGGTGGTTATTTTTAGCTAGATGTAATTCAGAATCACCTGGGGAGCTTTTGAAAACAAGGATGTCTGGGTTCCTCCCTTAGGGATGCAGATTAGTTAATGCATCTGGGCGTTGGTATCTTCAGAAAGCTCCCCACGGGTATGGCAGGAGTGGAGAGCCATTGAGATAGAATTTCTTGGCTCTGGCACAGATATCAAATGACTTGCTCTAATTCTTCAAATTTATCTGTCATTTGGTATTTTGAGAGACCCAGGACAAGAAAAGAAAATGGGCAATCCATGAGGGCTCATTGGGCACAAGATTGTGTACGTTTATGTGAGTGCTTTTAACCCTCACAAAAACCCTCTGAATGGTTGGCATTATCTTTGTTTTTACAGGTGAGAAAAACAGTCCTTAGAGATTAAGATATCTCCTCAAAGTTGCATTTCTCATTAAGTGGAAGAATTAGATCCAGATTTGATAGCAAGCCTATGCTCTTTATAGGATACTATGATGCCTCCTAGGGCTGCCCTTTCTGAGCCACTTCTTTACTCTTAAAGAAGTGCCCCTGGCTCATTGTCTCTCCTTCCCTCCAAGGTCATGGATGGAAATGTCATAACCGCCAAGAGAACAGCTGCAGTTTCTGCCATCGCCACCAAGGTAAGACTAGTGCTAGGCTGTGCTGTTAAGGTTTGCTGGAGAGTGGGGTCAGGTGTCTCTGGCTTGAAAGCTTAAGGGAGAAGTGAGGAACTTATTTTGGTATTCCTTTGGACATAGCTAGAACCCCATATCCCAAATGTGGGATGTCAGGTGAGCACAGTGATTCGCGAAATTATTAGCTACCATTTAATGAGGACTACCAGATTCTAGGTACCCTACATACATTATTCCTGATCTTCATATCAACCTTGCAAAGTAGATATGAATATCTCCATTTGCCAGGTTTAGGGAATGTGGCTCAGAGAGGTTATGTGAGTTGCCGAAGATTGCACAGTTACTAAGCAACAGAGCAAGAATTTAAAATGTGACTTCTATGACTCCTAGGACTGCTTTCTGGCCCCTGTACCACACTGCTCCTGGTAAATCGGTGTAATTGCTCCATAGGCCAAAGCCAAGAAAATGAGGAGATCTGAGCAGACTCATGTATTCATTCAGCTAGGCCCTACCTGAGGCCCTACCATGTGTCGAGTGCTGTTCTAAATGTCAGGGATATGGCAGTGAAAAAAAACAGAGTGGCACACACATAGGAGGTTAGAGAATAAACAAGATGAAATTGATTTGCTAAGAAAATAATTAACCAAAAACAAATCCCTTTGAGTTTAATAATATACTAGGATTTGCTTTTAAAAAAAAAATCCTACTACCAGCAGAAAGCAGTGTGCTGGATGAAAATAAAGCAGAATCGAGAATATTAGGGAGGGGTAACCTTCCAAATTATCAGGGAAAATCTCACCTACCAAGAAGGTGACATTTGAATAAAGACTGAAGAAGTGAGTGAGAAGGGGGAAAGGGGGAACTCTCTAGGGGGAAGGGAAAGCACATGAAAGGGGTGATGATGTTCCCAAGCAGTGTCAGAGCATCCTACAAGAAAAACAGTATTTTTAGAGGTTAGGGTTAAGAGGAGGCTTGGAAAACTAGGTGTCTTCACATGAAATGGAGAAGTACAAGGTCTGCTGACACTAGTTTATGACGCCTTGGCATCAAGGAAGTGTGGGATCTGGGGAGCAGCAGAGACCAGGTGTTCAGACTGCGAGAGTGTTAAGATATTCGAAACACAGGATAGGGAAGGAGGAATGTGAGGATGAATCTGGTAATCCGTGTGGGAAGGGGGCAGACTACAGCACACGAACTAGTTTTTTGAATTATGTCCAGACTCAACTCAGACTGAAATAATCAAGGGACTCCTTGAGATATATTTGTTCTCTGGTACAGTACTGCCTTACATTCTTTTGTAAAGGTCTTTTCAACATAATTTCCCACCCGTTGTCTTGACACATCTTTGGGTTTCTGTGAGGAACGCAAAGAACGTACTATTGGCCTCCTTTCACATGGAAGGAGATGGAGACTAGGGCTTCCAGAAGTCGGGTAGCCCATGTAGCTGGAGGTCTTCTGAGGCCACCTGGTCTCTTGGCCCAAGTCTGTGGTTTTTCATCCCTGCTATGCAGCAGCATCACCTGGGGAATATTTTTAAAAATTCAGACCCCCAAACCACTGATCTGAAATCACTGAGGGTAGGGCCCAAGAAACTAGTTATTTTTTTCAATAGTCTCTGGTTAAGTCTGATGATCAACCAGGTTTGGAAACCAAACTCTTATAGCATCCAATTACACTTTGCTTTTTTGTATTGATAAAAATCTGCACTCCCACAAGAGCTGAGCATCATTAAGAAGATGCTTCAGAGCTTAAGCTGAAATGTCACAGCTTTATGCCCAGGGGTGCAGATGGGTTATTTCAATAAGGAACAAAGAGCCTATTATACTTTTTGCCCTGGAATAGAGAATATTTTCTTTTCTACCACTTCTCATCCATTTAGGGCTTCAGGGAGGAGAATGAGAAGTTTTCGGCTCTGACAGTCACTATAACTCCTCTGCATTTGGGTTGCACATAACCTGAGTTGAGGACGCTCACATGCCTTAGCAAAGTGATTGTATATATCAGGGTTTATCCCTGGCATGCATTTATTCAACAAATATTTAAGGGTCTACCAGGGGCCAGATCTAGTGCTTGGCCTGCAGCATAGAATGGTGAGCAAAACCAGACAACAGTACCTGCTATCATGGAACAGAGTGTCCATTTGGGAAAACAGATGTTAACCCAAAGATCATACCAATAAATGTAAAACTGCAACCCTGAAAAATACATTGAATGCAAGAGATGAAGTGCTGTGAGAGTGTATAACAGAGGGTCTGTGGGACTTGGGATGGCTTTTCCTGTATAAAGGATATCTGAGCAGAAATTTGTAGCGGGAATTACTTGTGAGGGACAGAAAGGAAAGTATTCCATGAAGAGGAAAGAACTTGTGCAAAGGCCCTGTGGTTGATGGAAGCACATGTGCTTGGGAACCCACAAAGAAGGTGGTATGGCTGAAGGACAAGAAGTGCAGGGGAGCATGGCCTGAGAGGGGGCTGGGTAAGATGGCAGGGATAGACTACACAGTGCTGTTCATTAGCAAATGCAGATGAAACACACTTTCAAACTCTACCTAAGAAACCTAGCAGATTCGTATACCTGCTTTTAATTATCTGCGTGCTTTGGAAAAAGAATGAAGTACCACTAGTCCTATTATTTTTTAGTAAGTCTTATAAATGTTATACTATTTAGGGAGAGGGATGCCAATTGTGACATTACCAAGGCAACAAATTATCAAGATAACCAATCAAAATTAAAGATTTAGTTTCAGAAGTGGAAGGTTACTTTTAGAGGACACCGCAAGAATTTCTGCAGCCCAGTACACTTCTAAGAATAGATTCATATTAACTGAGGACAGAAAAAAAAATTGATTTAGTTTAGGAAAAAATCACCTAATTCTCCTTGTTGGCTAAGAGCATAAGATTGCTTGTTTTGTGGATAAAACTTTTCAAGTCAGATACCTTGAACAATAGTTTATGGCACAAAATGGTATCTCTCCTTCTGTAGCTAAAGCAGAGATGAACATTTGCTCATACTTCTAAGACTCCTTTTTTGCTACTAATTAATAATTCAAGAGACTGTCACTTTTAAGATTACATTTCAGAAATACAGTAGTTAAGATTGTAAGAAAGAGCAGGCCCAAGGGACTCAGATTTTACTAAATGAAATAGAGAAAGGGCAAAAGAAGGTCTTATTTAATATGAATGGCTTGAGGGGCAAGTGATGTCCTCTATACCAGTAGTTCCCAACCCAGAATGATTTTGCCTCCTACCCCCACCCCCAAGGACATTTAGCAATATCTGGAGACATTTTTGGTTGTCAAAATTAGGGGAGGTAGGTGATGCTTCATCTAATGGATAGAGGCAGGGCTGCTGCTAAACATCCTGTGCATTCACAGGACAGTCCACCCACCAACTCGGGCAATAAAGAATTATCCAGCCCAAATGTCAGTAGTAGGACATTAGAGGTTCCCAGTCAGTGGAACCAGTCAGGTTCTCAGACAGTGCTGAGGTTCAGGAACCCACTTTATATCTTATACAAAACAGTGGATAGGTGCCAAATCCGTGCAAATAAGACAGTCTCTGTCCTCATGGGCATACAGACCATTACAAGAAAATAAATCACAGGATCCCTTGGTGTCTCAGCAGTTTGGCACCTGCCTTTGGCTCAGGGCATGATCCTGGAGTCCCGGGATCGAGTCTTGCATCAAGCTCCCTCATGGAGCCTGCTTCTCCCTCTGCCTGTGTCTCTGCCCCCCTCTCTCTGTGTCTCTCATGAATAAATAAACAAAATCTTTAAATCTTTAAAGAAAAGAGGGTAGCCCTGGTGGCTCAGTGGTTTAGTGCCACCTTCAGCCCAGGGCCTGATCCTGGAGATCCGGGATCCAGTCTCACGTCGGGCTCCCTGCATGGAGCCTGCTTCTCCCTCTGCCTGTGTCTCTGCCTCTCTCTCTCTCTCTCTCTCTCTCTCTCTCGAATAAATAAATAAAATCTTTAAAAAATAAAGGAAAAGAAAAGAAATCTGTAAACAAATAAGTACTGTGAAGTGGTGACTTCTCACTTGACCTCCTGGAGAGGTGACACTTGATATGAGTTGGTCATAGAACCCCAGTCCCAAACAGACACACATACATCCCCAGCAGCTGCCACAATTGCTCTACATTACTCTCTAAAGGAAGATGGAGGCTGAGAAAGGATCAAAAGTGGGCTCAGAAAATATAGCTGAGAACCTTGAGTAACAAGGGCCCATGGATTCTAGGTAGCTCTTAGAAGTAACTCAGAGCTCTGAGAGGTGGATGTGGCTTCTCATGTCCCCAAGGTAGGTTTGGCTTCTCATGTCCCCAAGACAGAGTAGCACAGGAAAGAGAATGTGGGCTTTGGAGAGTGAAAGATGTGGTTTTGGAGCTCCATCGTACCATTTCATAGTTGTAGGACTCTGAGCAAGTTACTTAACCTCTCTGGACCCCAATTTCTTCATCTGGAAGAAGAGGATAAAAGTAGGAGTGCCTAGTTCACAGGGTCATTGGTTGGACTAAATGAGATCATGAGGCTATAAAGCATTGGCATATATTAGTGCTCAGTGAAGGTTCCCTCCTCCTCTCTGCACTCTGTAGAGGGGAAACTGAAACACAAAATGACATCTCCTTCATTGCCTGAGAGATAGTGAGGAGCTGAAGATAGGGTAGAAGACACCTGATATTCAAACCATGGCTGCTGTCTCTCCCTTGACCTTTGCCACCTTGTTTCTCTCAAATAGTTTTTGAAACCACCCAGCAGTGAAGTGCTGTGCATCCTGGGGGCTGGGGTCCAGGCCTACAGCCACTACGAGGTCTTCACAGAGCAGTTCTTCTTTAAGGAGGTAAGTCCAGGGAAGGCTGGGGGAGAAGACAGGAGGGAGCAGTCAGGGGCATTTATCTATACTCCTTCACTGCAACGATGTGGGCTATTCTAAAATAGTTAGGTTGAGAGTCAGATCTAGACCATTCTTTTAATGACTTGCCCAGAAGTCCTGTTGGAGGCAAAGAGACGTGAATCACCTGTCTCTAGTTTCTTTATTCCTAGGGTATGCCAGAGGACATAGCAAGCCTATGCAGTTAAAGGATTATATTATATCCATTATAAAAAAAATATATATATTATATCCATTATATATACATTCAGTTTTCCTTTGGGTCCCTCTCCATGCTTCTCCTAGGAGAATCTGGGGGTCTTTCGGTATTGAGGGGTATGGACCCACAAAGTCAGAACCAGGCCCAGAAGGCAAGAGGCCCAGCACCCTGTTTCTACAGCCTGGGTGTTGGTCCATCTTTCCCCAGTCATGACTCCCACTTCTGATGGAACCATTTGATGCTACTTTTATTTTTTGTACGTGTGAGAGGGATAGGGAAGATTTTAAAATGACATTTTTTATTCTTACCTTTTAAAAGATTTTAAAAATTTATTTGAGAGAGAGAGCATGAGTTGTTGGAGGAGCAGAGGGAGAGGGAAAAGCAGGGAGCCAAACTCAGGGGCTCATTCCCAGGACCCTGAGATCATGACCTAGCCAAAGGAAGTTACTTAACAGACTGAGCCACTCAGCTGCCACAATATGACATTTTAAAAAAAGATTTATTTACTTATTTGAGAGAGAGAGAGAATGAGGGCAGGGAAAGACAGAGGGAGAGAGGAGTCTTCAAACAGACTCCCCGCTGAGTGCAAGCCTGATGCAGGGCTCAATCCCACAACCCTGAGATCGTGATCTAAGCCGAAATCAAGATTTGGCTGCTAAACCAACTGAGCCACCCAGATGCCCCTTAAAATATGACTTTTTAATGATAATAAATAATACCTCTGCTCTGGCAAATGTAGACTACAAGGAAGAAAAAAAAAAGTACCTTTTATCTGTTTTCAATAATAAGCAGTTCACACTTTCCAATCCTTTCATTAGCTATTCATAAAGTAATTTCTATCATGTTAGATATACCCAGTTGTATATCCTGTCTTTTCATGAAATGTTCTAACACCATCACTTTTCAGATTACCTATCTTTTGTATCCTATTTGCATAATTTTTTATCAAGGAAGGTGCAATGCGTAGCCATTCTCTTTTGACTGGGTATCCTATATTGTTTCTTATCTTGGTTGATGAACTTACTTAAACATAACATTTACTTCTGTATTTCTTATGTTTCCTTGTGAGAGATTCTTCAGGCCTTGTTTTCATTTGAAGGTTGACAACCTCCACTCCACACGTGGAAGTCTGCTAAGCAGGCTGGCGAGTCCCCACCTCGTGGTGGGGCTAATGACCCTACTCCCACCAGCATCTGCCAGAATTTTAACTATAGCTACGACTCTTGACTTTTTCATCCCTTACACAGTTCACTTCTCCAACACTTCTCATTTTCAACCCCCTACATACCCTTCACAGATCAGGTTACTCTATCAGTTACTCTATGCACGGCACTGCCATAGAATCCCACATCTGCTATGAGTCCTTTACAGCGTCTCAAACACAAAGTGGGAGTATCATGTTCACTGTACCCACTTATGTGAATTTCATAGAGATGAAAACTTAGGCTGCATGAGGTTAAGTCATTTCAAGAGTGAGGAGAAAGTGACAGAGTGAGGATTGATTCCAAGCCTGCCTAGCTCCAGAGCTCGCTCTGCTATTAAGTTATATAGTAGTATCTATTAAGCTATAGAGGCTAGGTATCCCTGGCTAGAACCGGAAAACTGCCTCCACTTCTTGCAAGGAGAAAGGAGTAGAGGAAGGTCATTTTCAAATATTTGGTCAGGTGTCTTCCCTGATTAATGCTGTACCCTTGATCAAATGCTCTTTCTCCATAGGGGGTGATTTAAACAACCACAGCCCTTACCCCAGAGTGGTTCAGCTTTCCCCTGGTACCCCTGGGCTTGATGAAACATAAACAGTCAAACAATCATGGCACCAATGTCCTTCTTGTTACCCTTCAATGAAGGTGAGGATATGGAACCGCACCAAAGAAAATGCAGAGAAGTTTGCAGACACAGTTCAAGGAGAAGTACAGGTCTGTTCATCAGTCCAGGAGGCTGTGACGGGTGCAGATGTGATCATCACAGTCACCATGGCAACAGAGCCCATTTTGTTTGGTGAATGGGTGAAGCCGGGGGCTCATATCAATGGTAAGCAGAGTAACTCCATAAACCACGGGTAGGCAGTGGCCAGAGTTGTCCCTAGGCTGGACCAAACAGCTGCATCTGCAGTGATGTTTTACTCATGCAGAATGAGCAGGCCTTTTAAGGTCCTCAGAAACATGTGAGCCCTGAAAAACAATATTCACTCAAAAATATGAAACAGAAGTCACAAACCTGAAATCTATAATAAATTTAATTAAAGTTCTATAAAATGTAGCATTATGACACATGGTCACAGCTAAGTTCTTAAATGTAATGAAATTTAAATCACAAAAGCTAAATGATTCATTCTTTCTTAATGATACTTAGACTAACTCCCCCCCAGTTTTTTTTAATTGTAGCACAAAAGACATTCAATGTGCCATGTGGATGCTCTTTAATATGTGTGATCGGATATGTGGGACTCCAAACATAAGAGTTCCTGGGCTTCTGAAGACTCCCAAATGGCTCTGGAGGTTTTAGCAAGAGCTAGTCTATATTGAATACTTACTACTGCAGATGCTGTTCTAAATTCTTGATTTGTATTCAATCAGTCTTTACGACAACCTTATGAGGTAGGAGCTATTATTATCACAACCCTCATTTTATAGGTGGGTAAACCAAGGCATGGAGAAATCAAGTAACTTGCCCAAAGTTAGAAGTCTTTAGAGATAGAGCTGGGATTTGAACTGGGGTGATCTACCCTCAGAGCCCAAGCTTTTAACTTATGTTCTATATTATCTTCCAATAAGAAGACTGGAATCTGGTGATTGAGCAGCCAAATACTAGGGATTTAAACATGTTCTCAGTGCCCTGTGTTTTAGTGACAAGCACATGGTGTGAACTCAAAAGCTAAGAATTCTGTACACATTGGCAGATGAACAGGCAGTAGCCAAGTGTCATGATTATGCATCCACTCACAAATGTGTATTGAATGCCTACCATGTGCCAGGCACTGTTCTAGATGCTGAGCAGGCCAAAATAAACCAGCACTCAAGGTCATTGCTTTCCTGGTGTTCACATTCTAGGGAGGGGAAATAGGTAACAAACAGGTAAATAAATAGATGAGCTGATGGTTCCAGCTAAAGATTAAGTTCTGTGGAGGAGACAAAAGTGTGGCATGTCTGAGGAATGGGCCAAAGCCAAGTGAAGCTCTCAGCCTGTGTGGGTGGTGTTATGATGTGGGTCCAGGGGGTAGATAGGCAAGAGATGGGTCAGTTCTGGATTTATGGACAGTAACACCACTTCTGGAAGGACTTTGGAAATCAAGAGAAACTGGTTCTTGGTGAAATGGATATTGCTCAATCTTCAGCAAGACAAGCTTGATTTTTTTTTTAACCCTAAAGCAGCATGTATTTATTATCATGCAGTTTCTATGGTTTCGGGAGTCTGGACATGGGTCAGCTGGGTCCTCTGCTCACACAAGGAGGAAATCAAGGTGTTGTCCAAGCTGCTATCTCATCTAGAGCTCAAAGCCTTCTTCCAGGCTCAGGTGGTTGTGGCAGATTCTTTACATTGTAGGACAGGAGTGCCTGTTTCCTTAGGGCGACTCTCAACTTCTAGAGGCAACCCACCTTCCTTGTAATGTGGATGCTCCATCTTCAAAGCCAACAATAGAGAATCTCTCTCACACTGTGAATCCCCAGGAAGGGCTGTCTTGATTTTGAGGCAAGATGTCTCTTCTATTTCCCTAGCCTAAAGGCAAAATTGGTTTGTATGTTTATAGAGGCATCAAATATACTTCAGAGAAGTATGTTACAAGTGCAGTTGACAGGGAAATACCAACAATAGATTTCCCTTACTTTGCAGCTTAGCTTAGAGATAGACCCAATTCCACCCTCCCCTGCACTTCCCTCATCCTGCCTGCGTACCCACCCCAGCTGGGGTCTGACCCTCACCCATTCTTGCTCCACTGAAGCAAGGCCAGCACCCATTCTGAGTCAGGCCCCCTCCCTTTGCTGCCTGGCCCACCTCCATCTCCCTAAGTAGCCTCACACAACCCTTTGAGAACTCACCCTGCTCAGAAGAACTGGGGCAGGAGAAGGTGGGGGTTGTGGGGAGACACAAGGGCAATGAGAAGAGGTGGCTTGAGAAGCTAGGGTTTTTCCCACCAGCTTATGATTTATTTACAAGCTTCATTTAGTTTGTGCTTTTGTTCTATAGAACTCGCCCACACAAATGACCTCCAAGAAGGACATTTTTCCACCACTCTCGTTGAAATTAGAGTGAGGGGGACAACAGCAGGAGAGGGGGCAAGTAAAGAAAACTGGACACAGTGTGAGAAGGCATATAAATGCTGCCCTATGTTGGGCTAAGGCTTTATAATGGTTTCCAAAGACTAGCTGGCCATGGGCTGGATCCAGCCAGCAGATGTGTTTTGTTTGGACCATAGTATGCTCCAAAAATCAAGAAATAACACATGCAAATAGATTTCCTGCTTCTCTTTAAAAAGAAGAAAAATGAGGGGGAAGAGGAGAATATCTAACAGCAGCCCTGCATTCTCACATGGCCACAATTAGCTGGAGCTGAAGGATGATTGCTGTCTTTACAAGGGCCTGCTTTCTTCTGTGTACTTGGGCCTTTACCATGTCCAACCCAGTCCCTCTGACCAGCTTTGTTCCTGTTCATTACCTGCCTGGCCCTGCAGGCATTTGATGGCAGCTTCTGCATTATCTCACATGCCAGTGCCAGGAGGCATGATTCCTTGGATTCTTCATTATGCTCCTGGGCTCTGCAAAGGATGTGAAATCTTGGTGCCAGCATGGAGCCAGTTTCCTCTTTATTGGGGCTTCTCCATTTCCCTGGCCCTGAGCTCTTTTGTCATGAGTTAAGAGAGAAATGATTGAGGGTGAGGAATGAGAATGATTCAAAAGCAAGCAAATTGACAGATGATGGAGGAGTGCAGGGTATGAATAAGCTGTTAAGTGATGTCTCTGTTCCAAGGCTCTTATGAAGAAGTTGCTGCCCCAGATAAATGGAAGAAGTATGAAAGGCATGGCTCGCTCAGAGCCAGGAGGTATACTTATTAGATACATAACCGTGGTGAGCACCTTCACTTCTTGGATCCTCTGTGCATATTTTAAGTGGGAATCAGACATGAAGTGTACTTGTGAGGACTATAAATAATACGTGTGAAACATCCCACAGCTAGTAGGCAACCAATAAATGCTGAGTTGCCTCAAAATCTTTTAGAAAGATCTTGATATGAAATGCAAAAAAAGAAAAAAAAAAAGACCGGCATTATTCTTATTGACGAGTGTTTATTCTTGCTGATTGGGAGGGGTTGGCACTGGGAAATAAGGAATCCCAAATCTGAATGTTCCTGTGTATCGTATGTCACTTCCTTTTCCCCTACCCCTCTTCTATTCTTTGACATAGTAGTGTCCCTTGCTGCTAGTTCTGAGCTCAGGGTATGTTTTGCTATCTCTCAGCCATCGGAGCCAGCAGACCCGACTGGAGAGAGCTGGATGATGAGCTGATGAAACAGGCTGTGCTGTATGTGGACTCCCAGGAGGCTGCTCTGAAAGAGTCTGGAGATGTCCTATTGTCAGGGGTGAGCCTTTTTTCCCGGTGGGCTGCTGTCCAGCTGGTTTCACTGGGATCCCAAGGTTTCATTAACCTCCCCTTCCATTTGGACAGCCCCAGACCTCAGTCACACCCCAGACCTCAGTCACCCCCACTTCTTTGGGGGGGGTGTGTGTGTGACAGCTCCTAAACATCTCTCAACCCTATCTAATCCCCTCTGAAGTAATGTGGCCATTATGGTAGTGACATGTGTTTTCCTGTCCCCTTTGCCTGGAGAGAGCAGCCTGATGGATTTTTCCATCAGATCAAGCTGTCTTACAAGGCAGTAAGGTTGGGAGATAAGTGCCTGAAAACCTTCCCAATGTGGCCAACAAAATAGGACTGGAGTTGGTCACTTTTGGCCGTATTCTTTTGTAATCAGAGCATAGGAAAAAAAGAGAGCTGCCAAAATGGGTGTTCAGATAAGAACATGCTTATTTCCTCACTGACCTATTGTCTTGGCTGGACATTCCCCTGGTCACAAACTTATATCTCTGCATTCATGGTAACACAAAGGCAGATGCTATGCAAAAAAAAGAAAAAAAAAATTTTGTTTATTTATTTATTTATTTAATGAGGGAAGCCATTTTATAAATGGCCTTATGTCAGGTTTTTCCCTTACCTGGTTCTCGATGCCCTCCCTGCCCTGCCTCAGGAGCTGGCTGGAGTGGACATTGGCTCCATGGCCTGGGTCAGTGTATGTTCATTTCACAGGCCGAGATCTTCGCTGAGCTGGGAGAAGTAGTGAAGGGAGTGAAGCCAGCACACTGTGACAAGACAACAGTGTTCAAGTCTTTGGGTAAGGACTATAGCTCCCAGGGCACACATCCAACCAGAGCACAAGGCAGGTTAGCCCATTGGTGGAAAGAGGAATGAGTCACTGGACTCCATACATGAGTCATGAAATCCATCACTTGGGTCAGTTATTCACACAATGATTCACTCATCATTCACACTTGGTCAGGCTCATAGAATAGTGGGTAAGCCCATGAACTCTAGAACTGGGTGGTCCTGGGTTGGCTTCCCTTCTGTGCCAGTCCCTGGATATGCGTCCTTGGGAAGGGACCTCACCTGTCTGAGCCACAGTTTCTTCATCACCTGTTATCGCCAGTGTTTTTGAGAATTCAGTGATATGTGTGTGTGTGTGTGTGTGTGTGTGTGTGTGTGTAAAACAATTTGCACATAGCAAGTATCAGCAATAAATCATTTACACTTCGAGCTAAATAAAAGTTGGAAGAATCAAATAAGATTAAAAACAGGGAGGAAGGCAAACCATAGGAGACTCTTAACTATAGGAAACAAACTGGAATTTGCTGGAAGGGAGGTGGGTGGGGTGATAGGGTAACTGGGTGATGCGCATTAAGGAGGGCATGTGATGTAGTTAACACTGGGGGTTATATACAACTGATGAATCACTAAATTCTACCCTGAAGTTAATAATATACTGTATGTTAACTAACTTGAATTTAAATAAAACCAAAAAAGTAATAATAAGGTAAATGAAAGTCAGAAGAAGGTATCCTTCAGGGGATAAAGATGTTGTAAGACAGGGAGCTTAAGGGAAATGGCAAGGAGACCCACCAAGAGATCCATGCGGGAAGTATAACTGGAGACCCCTTTTTTTTTCCTTCCTTCCCTATGCTTCTACTTGCTAATTTGAGAAGGGCTTCCATGGGGAGCCCCATTACCACCAGACTTGTGCAGGCAGAAGTACAACCAGGGACGGGCTCCCAGTAGCCAATCTGCTCCTCTTCCCAGCAACTACACCCTACCAGGTCTAAAGAAATGACACACATGGTAATAGAACTGATAGTCAGCTAATACACCTAAAATACTGATACACTCCCAAACTGGTTGATAAATAGTTGCTGCCCTGAGCCCCTCACAATTGTCCTCTGCCCCTCTCTCAAGATCTTTTCTATTTCCTATGATCAAGCACACAAAGCTCTCATGCTTGGGAGAACATTATTAAGAGGGCTCTGACCACCTAGCATTCTTGCCAGTCAGTATCTGTGCCTTGGTGGTTTTTAAATATTTTAAAAGTCTCTCATGCACAGAGAGATAGGCAAAGGCAATATAAACTTTACCCAATGCCTGGTTCAAAGACATTATACTGATCCAGTTGTGACAAAATTTCAAGTTCAGAGCAGATCAGAAGTCAGCAACCCCTTCAGAAGACGATACTACAGAAGTCTGTTCCACCCTCTTAAGCAATGTTTGTTTTCTTGCTTTGGGGATTGGTTTATCGGCACATCTTTTCATCTAGCAGATGCATATTAAACATCTCCTATGTATCAGACTACTGGGTACAGTGGTGACTACAAGAATTAATAAATCAGCCCCTGTCCTTTGAGAACATACACCCAATGAGGTTGAGTTATGTATCCAAAACAACAAGATAAATGGAGTTGCTGAAGGATGCAGGGTTTGGACTAGACTGAGGGTCAACAAATGATAGCCTGTGGGCCATACTAAGCCCACTACCTGTTTTTGTCCTGCCTCCAAACTAGGGATGGTTTCTAATTAAATGACTAGGGGAAAAAAAAGAATATTTTATGACAAATGAAAATGATATGAAATTCAAACTTCAGAGTCCATAAAGAAAGTTTTATTGGAACGTGGCCAGGCTTATTTCTTTACCTATCCTATGACTGCTTTTGCACTAAAAGGGCTGAGTTCATCGCAAGAGACCATAGGGCTTGCAAAGCCTAAATATTTTCCATCTGGCCCTTCACAGAAAGGTTTATGACCCGTGAACTAAACTTTGAAAGAAACTCAAAATGTGTTTGGTGGGCATTTCTCACTTAGTATCTTGTCCCCGCCCCACTCTGTCCTTCGCAGACCTTCCAAGCCTACACTCACCTCGGGTATCATTCTGTGTTACCCTGATGAGCATTAGCAGCACAGACAATGTTTTCAAAAACTGCCAGTCACAGGGTCTGGGCTGTTCCAGGAAAAGTTGTTCTGACAAAAACTGAACGACATTTCTGTCTGTTCCAGGAATGGCGGTGGAAGACATGGTTGCAGCCAAACTAGTGTACGATTCCTGGTCATCTGGTAAATAAAACAAAGGATCTTTGCATTGAAGTAGATGTTACAGATCAAGGGATGCTGTTACCAGCTGTTTCATGATTTCTAGATCAAATGAGGGAGTCCAGTGCCTAGTGAGCTATATAGTTTTGAGCTTATCATGTCTTACCTTAACTAATGAGATCCCCATTTGTGTGTGTAGTTGGAAAGCAAAACTAGGTGGCCATTTCTTCTGTTATACCAGATTATAGCAAATGTCCTTTCCCTATATTTCACTGCATTTTTGTAATTCCTTGAAATAAAGCATTTTCCAATTCTGCACTTCTTGCTTTGGTCATTTCTATGCTTCATGGCAAAGAAAGTGAGGGGATCATGTGCTTCCATCACTTCCTGGGGAGTTCCAAGGACTATCATTTATTTTTATTTTTTAAATTAGCATACAATTCATGTACCATAAAATTTACCAGTTTACACAATTCAGTGATTTTTAGCATGTTTACAGGGTGCAACCTGTAATCACTACTGTCTAATTCCAGAACATTTCATCACCCCCAAAAAAGAATCCTGGTACTCATTAGCAGTCATTCCCCTTTCTTTCTTCTTCCCAGCCCCTGCCAACCACTGATCTGCTTTTTATCTGTATGGACTTGCCTCTTCTGGACATTTCATATAAATGGAATCATATATTATGTAGACTTTTGTTTCTGGCTTCTTATAATTTAAATCTCAAGGAGCAATGGAGCTTCTATATTAGTCAGGACTTTTTTGGTCACAGGTGGCAGAAAACACAACTCAAACTACCTTAGGCAGAATGGACAAATGAGGAATGGAATGTATTGGTTCTTATAATTAAGAATAACACAGGTAACTGGTCACAGCTACAGCTGTATCCAGGGTTCCAGGTGTCCACAGGACCTCATCCTGCTCTCTCCATCCCTTGACTCTGTTTTCTTCAGTGTTGGGTCCTTTGCTAAGTAGGTTTTCCTCTGGCTGTCCTCTTTAGCAACCCTAGCAGAAATGGAGATTACCCTAGCACTGAGACTCATGGGACATTGTAGATCATGTGCCCATTTTTGTGCCTAACATTAGAGCTAACTTAGATGGAATACTCTGGCCCAGGCCGTGCCATGTGCCTATCCCTGAAGAAACATCATCCAGGGGAATCTGATGCCCCTATTATCCAGGCCTGGGTCACATGACCCCCTAGAAGTCAAGAGTAGAATTAGCCCACCTGACCACATGACTTGACAGAAGGGAGAGGGTCTTAGCAAAAAAAGAGAGGAATGGGTATTGGATGTCCACTAAAGTACCAGTGTTGAGAGGGTCAGTAGGAATTATCTAGTCCAACCTCCTCAACTTACAGATGGGGAAACAGGTGTATTTTCCCTAGCTCCCCTGAATCACAAGCAGAGTTGTGTGGCCCTTGTCCTGCCAAAGACCCCATCCAAATCCACCCCCACTCCTAGGCTGGTTATCAGATAAGTCAGAAGCCAAAAAAATCATTTTCTACTGCTTTGTTTTCCTACCCAAACTCCTCCTAACAGGTCCTTTCCATGTTCTATGTGACTTAGCCCCAAGTTTATGTTTACCAGGCTGTGTGATGGAGGCCTTTGGATTGGAATAAACTATTCATATGATCAGAGACGCCTGAGTGGCTCAGTGGTTGAGCATCTGCCTTTGGCTCAGGGCGTGACCCTGGGGTCTGGGGATCGAGTCCCACATCAGATTCTCTGTGAGGAGCCCGCTCTTCCCTCTGCCTATGTCTCTCCCTCTCTCTCTCTCTCTCTCTCTCTCTCTCTGTGTGTGTGTGTGTCTCTCATGGATAGATTAAAAAATATATATTCATATGACCTGCTTCTGCACATGGCAAATGACTGTGAAGTCTTTCTGGGGAACTCAATGGTCACAACCCTAAGGCATGGATAGAGAAGGGTATGTGATAATGGAATCATTAAAAGTACCTTGATTACAGTAATTTCTCTGACATTGGCCATAGCAACTTCTTTCTAGATACGTCTCCTGAGGCAAGAGAAACAAAAGCAAGAATAAACTATTGAGACTACATAAAGATAAAAGCTTCTACACAGCAAAGGAAACAACCAACAAAACTAAAAGAACTAAACCCCTCTGCCCCCAAAACAATATAATAAAAAATGTCTCCTGACATTGCCAGATGTTCCCAGGGCAAAATTATCCCAGTTAAGGACTACTGACTTGGAAGAAGATGGGTTTACTTCTAAGCATATTGAGTTTGAGGTACCTGTGAGACATTCGAGGGGAGATGTCAGATAAGCACTCAGGCTTATGGATTTGAAGCCCAAAACAATGGTCTGAGTTGATGACTCAGATTTAGGAATTGCAAGCATACAACTGAACTGTGTAACAGGATGGCCTGAGATATAAGCACGACATGCATTTGCACACCCTAATTTCTCAAACTCCTTCAGTGAAATGTTCTTTCTTTTCTTTCTCATTGACTTTCATGTTAGACTACAGAGAGAGGGAGAGAGGAGGGAAAGAGAGAGAGAGAGAAATGTAAGGGGGATGGTGAGTTTGACAGCACTGGACTGAGCTATTCTAAGCATCTAGTTTAAGGGATGGAGGTCTGAGTTCAGTGAATATTTAACCTCATCCTGGCTCATAGTCCTCTAATCTGTCTCTAGGCAAGGTATTTATATTGCTCTAGCTTCTCGTAGGTCTCTTTTGTTTCATTTAGTTTGAAATATCTAGAATTTTTAGAACATTAGTAACCTTTTATAATATAGTATAAGTCTTCTTTTCTTTTTTTTTAGTATAAGTCTTCTTTATAGCAATGCTACATAATGGAGAGGCTATATCTTTGATGATGATAAGTTGGGAGAACCCTCACTTACTGATTCTGTAAATAAATCATAAGAGGCCAAGAGCCTACAAAACAAGCATAAATGTGCCTGGCAAGACCTCCAATGGCAAATATCTCCCCAAAAGAGGTGGGAGTTTCATGTTTAGACTCATTTCTCCAACTTGGCCAATGACTGACTCCAACTATATTACAGTTGAGGCAGAAAATGGATTGAGAGTGGTTTGTGCAATGGGGCAAAGGTTTTACTTTTCCAAGTTACTCCTTTTTGATGTTACATAAACTACCCTTACCCTCAGATATCATGTGAAAAACTACAGTCAGTGAAACTCCCAGGAATCAAAAGACCAACATAATTGCATCTCGCCTCCAGTCTACTCATTACATCAGTTATGCAATAATATTTATTGACCACCTTCTGTATGACAGACCAGCACTTGGGACAAGGACTATATCAGTGAATATAGGACAGAAAATCTCCGTGTCCTCAAGGGGCTTATGTTGTATTAAGGCAGAACTTGGCTTCTCTGATAGGGAGGTGGGCATAAGAGAGTTCTCAGTAGGGGGAACTTTTTAATTCACCTTCTTTGCTCCCTGGTATATAGGACCCTTGGTAATTCTATTTCATTCATATATTTTGAGCCAACTTTTGTGACAATTGCAGATATGGATATAAAGATACCCTTTAAATAGGGCAACAGGAGATGTTCAGGAATGGTAGATGAGCCAATGGAATATACAAGCTGGGTTACCTTAATAAAAATAAAATTCAGCTGTTGAAAAAAAAAGTAAGTCTCACAACCCATTCTGGCCTCCAGACTTTTATGATTATTCGTTGTGATAACATAAAGGGATTATGTTTGGTCCCTTCTTTTTAATCCAGCCATTCTTGATGGAATTTTCATGTGATGTTTTATAATCCACATGCCCTTCAAATTCATATCCTTTCTCTCATCACAAAATTGACATGAAGGCTGAAGGGATAGTCATGGCCAGAACTTCCAGTTCTACTGAACAAACAAATGTTCCCCTTCCTGTATTTTCTGAGCCAAGTGCTGCCCCTCCAGTAGGACAGCATGGAAGATTCCAACTAGAAATGAGGAACGCCCACAAAATGCTTAGAGCTAAATTCTTTAAGGCTGAATTCCAGTAACATTTCCACTGGCCTGCCTTTTCTTATTCTCCCAGAGAGTTATCCTTCTATTTCCATAACATGATATTCTATCCTCCACGTAGCAATGCTGGTTTCCAGCTCAAAATTCTTTGTACCACCTCATGCTGCCTCTCATTTGCTAGAATACATCACCAGGCTTTCTATATTACTTTTATCTCTGACAATAATGTAGAAAGCACCACTAGAAAGCATCCTTTTTGTTAACAGTAGCACTACCCTGGTGGCTTCTGCTTCTCCTATATCCTAGGAACCAGTGTCTCACCAGGCAGATTCCGGGAAACATGTGGAGAGAGGCATCTAAAATAATGAAATATGATACAGAGGGATCTAAAATAATGAAATTTGATACAAACTCAAGTCTCTACCTACAAAGTCAAACACAACCAACTTTTCTGAGTGTCTTCTATGTGCCAACTGCTTTTGTGCACGTTTTTTAAAAGCAAGCACAACCTCCATTTACTCTAGACCAACAAAATGCAGTATTTGTAAACATAATCATCCCCTAGTGCAACATATTTATTCCATGGCTGGCAATCTTTCTGAATCAATCTATTGAGGAAGAATGAGCTGATTGTTCATCAGATGTAAACATCTATATCTTCCTTAAGTGTATACTCTCCATGGTGCCTCTTGAAGTAACCCAAACAGATGTGCACTAGGAACCATGCTGAAGATAAACAGCTGTTTCTATATTATACACACAAGCAATGGTAAATTCACTTGATGTAAGTCCTGGCTATAAAAATCCAATGAAGCTTAGTTATTCAGTAGGGCTTCAATTTGAATTTGAGATTGCCATTCAAAAATGTCAGCAGCAATGCTGCCAATTTATATTGTAGAACTTACATGTATTCAGACATGTGGTGATGGTGACAGACAACAGTAAATAAAAGATATGTACATAACAAATGTGAAAATGTAGAATTTCCTCTTGCCATCAGCTTTCTCCTACAAATGACCTAGATTTTTCCTCCTCTTTTGAAATTTCAGAAGGCACTTACCTTTAGAAAAATCATCAAATAGGCCAGACTTTTTTCAGTGTCCTTCTTTTCTCTCCACTCCTATCCTCTTGCTTAAACACTGGACTTGGACTGCTAAGACGGCCATAACAAAGTACCATAGACTGGGTGGCTTAAACAACAGAAATTTATTTTCTTACAGCTCTGAAGACCGGAAGTGCAAGTTCAAGGTGTTGGAAGGTTTGGTTTCTCCTCTCTCTTTGGCTTGAAGGTGGCTCCCTTCTTGTTGTGTCCTCACATGATCTTTTCTCTGTGTGTGTGCGCAAACCCGGTAACTCTTCCTCTTACAAGGACACCATCTGTGTGTGTCCCTTGTAACCCTGATGACATCATTTAATCTTAATCACCTCTTTAAAGATCCTACCTCCAAATATAGCTGTGTTGGGGCTTAAGGCTTCAGCATATGAATTTTGGGGAGATACAATTCATATTACATAAAAGGTATATTCCATATTCTATTTCTTTCTTCACTCTCCCTGCTACCACTCTGTCTCTGTCACCAGGCAGAAGTATTATAGACCCATGTCTCTTACTTCTAAACATGTAAACATCTGTTGAGGGTTTAGACACATTAAAGTTGGCCGTGAAGCCTCAGGTCAATGAAGAAACTCAAGTCTCTACCTACAAAGTCACAGAGCTAAGGAGATGACTAGAGTTGGGAGTCCCCTAGGCTATGAAGCTCAGAAAGTCAGCAGCACACTTGTGTGACAAGAGATTATAGTTCAGAGTTGGAAAACTAAAGTTTCTCCTTCTCTGTCATCCATTTTATGCTTTCTATAGCCAAGAATATCAAAAGGATAATTGAAGAGAAACACCATTTTCTTATTCCTGATTCTCCTTGAGTTGCTCACTCACGGTTTAGAGTATTTCTGAGTACATTTGGGCCTCTTGGCTAGGAGGGTATTTCTGAAACCCTAGAAACCATTCTCAGTAGTCTGGCATTGGGCAGAGGGGGTGTTGCCTGAGTGTTTCCAGTGAGCCACAGCATCACCGCATTGCTGCAGGCTCACCCCGTGGACCCAACATTCCATCAGAGGCTGGTGTCAACCAGTTGCCCAGGCTCTCGTAGCACCTGCTTCCTTCTGTTTATGACATTAAGAACTTTCTTCCTGGGACCAAGATGCATGTGTATACCCTGAAGGTCCTCATCAGAACAAAGCAGCAAAGCTTCTAGATCAATCTGCTCTCTCATGAAAATGGGAAGGAATTCTTCCAGATGATGAGACTGCAGAAATACTTCCAGAGGAGTAGCATCAACCACATCTTCCTCCCACCCCACTTCATCCTCATCCCAAGGCAGATCATCGTCATGATTGTTTTCCTCTCCCTCTTTATCTGCCTCAGCTTCATCAACCTCAGCTGCTCCTTGTCCCTGAAGCAATTCACTGCACATTTTAAACTCCAACCCCCTTTTGATGTCTGACATGTCTTCGGGACTTGATATTTTGTTCTTTCTAAAAACAATATTTCCTAGACCTGGACGGTTGAGAATGGATTCATGTTGCACACATCCATCATCCTCTGCTGAGAACTGGGGCTTCTCTTGGAAGTCCCCTGAGAATGCATCTTCTTCCTCTTCTCTGAACACTTCCATCACATTCCTCTGCCCACTTCTGCTCTCTTTCCCTACCTGCTCTGCTGTATCTTTGTTCTTCTTGAGCTTTAACTTGAAGGTATCTTTAATGCCCTTAGACAGTGACCCAAATGTACCAGAAGCAGAAGCATTTGCAAGGGATGACCTGGAGAATGTGCCATTGGAAGAAGAAAGAGTCCCAGATTCTTCCTTGCTATAGTTGCGAGCCATTTTATTTTGGTGCTTCTCCTGGAGCCTCTCACATTCTTTGATCTGCCTCCTAGCATTTTTCTGAGCCTGCTCCTTCAGCCTGGTAACTTTCTTGGGGTTCATGATATTCTGGGTAGTGGCAGCCTTATCCAGGAGAGCAACACATTCATTTTGTTCTCTGCTGGCAGCCGCATCCAGCGGAGACTGTAAGCTGTTGTCCAGGGCAAAAATGTTGGCACCAAAGTTAACCAGGAATGAAACACAGTGGGTATGACCATTGGAAGCTGCATAATGTAGAGGAGTATTTCCCCAGATGTCACATCTATTGGGATCCCCTCTAGAAGAGAAAATACCAAAAATATATATAAAAACATTTTTTTCTTAGAACATGGGGTCCAAAACAAAACAAAACTGAACAAAATACATTTTAATTAATCCTGCCTTAGCATTCTAAAACTTCTGAAAGTCCAGATATGTCACATCTATCTAGACATCACATGATCAGAAACAAAAGCTCATCCCCTTTTGTCTCCTTTTTAGAAGAAAAGCTTTCCAAGAACACCCTCAAAAAGCAACTTTCATGTCTCATTGTCCGCAATCGATCATGCCTATAAGAAGAGAAATAGAGCTATCATTTTAAATTTAAGTTGATTACTCTGCAGCTAGGAATAAGATTACGTAGTGGTATGCTGGTAAATGCTTAACAACTGGTGAAAAGATCGAAGTTCTGATTTATAGCATGTGCCAATATTTGTGTTATAAATACACCCACCATGACAAAATTCAAGGTACTAATGTGATAAGACAGCACATGGAATTTGGAAGAGATGTCCAAAAGCATACCTTTATAAATTATTTCCACCATATATGTAGATATAATAGATATGCAAAACTTTAAGAGTATAGATAACAGTAAAATGTACTCAAATAATTAGGAAGTGATAATTTTTGAGTATTTAAAAATATAATTTGTTAAGTCATAAGTTTAAATACCTTTATTTTTAATAATGACTGTTTAATGGACTCTCAGACTTCCTGAAAATTTAGCAATCACATCTCATAAGCTGGTAAGAGCTGTTTCCTACTCTAACACTGGAGTCACATGTAGGAAAATAAATAATAATAAACAAAACTAGGTTACCACCAGCAAAAAAAAAGAGAGGGGAATGGATGTTAGGTAGGTAGCAAACTGTGTCTGATATAACCATTATTCATATAAAGAGTAGAACATCTCCATTGATTCTCCAACTCACTTCCATGCAATTACAATGTCATATATGTGAATAGTTCTGCAATAGTTTATGGTGGAATTGAGGGCATTGTTAGATGGTTTTAAGACTGGAGACCCCATGGCAGCATAGAAACTGGCTCATGGTTGATGCTTAGTAAGCATTCCTGAGATGAATGAATGCCTAATGAAGTCTTGCCCCAGACTACACCCCCAGCCCTCCTGTAAGATGTTGAGTTACAAATAGGCACAAACAGAAAGTAAAGAAGTAACTTATTGTTAATATGACTCTGGCCCCAAGCCCAAACCACTGCTGAGAACTCTGCTAATACAGGTGCTAAAGGGCATCTTCCCTCACCCTAGACTAGACTCCCAAATCAGGATCTCACTAAACTTCCCCCAGGCTGGCCCATGGAAGGACAGGAGAGAGGGTCTGAGAAAGCCTTTTGACATTCTTGGGGAGATGATTCGTGCCCTTGCAACTACTACATCAAGGCTCTGTGACCCTTCCACTATTCTGTGCTACTCAAAGTTTGGTCTCTGGATTAGTAGTAGCAGTGGCAGCTGCTAGTTTGCTAGAAATGTGAAGTCTTGGACTCCAGCCCAGATGTCCTGAATCAGAATCTGAAGTTTAACAAGATCCCAAGGTGGTATATAGGCTCATTGCAGATTGAGAAGAGCTGCACTGGTTAATGTGGCCCAACCAGTGTCCGATAATTTGATGAGTCAGATTTGTAATTCTTCTGTAGGAACCCCTAATCTCCTCCCATTTTTTCAATTGTGAAGTATCTATACATTCAGTACCATCACCACCAACAACCATCATCATCTCCTTCTTAGAGAAAGACCAGGATAATTATCAGAGGGGTAAAATAAGGCTCCAAGTACTTAACTGATTTGTCCACTGTTGCACAGGGAGCACACTTTGGATCAGGCCTGCCTCCAAGTCTAATAGTCTCCAATACAATACAGCCTTACCTTAACACACCTCAGTTTTTCTACTTCACCAGCTATGAGGCCTCAAGTTTAACTTTCATAGGACTCAGTGTCCTCATCTGTATGAGTATGAGAATAGTTTTTATGGAATTGTTATGTGAATAAGTTGACATAAAGCACTAGAAAAGTGCTTGATACATAGTAAATCTTCAATAAACATTGTTATCATTTCCCTTGTCTCTAAACTCATAATCCTTAATTTCATATCTTTGTTTTTTTCTCACACCCATCTAATAAATTCCCATAGTGCTATAATAGCTCCTGCAACTTTTTAACACTTAAAATCTTACTTAATCTGTTCAACCTTTATGCACCAACCTCCCTGATTAGATAACATGACTCAAAGGGCCAAGCCTATGTCTTTTTGTCCTTTGTATCATATCTCCTAGCAGAAGTCTCAGTCTTAACCTAAAGAAACCAAGCAGGTAAGTAAGTAACTAAATGGAGCCAAAGTCATAGTTGAGTACAAGTTCCAACAGAAAAGAAGAGCTGTCACTCTGTAGCAACTGACTGCCACCTCAAATAAAAGCAGACACAATATAGTGAGAGCTTCCATTTTCCAAACAGAGCCAGAAATCCACAGTCTCATGTGGGATTTTTTGATTTTTAGATGTTGGCTTGAATTTAAAAGAAAAATACAGTGAAGTCCAAATAAAACATATTTGTGGACTAGATCCAGCCCATAAGCTGGTAGTTGGCAACTTCATTCTGAGCAGAGAACAGCATGAACAGATGCACATATGGGTGATGTTAAACATGGCATATCTGGGGAATCAGGGGTACATTTCAGCATGACACGAGTGCATGGAGATGGGGCAGGAGAAATCAGTGCAAAGAGGAAGGTAAGAAAATGAAATTCAATCTAAGGAAAGCAAATATTAAATAAGACAGTTCTGTTGGGCAGCCAGTTCCAAGAGGTCTGGTCAGTACTCCTGATTTAATTGTTTTAGATCAAAGGAAACCTTTTTCAGCCTTAGCATAGTTGTATATCTTAGGAGGGCATAGTGTCTCACCCCCCAAAGATGTAGTTTTGCTTTTTATTTATTTTAGCCAAGCACCATATTCAAAAGACTCCTTAAGTACTCTAGACATCAAAGAGGAATTGTAAAAACATCCAAGATGGTACTATAAAGCTAAACAAAAACATACTGGTTAAATTTTCCTGAAATTATTGTTGGATTGCATAACTTAAAAAAGAAATTATTGAGAGAAGTGAGCTATGGTGGGGATATTAAGGGTATTAAAAAGTTTAGGTTAAATTTACATGCTTTGGGACATATGAAGTAGAATTTTCCTGTCTCAAGGGAACTTAAATGATCCCTCCAAAATGGGAGGAAGAACATAAAGAAAACCTTGAGATGACCCCAAAGATGGGTCTCATTTTAAGAATATTTCAAATGCAAAATTCCAAAATTTATAAATGAAACTGTTGGTAAGATGATTTAAGTGTTTCTCTCATGCTTTTAAGCTATTTTTCACTTGCAAAAATTCTATTTAAAGGCAACTTTCCAAGCTTGTGTATAACTTAAGTCAAAATATTTTCTAATGACAAATTTCATGAGGTCCTTCTGAATTCAATCTTTGTCTTTCAATCCTTGGTGTCTTTTGTACTTCTTGATAGAACCATTACACATACCTGCCAGATATTCATTAACTAATCCCCCTCATTCAATTATCTGCATCCTATATTGATGCTATATGGCTTGCCTGGGCTAAATTCAGTCTAGCATGGATTTCTTTTCCAATTTTTTTCCAAAGGAGAAACTCACTGAAGAGATTTTAAAATAATCCATATTTTGCCCTTGCTTTTTGGTGGGTCAGCACATTTGGGCAATAATTTTTAAAGCTGGATTGGTATTAGCACTAAATAGGCAAATTGCTTAACTTACTCTGAGCATCTGGTCCATTTCAATTTTTTCTTTTGGAGTTAATTTGATGTTTTGTGTGTGAAGCTGTTCTCAGGAAAAAAATAGCCTTTCAAAAATGTTTTTCTACATAAGGAATATTTGGATTTACTAATAATCAAAGAAATGTAAATGAAAACAATGTACCACCATTTTCTTGCCCATCAGATAGACAAGGATTAAAAAGAATAGTAATACTCAGTTTTGGCAAGAGTATGGGAAAATGAACAATGTTGAGGGATCATAAAGTGGCTCAAATTTCCTGGCAGGATATGTGCCAAAAGCTTTTAAAACATAGCAATCTCTTGAACCAAGAGATTCTGCCTATCCTAAGAATATATCCTAAGGAAATATTAGGCCCTTGTACGAAGATGAATAAGCAAGGATGTTCATCTCTACTTATTTATGAGTTAAAAGACTGGATTCAAATTTAAGTGTCATGAACAAGCAACTGATTAAATAAATTATGATAAGACCATAAAACAGAATAGCATGTAGTCATTAAAAAACAGTGGCATAGATTTCTACTTTTAAAGTTGCAAATGAAAAAAAAGTACAGTCTATAATCTATTGTTAAATAATTAGAAGCAGATTTCAGAATAGTTTGTAGAATATGATTGTCTTTTGTAAGGGGGAAAAATATACATGTATGCACATGTTCTTAAAGGAAAAAGCCTGGAAGGATATATGCCCAAATGTTAATGACTGTGAAAACTGGTTTGATTTTTACTTTATTAACTACATCTTTCTAGTACAATGTAAAATTTTGCAATAAGTGTGTGTCCCTTTAAGAATCAAGGAGGAAGATAACTTGCTTCTATTAGAAAATGAAACAAAACTGAAAAAAATCCATGTACACTTAATAGGCAAAATGAAATTTTGTTAATTGGGGCCATTTTCCAAATGTAAGATAATATATGTAATTATTGCTTTTCATCTTTAAATCTTGAAAAGAAAGAATACACAATTTTTAACAAAGCCAGATATTGGACATTAATGATTACCATGTGATCCACTGTCAATGATCAATGATGGATTAATTTGTAAATTCAAATTTTAAAGTTTCCCTTTTAACTCCCTTAAATTTAATTGGCAAATTGATCTCACACAATCCCTAAGCTATGGTCAATATGGGAACCTAAAAAAACTTGTACAAGATTTTTTTTTTCAGCTTGTGTACTCCAGGGCAACTTAACAGAATGTGGGGCCTTACCTTCCTCTTCCTCCACCCACCACAATGTCCAGTCAACTATAATTGATTCTGCATCCAAACTACCAATTAAATCCATCCCTGTCTTCCCATTCCCACTGCCACTGCCATAGTCCAATTTGTCTTTCATCTCAACCATTAAAACAGCCTCTAAACATTTTCTGTGACTGCTATACAGCTACCTGAGCAAGTTTGGTAAACACAAATCTACCAGGTGGCTATCCTATATAAACCTGATAAACCTGACAATGGCTCCTATGCCTTTAGAACAAAGTTCAACTCTCCAACAGAGTTTACAATGCTCTTGTGATCCGGCCTTGTCTCTTATAACTTAGCCTCTCCCCTTACAGCCACATCCAGCTATGCTCAACTTCAGTGCCTAGACTGCACAGTGCTCTCACTTGGGGGAAACATTCTGTCTTCCATCTTCTGGCCAGCTGCTTCTCACCTTTCAGGTCCCAACTTCAAAGTTCTAAAATGCCTATTATCAGTCTCTGGATTGGGATAGATTCCTGTGTTATTTATTTAGTGCTCTTTTCCCCTTTGTAACATATATTATACATGACTTAACTTAATTTCTGTCTTCATCTCTTAAATCTGATCGCTATGAGGAGAGGAATGGTGTCTCTCTTGTTGATCACAGCATCTCCAGTGGCCAGTAAAATGGCTGGCACATTGCAGATATATATAAATAAATATGTATTAAATGGAAATTAATTCACTTAGTTCTTTTATTAGCATTTTCTTTTTTTCCATTCTTTACTCCTGTTGCATTTTGGTTGCCAACACTGCCTAGCCACTCTGGTAACAAGCAAAAGAAAAGAGCTAGCTAATTCCTGCATTAGAATTTGGGGGGAGTACAGGAGCATTTGTATGTATCTAATAGCTAAAGAGATAATTAAGTTCAGACAGACCGAGATTCCCTTTTATAGCTTGAAGCCAACTACTTCATCTAAGAATCATGGGCTTGCATTAGGACTGAATATTAATAAAAGGCTGTGGGATTATAATGGCATAGATTTAAAAAAATAAAATAAAAACGCATCATTTGTTCCAATCAAGGTTGACATCTTAAAGTCAAGTAGAACAGTGATTCCTTTTTAAACAGCCAACCATTTACATTTCATGGAAAAGATTTTTTAAAAGTGCAGAATTAAAATAGTCCCCCCACCCACCCAAAGCAGATAACAAAGACTTAGAGTTCAGGATCTTTCTATGTGTGGTTCATAAGGGATGAGCCATCCTCAGGTTGGCAGTTTAGTGTGAAAAGAAAATCTCTAGGTAGTTTTCTCCCTCTCTCTAAAAAGACAATTATTTAGACGGTCTATAAAGAACCAAGTATTTTCACTGGCTTCCCTCTCTCTGTTGTCTGAAAAAGCCTACCGGAAACACGGTCTCCAATCAAAAGTATCAGATTGAACTTACCCTCGGCTGCAGATTATTTCTAGGGCTTCCAGATTCCCATGGTAGGCTGCCAGGAGTGTGGGAGTCATACCATCCTCATCAGAAAGATTCAGATCTCTCCTGGTAGCTTCTTTCAAGAGTTCCAGGTAGCTATCACTAGCAGCTTGGTGGTAGCGAGTGGACATTTTTTCTGCTCACCAGAGCCTGGCCAGATATCACTCTCCAGGCAAAGCAGGTTGTCAGTGGAGCAGCCTTCCTATAAAGCTGGTTAATCAGTGACAAGGAAGAGCGTCACCCCAGGACAAAGCTCATTCTAACCTCCTCTATGGAAGGCAGCCAGAAAGGTTCACAGCACTAAACTTGGACCTTTCCTTTCTGGCATGGCCATGACATCGAATATTAAGGACCTCTGTGTTCATCTTGAATGTTGTGAGGCACATTTAATCTTTTTATGTCCATTAGCAAGTCTTGAATGCAATATTGGTCATCTAGGCACAGAGTGTACAAAATAATTTCCAAACAATTCAGAATCTCCACTGAGGAGGTCTATTTTTAAAAAACATTTTATTGAAGTATAATTTATATACTATGAAATTCATCCATTTTAAGTGTATAATTTGATGATTGTTGGTAAATTTACAGAGCAGTGCAAGTATCACCATAATCCAATTTTAGAACATATCTACCACTCTCAAAATATCCCTCATGCTCATATGTAGTCAATCCCTATTCCCATTCCCATTCCCAACCATAGGAAACTACTAATCTGGTTTCTGTCTCTATAGATTTGCCTTATATGGGCATTTCATATAAATGGAATCACAAAATATATATTCTTTGTGTCTAGGGGTTTTTTTTAGCTTCACATAAGTTTTGAAGTTCAATTCCTTTTTTAGTAACAGTACTTCCTTTTTATTGCTGAATAATATTTATTATACCAATACATCAAATTTTAATTATTCATCCAGTAGCTGATGGACTTTTAGATTGTTTCTCCATTTAGATGGTTTTATGAATAATGCTGCTATGAACATTTACACACAAGTCTATAGATATATATTTTTATGTCTCATGGGTTTATATCACAGAGTGGAATGGCTGGGTTATATGACAATTTATATTTAACTTTTTCAGAAATTGCTAAACTGTTTTCCAAAGTGACCATACTCTTTTACATTCCCACAGCAGTGGATGGTGAGAATTTCTCCATATCCTTGCAGCCTCTGTTGTCTTTTTGTTCATTGCTATCCTTAGTGGATGTGAAGTGGTATCATTATGGTTTTAATTTGCATTTACTAATGATTAATGATGTTGAACACATTTTCATATGCTTATTAGCCATTCTTACATTTATATGTAAATTCTCTGCCCATTTTCTCATTGGGATATTGTCTTATTGAGTTATGAGGGTTCTTTATATATTTTGAACAAAAATAATTTATCTGATATATTTTGAACTGAATGAAAATGAAAATGCAACATCTCAAAATTTGTAGGATGCAATTAAAATAGAGCTTGGAGAAGAAATTTGCAGTTTTTATGCCTGTATTAGAGAAGGAGAAATTTCTCAAATCAATAACTACAAGTTCCACCTTAAAGAAAGAAGGAAACAATGGAAAAATTAGTGTAAATAAAGAGCACAATATAAGACCAAAAACATGGTCCAAATCTATCTATAATAAAAATAAATGTAAATGGACCAAATTCATCACTTAGTAGACTCAGCCATATCTTATTTACGATAGTCACAGCTAAAATATAAAATTACAGAATGATTGAAAGCAAAAAATGGAAGTTTTATCAAGAAAATACTGAGCCTGGATGGCTCAGTCAGTTAAGTATCTGACTCTTGATTTCCGCCAGGGTCATGATTTCAGGATGGTGAGATTGAGCCCCACATAGGGCTCTGCCCCGATGTTGAGTCTGCTTGAAATTCTCTCTCTCCTTCTTCCTCTTCTGTCTCCCCACATGCGCATGCATGTGTTTACTCTCTCTCTCTGTTTCTTTTTAAAATATTTTATTTAAATTCAATTTGCCATCATATAGTATAACACCCAGTGCTCATCCCATCAAGTGCCTTCCTTAGTGCCCATCACGTAGTTACTCCATCCCCAAAATCTTTTTTTTTTTAAAAGAAAATACCGACTGGGATCCCTGGGTGGCGCAGCGGTTTGGCGCCTGCCTTTGGCCCAGGGCGCGATCCTGGAGACCCAGGATCGAATCCCACATTGGGCTCCCGGTGCATGGAGCCTGCTTCTCCCTCTGCCTGTGTCTCTGCGCCTCTCTCTCTCTCTCTCTCTCTGTGTGACTATCATAAATAAATAAAAATTAAAAAAAAAAGAAAATACTGACAGAAATAGTATAGCTATATTTACATCAGACAAAATACAGTTTAAGACAAAAATTGCTAGGGATAATACATAATGATGAAAGGAACAAGTCATCAATAAAATATGATATTCCTAAACTTGTGTGTATGTAATAACATAGCCCCCAAATAGAAAAAACAAAAATTCATAGAAATGGAAGAGAAAGAACAAATCCACAATCATAGTAGATTTTAATACACTTTCTTAATGTTACATATCAATTAAACTAAAGATTAGAAAAAATATAAAAGATCTGAACACAATTAAAAAGCTTGATTTAAGAATACTATGTAGAACTCTTACTGGATAAAAAATACATGTTCTTTTCAAGCACACAGAAAATATTTATAAAAATTTGCCATCTAATAGAACCAGTGCAGGCCTCAATAAATATAAGATGACAGGTTTCATGGAGACCATGTCCTCTGAAGATACAACAATAAAATTAGAATCTATCACCCTATATAACTGATGAACTATTTATATATTCTCCTGTGGTATTTTTTACATAGTTTTTACCATCAACTACATACCATTTTGCATTGTCTTTTCTTCTCCTTAAACCACCATAAAAATTTCCCATATTGTTACAAAATATTTAATATGTTTGGACAATAGTCCATGGAACTGGGATGCCCGGGTAGCTCAGCAGTTGAGTGTCTGCCTTTGGCTGGGGGTGTGATCTGGATCCAGAAATCAAGTCCCACATCAGGCTCAGTCCAGGGAACCTGCTTCTCCTTCTGCCTATGTCTCTGCCTCTCTCTCTGTGTCTCTCATGAATAAATAAATAAATTTTTTAAAAAAACAGTCCATGTAACTGAAGTGAGGAAGACCTATTTTCAAAGTCTGTATCTATTTATTCTTCTTATCTCTTTTTGTCCAAACCTTTATTCCAAGATAAATTATCTGTCCACTCTGAGAAAATACAAGGCTTTCATCTGCAAGTTTTTCACAATAATTAGCTCCAGGGTCAATGTTTGTTCCTTTTTCTGGTTTCTATGAGAACACCAGTAGACACTGTAGAAGCAACCTGGAGGCAACATTTTTTATTTGTAAAGGGGGAAAAATAATTTTTTTAGCCCAGCGTGTGAAATATTCAAACATGATTATGGATACTTTGAGAACAAGGTTATGTTCCTTAGCTATTTTTTGCATGAGCCACTTAAATTTAAACATAATTGAATTCATTAATGGACTCTAAAGTAGAAAATTATATATAACTTGAGAGAGGGCTTCTCAAAGATGAATTATTTGAAGTAGAATTCTAAGTGCCAATCAGACAAGGAGTCTGTTATGAGATGAAGATGAGGATAATGATATTGTGATAATGATGGGGAGAAGGAGAATGATAAAGGGAAGATGGAGGCAAAGAATAAAGAGAACAGAGCAACCATGGATGAGAAGAAGGGTTGAAAATGGAGATCTCAACTCCAGGAGTACTTATGACTTGGACTTAAACTCTCCTGTGAAATGGAGCTTTTATTTTTTTATTATTTTTTAATGGTAAAAATCCTGGCACTCTTTGGCATTTCCTTGGAAAAACTTTGAAAGAATGGATTATGAAGGGGAAGTAAAACAGAAACAAATGCCGAACTTGAAGATCCTCCTTAACCCATTCCCTCAAAATGAGGTTGACAAAGAGGATTGAACTTGGACCTAGAAGACCTGAAGTCCATATGATCTACAACTTACTGCATCTGTTTGAGTCTCCATTTCTTTGTGGATAAAATTGGAGGATATTGCTCATGATCATATCATCCTCTAAGCCTATAGTAGTAAAGGTGAAATGAGATAAAATTACGAAGTATAAAATATGGTTTTAAAAATGGGAAGAAGCCATGTGATTGTGGCTTCCCATGTGAAGGGAGCAGAAAGAGAGAGAACTAAAACTTAGTAATTGGTCTTTTTTATTTGCTACTGTACTTATCAGAGTAAAAAGGAAACAAAATTGGTAGGAGATGGTGAAGGCAGAGATTAATGAAAATAACTAAGACAGATTTGCATATAATTTAGACAATAACTGCTCATGAGAGATCTGGATAATTGTGGGGCAATTGTGGCTTGTGACTTTATGTTTTGACCATAACTGGCCTTGTGTTTCCACACAATACTTATTTCTAGTATTTGAGAAATACTACTTTCTCATAAGAAATAAGAAATACTTATTTCTAAGTATTTGAGTCTGTTGCTACAGTATGTTGCTGGATTCTCTGAAAGTCAAAGAAGAATATCTGCCTTACACACTGGTAGAAAGACTTTAAGGGTCAGACTTAAATGTCCGTGACCCACTCCTGAATATTTCTGAGCAAATCAAAGCCTTATCAACTTCCTGTTGTAACCAAACCTGCACTGCCCTGCCTCCTTATATTCCTGCTTTATTAGTATGACTTTATAGAGAAATGTCCAACTAGTGACATATGTCCCTCTGGCTGCCACTTAGTTTCAAAGGGAGTAGGCTTTCTTTCCTCTTTTGTTTTTTTGTTTTTTGTTTTTTGTTTTTTTGTTAAACTCACTTATTACCTGACACTTCAAGCATTTAACTATTTCAATTTTAAGATGCCCTGTAGACTCATAAACAGTTCTTTTTGCCAATGACCCAGAGAACACAGGGTTAATTGGCCCCCCAGGGACAGCACTTGGAGAGTCTCTTACTAATGGGTCTGCTCCTCCCCACAAAGCAAAGGCATTGTCCACTCTTCATTGCTGTGTTATAATTTTGCAGTCTCTCCAGCCAGAGTACAGCTACCTGACAGCTGAGTGTTGTAAACAGTTTTCCCACATGCCCTGGAGTCCAATCCTGGCTAAGAGGAAGTAGCCCTTGGATGGAGAATTTACCTAGGATTCTGACTTATCTATAAAAGAGTTCTGTGTGTTCCTTTGCCCAGGGAGAGAGATGGGAGGAACAAAGATTAGTGGTAGTTGGTCTCTCTAGTCTACCCCAAGAAAAACCAATGCCAGCAAAATGGAAACCAAACTTCTCCCTTGTTCTGAAAAGCCATTCACTGCTAATTGGGAAAGAAATTCAATGGCTTGTGCAATCCAGAAACACATATTTTTATTAATGAGATTGCCCCCTAAACCCCAAGAGATCTGGTTTTCAAAAGCAGCCTGTATTTGTTCTCCAAAGCTATTCACTACTAATTACAGAGGAAATTCACTTGTATGGTAGGGAAGCACATTTTTACTAAATAAGGATAAAGAAAAGATCCAAGCAAAATGTTTGCTTTTAACAAGATTACTTCATCTAATGAGCATCTTATTATGAATTTTAATGAAAATAAAAGGAATAACAGAAAGTGAAAAAAAAATAAAAAGGATTACAAAAGTCCTGTTGTTACACAGAAAATTTACAGAAATTAAGCAAGATCATAACAGGCATCGTTTATACATGATTGTATGTGCTGAACTTGGGTTTGTGAGAAATCTACCTATTGAGGTAAAGACATTTTCAAGTCCATTATCCAGAAAATGTAACTTACACATGTATTTTTTTCATCTTTAGCACAGCAATAAAACTCCTCAACCTATTTGATGTGGATTTTTCCTATTCAAAAGAGATTGAACAACCCTGCTTCTCATTTAAACACATATATTACCCCTAAAATACTGAGAAACTTTCCTGTGTTGAAGGTCATTGGTGTTGTTTTTCTTAGAAACATTGTTAAATACAAACATGAGGCAATCAAAGGAACCATTGTCTGCCTTTTTGTTTTTTTCTTCTCCAAATGAAAATATTTATGAAAATATTTAGTTGGGTAAGTCGACTATTGAGATTGTAATGTCCCTGAAGTATTGATTGGCCTTAATGTATTCACATAAGTTTCAAGCCATTCAAAGCCCTGTTTTTCTGCCAGAAAAACACACAGAGCTGTTATTGTACCATCTGGTTTGCATGAGGAATCTCTTGGCATCTCTTAACTGCACATTTTATAAATGCTAAATCCCAGATGGCATTACATTGTAACAGTGGAGAGTTTTATAAAGGTTTCCAAAAACAAATTCTTTAAAATGTGAATGCTGGATAGTCTAAGCAGGGACTATTAATTTAAATTCTACACTTCAATCAGCTGTTAACTAGACAGATTTCCTTTTCCTTTTGCCTTTTCCCCCTTTCTACTTAATTATTGGCTCTGTGAATTGAAGGCTTCAATCAAATACAATCATATGACCCAAAGCTTAGGTTCTTTTTTTTTTTTTTTTTTTCCAAAGCTTAAGTTCTTATAAAAGTTGCAAGAACAATGATCACTGGAAAACCTGTATTAGCTGCCATTTTGTTTCAAGATGGCAGAATTTACCACAAAGGAAGTATGTTATAACACCTGTTAGCAGATCATCAAATACCATCAAAACCATTCAACTCTCTCAAAGCTGATAGTTGGACTGGAAACTAGGGAACTGTGAAGACCATGCTTTGTGTTGAAACAAAGCTCTAATACAGTAATGGTTAAGAACACAGATTCTTAAGTCAGGGATTGACGGACACTAAACCAGAAATTAGGGTAGCCGGGGTGGCTCGCGGTTTAGCGCCACCTTCAGCCCAGGGCGTGATCCTGGAGACCAGGGATTGAGTCCCATGTCAGGCTCCCTGCATGGAGCCTGCTTCTCCCTCTGCCTGTGTCTCTGCCTCTGTCTCCTTTCTGTGTATTCTCATGAATAAATAAATAAAATCTTTAAACCAGAAATTAGATTCTGCCATTAATTTGGGTAGATGACCTCTGGGCTTCAATTTTCTCACCAGTAAATGAAAAGAAAACTCCACAGAGTTATTACAAGTAATATTATTTACAGGGTTGTTGCAAGTAAGTAGAGGTGGTATTTGGAAAATACCTTATACAATGTGTGGTGTGTAGTCATTACGCAGTGGATGTAAATTAGTAGTCATCCTACTGGAAATAGAAGCAGAAGTAGAGTAGAAGTAATAGTACTACTAATAGAAAGGTAGGTACTCTCCCTTCTTTAGGTCAATCATAGATGGATAATTACTGCCTTTTCTTCAAATTTCTCTTTCCTCTGCATTTTTCTTCTTTTTTGATCCTATCTTTTACCATGGTACAATAAAAAGAGTACATATTTTATAGTCACAGAGTTGTATTTCAATCTGAGAATATGCATTTGTCTTCTAGGGCTGCCACAACAAAGTGCCTCAAACTGGGCGACTTAACCAATAGCCTTTTTTTCCTACAGTTCTGGAAGTTGGAAATCCAAAATCAAAGTGTCAGTACAGTAGTATTGGCTCCTTCTGAGGGCTGTGAGGGATGGATCTGTTCTAGGCCTCTCCCTTTGGCTTGTAGATGGCCATCTTTTCCCTGTGTCCTCACATGGTCTTCCCTCTGTTTATGTCTCTGTCCAAATTTTCTTTTCAAGTACACCAGTCATACTGCATTAGGGCCCATCCCAATGATCTCATTTTAAGTTAAATTAGAGGCTCTACCTCTAAATACAAAGGCCTTCCAAGAACAAGGCTCAGAATTGGCATATTACCATTTCTACCACATTCTGTTGGCCAAACCAGCCAGATTTAAGGAGAAGGGAGGGCACAGGGAACAAGCTGACCTCAAAGCATGTTGTAAGGGATGGGAGTACAGGAAGGAGTGGAAGATGGTGACTTTTACAACAGATCTCCACATCAGCTTCAGAACTTTAATATTCAACATATTCTATCAACTAAAAGGAATACGCTACATTGCCAAGGAAACCTGTGGTAACCACTGCCCTAGCTACTACCTATGCAGTAATCTATATTGATACTCATATGTATGGGTTTTTATTTAGAACTTCTGAGTCATCCATTTTCCTCAGCTTCCCTATCTCTATCTTTACAGGTTGATGAAGCTTCATATGCCTTTGTCCTAGTTCTTTCTGAGCCCATGACTATTAGGAGGGTTGTGCAACTTGGATCTGTCTAAAGAACCATGGGGGAAAATGACAACATTGTATAGTTACACTGTTCAAGGAACCACCTTATGATGTTTAAGAACATTCTCATTGACATAGTCCTACTTATTTTCCTAAGTAAAATTCATATTTGACATTTGAAAGCTATTTTAAGCTGTATTAGCATAGCTGGTAGAAGTTTCTAGACTTCTTATTTATCTTATACTGCTAAATTCTAATAAATGCCATATTGTACTTCTAAAAGCTAACTTAAACTGCAGGAGAAGCACTGAGCTTTACAACACCCCCTCATACACACACACTCACACACACACACACACACACAGAAAGAGAGAAAGAGAGAAACAAATTAGAAAGAGTTTGGGAATGGACCTTGGAGACTTAGTTTATTACTAGAGCTCTGCTGCTAATTTCTATATAATCTTGAGCAAGTTACCAAACATCTTAGGTGTCATTTCTTCATTTTACAATAGGGATATGGACTTTGGAAGCCTCATGAATCAAATCTACTCACTTGGGTATTATACCTTTATACCATGAAGTTTGAACCCATGGGCCTTTGATTCTACAGCTTACACCGATCACTTAAAAACAACTCAGATTTACTGTTACTGCTGTTATCACTTTAAAGTTATTTTAATTGTTATTTTATCACCAAGACAATTCAATCAATATAGAAAAAAATAAAGTCAGAAAAACAGCAGTTTCCCATCTCCCCATTCCCATGGATGATTTAGTACATATATTTATAACCAGTAGAAGAATGAGAACACAAATCAGAACCAACAACAGTTGTACTGCAACCTGAGGACAATTGCCAATTTGAACAAAGGCTGAGAACCAGCCACACTGTTGTTTAGGGTAGAATAGGCTGTGTATTTACATGAATGTATAATATCTATGTCAGCAGTATTGGCTGAGCCCATTAGCTCTCCAGTTGGTTTATTGATTGGGTTTGTTTGTTTGTTTGTTTATTAAAAAATGGAACTGTACTCTTGTTTGGTGCTAATTAATAAAATATGTTGGGGCTTCCTTTTTCAAATTAAGTGTGCATGATTGTATATGGAACAAATACTAAGATCCCAGAGCAGGAGGGCTAGGGAAAGGGATATGGAGTTCTTACTTGACTTGAATGTGCACCTGAGGGTGCTTTGTGTAATACATTGTACACTACAGCATCTTATATTTTTTGAGTTGAGTTTCAATAAATTACAATTTTTAACCCATTAAAAAAAAATTTGTAAATAGCCAGCATAGCCAGACTGGGCTGGACTGCCTGATTACTTGCAGGGTCGCCTCCCCTGGGTAACATGGTTAGCTCTCTGGAAATGCCTTCCTGGATTTTCTTTTTAAAAATATTTTTTAAAACACTTAAAATAAATGTTTTTAAAAATATTTTAAAATATTTTAAAAAACATTTTATTTATTTATTCATGAGAGACACAGAGAAAGGTGGAGACATAGGCAGAGGGAGAAGCACGCTCCCTGGAGGGAGCCTGATGTGGGACTCAATTCCAGGATCATGATCTGAGCCAAAGGCAGACACTCAACCAGTGAGCCACCCAGGTGCCTTATCTTCCTGGATTTTCAATGCAGATACACATTTATATACACATGCACAGGCACATAAATCTATAGACATACACATAGTAGGGCTTTTTAAGTAAAATATGAAAACATTAATTATACAACTCAAAGACTCCAATTTCATTGTGGACATCTTTAATATCAGCATCCACAGATCCACCTGAATCCACAGATTCATTTCAGTATCTGAAGATATTCATAGTTTATCTAGCCATCTCCTGATGACAACATTTAGGTTGTCTTCAATCAATATGTTAAATTTAAAAAGACAACAAGCTTGAAATTTAAGAATCGTAAACTATTGTTTATAAGAACTGGTTTTCAGAAGTAAGGAGGGTACTTGCCTAAATGAGGCAAAAACACTGCCTTGTTCTTAGGCATAACAACCTAAAATTCCCTTCAAGAAATGTCTGGTGATTAGCAAGTGAGAAGTGACCTCGGGACCCTCAGGGAGAGACCCACTCAGAGAGGAGAGGTCTTGTAGTGATTAGCAAAGTGTACTAATGAATTAGTCTCCGATGTCCTTATCACCATCCCTCTTGCTTAGGGCTTTTGTGCTGCCCCTTAGTCTCCCAGAATGCCCAGTTTGGGGCTGAGACCAGAGCTGCCCTTTCCAAGGTAAGACCTCACACATTGGAGAAAAAGCACAGAATGGGGAAACGGAGCCTGGGTGTGGGGCCTGGGAAGGTGGAGCAACACATTAGCCTATTGCCACTTTTTACCAAGTCTCTCTGAATCTTCCTTCCACTCTCCATCCTCTATTGTCTTCCCATCATAGTCTTAACTATCATGGTAGAAGACCTTCACATTTGCAAAAAGATGTCAGTTTTTGGAAAATATGCTTCAGAGGAAAGGAGTAACTATTGCTATCATGCCTTTGGTCAGAAGCTAAATCCTTTCACCATCTCTACTCCCAGAAACCTGTTTTTCGTGGCTTTTGCTCCTGCTCCCCCATTCCATATAACACAATGGGTTAATTCCCACAAAGACGTTAATTGCTAGTGACCACTCATTTTCTTGCCTCCCTCCCTCCAGGTTCTTGATCTTAAGACTCACCTGTGGTGCTTGTTAAACAATACACCCACTTGAGACCCTCCTGTGGAGAGCCTGATTCCACAACTTTTTTCCTGGGTAAGACCCAGGAATTTGTGCTGTTAATGAGAGCCCCATGTAACCTTCTAATCAAGGAAGTTGAGGAAGTAGTACTCTATAACCTACAATTGTATTTCAGACACCTGTAACAGGGACTGGCGGTTACTCCTAAAGTTACACCAAAAAGAACACATAAATCAATAATTGCAAATGCGACCTCACAACTTTACACAGAATTTGAACACTAATCACCTATTATAGAACACAGGCTGCAGTCATCTAGGTGTCTCAAATTGCAATGAGAAAACATATGTTAATTGGGTCTTAGAAAATCTGAGTTCTCAGAGCACCTGGGTGGCTCAGGTCATGATCCTGGGATCCTGGAATCAAGTCCTGCATCAGGCTCCCTGCACAGAGTCTGCTTCTCCCTCTGCCTATGTCCCTGCCTGTCTTTCATGAATAAATAAAATCTTTTAAAGAAAAAAAGAAAATCTAAATGCTCAACATGGCTCTGACACTCAGTTGTCAACAGGTTGGGCTAATTGTTTTGCCTTAGTTTCCCCATGTGTAAATTCCCAACTGGTACACAATATGACATTCTTATATTGATCACTACTTTTTTGACCCAGAATTTCTACCTCCAGGAATTCATCCCAAGGGTTAACCAGGGAAATATGAATGTCCATCATATCATGGTTTATGAATATGAAAAATAGGAAGCTGTTGTAATGTCCATCATTAGGAACAGTTAAACTCTGATTTATCTAGACATTGAATACTATGCAACCTTAAAAATGGTAATGGAGATCTTTATGTTTGATACAGAAAATGTCCGTAACATGTAAAATAGTAAAAGTGGGTCAGGAAACATAACTTAAACTTTGGTCCCAGGTTGTTGGTTTTAAGCGTGTGTAGTATTTGTATAAAAAATCCATAATGTGGGACGCCTGGGTGGCTCAGCAGTTGAGCATCTGCCTTTGGCTCAGGGCATGATCCCAGAATCCAGGATTGAGCCCCCACCAGGCTCCCTGTGAGGAGCCTGCTTCTCCCTCTGCCTATGTCTCTGCCTCTCTCTTTCTGTGTCTCTCATGAATCAATAAATAAAATCTCTTTTCAAAAAGTTCATAAAGTTACATATCTAAATATTAGCAGTGGCAAACAACATTGCAGGTGACTTTTTCCTTTTCTTTATATCTTTCTATAAGTGTCTGCAGTAAGCTTAAACTTTTATACTTGGGGGAAATAATATAGCATCCATTTTTTGTAAGAGTACTTCATGCACATTGCCAGGGTAATGCCCGCAATAGCCAGGCTAGGGGCTACTTAAAGGAAAGGTCTTACTTTAATATGGTGTGAACAAGAGATGTTCTTTTCTCAAACTCTACCACTTTTTTTCACTCTATGTTGGAGTTGTAATATTTTGCCCAAAGTAACTAATTTTGCCTAGAGTTATGAAGAAAACATTAATTCATTCACCTGGAGCCAATTTCAGGGAACTCTAGTTTCATGGCAGGCCTGCAGAACACCTAGTAGAATAACCGAAATGCAAGTGTCAGAAAAGGCAGAACTATATCTTCCTTCAGGCCTTCCGGAAATCCTCTCCTGTCCCAAATCCCTCCCTCTCAGCTGGGAGGGCTGAAGAAGGCTCAGGTGTCTCCAATGGGAAGAGGGTGGGGCCACACCCTGTTTTCTGCTATAAAAAAAAGAAAAAGAAAAAGCACAGAGGCGTCTACCCACCTACCTGGCTGATTTGGTGGTACGTTTGGCCATGGCATGCAAACAGAAAGGAGACAGTGGGAGTCCCTCAAGCTGGTTTAGTGCAGATTGGAGGTGAGTAATCTTGGCAGCAGAGGGAGGGGACACAATGGCCTTATCTGCTGAAATTCATTCCTTCTTAACTCTCCCCAATCCCTTTTCAGCACCTACAGGTCACTTTCTTTATTCTTCATCCTTGTGACTTCAGTGAACTCAGTAGGTGTTATGCAGTTGGTGAATCCCATCTTCCCAGGTATGCCTGTTGGGTGAGGGGAAATGCTCTTAGCCTCTCTTAAACAGGTTGCAACTACAGAGCCAGAAAACCTAATCATGGCTTAGACAATATCCACTCACCCTTTCTTAACTTGATCAAGTCACTAGATTTTTCCATTGCTTACCTATGGCTTGCTATGCTGGCTAAACAGAAGATCTTGTGAAACACCTGTACTACTTTCTACTCCCTCATTACCTCAAGCTCTGTGGTATCCAAAGACCAGCAAAACAGTGCTAAGTGCCCATCTTCAGGAACAGATATTTTCAAACACAAACTCATGCTTAAGGAAAGCATCAACATAATAGACAAAAATTGGAGCTGTTCCTCTTAGAATTTTTCAAACTTTCACCTGAGCAAGAGGATGTAGAGTAGCAGATCATAGGCAGAATTTAGCCTTTAAAAAGCATCCTTGAGCTTATGTAAGGCACTTTTTTGAAGTTTATTTAAGTAATCTCTACATTCAACGTGGAGTTTGAACTCCTAGCCCTAAAATCAAGAGTCTCGCAGGCTCTTCTGACTGAGCCAGCCAGGTGACCCATGTAGGACGTTTTTTAAACTTCAAGTTGGAAAGTCTTTAGACACAACATTTGTTCTCCAGTTCTTTACAGACCTATCATCTCCACCTCCATTAGCCTCACCGTCAAGGTTCTAGTCATATAAGTATGCATGGTTAACCCTATTTTAGGCTTAACTCTGGAAAACTTCAGAAAGCCCCAGGCATTTAATTAATACCTTCCTTATAGTATTTTGCATTGTAGTGATCTTTCTCACGAACCTGTGAGCTACTTGAGAATAGGGGTCAAGCTTTGCCTCTCTCAACTGGTATCCTTCCTTGATGCCTGTTGGAGAGGAGATGCGCCCATACACTTTTTTAGGAATCCTGCCTCCTGTGGTTCAAAGATACTCCCAAATGCTTTCTTTGCTCTCCAGGTACTGTCATTTGCCATGAAAATAAAATGACAGTGGAATTTCCAAGGGATCTTGGCACCAAAAAATGGCATGCATCTGTGGTGGGTAAGTAATGTGTATATTCTTAATCTTGCCTCAAAGCTAGCCCCATTTTTCAGGTGCCACATACTCTGGAACAACTGGCATCCAATTCCCATGATACCACAGGGGTCGCTGATTTGCATGATGTCACCAGGAGTGGGAGACCTTGTTTCCTTAAAAACTCGTCTTCTCTCAGAATCCAATGGGAAATTTTTATTTATTTTATTTTTTTAATAACGAACTTATTTTTAATGGTGTTCAATTTGCCAACATACAGAATAACACCCAGTGCTCATCCCATCAAGTGCCCCCCTCAGTGCCCATCACCCACTCACCCCCACCCCCCGCCCTCCTCCCCTTCCACCACCCCTAGTTCGTTTCCCAGAGTTAGGAGTCTTCATGTTCTGTCTCCCTTTCCGATATTTCCTACCCATTTCTTCTCCAATGGGAAATTTTTAGCTGCAAATTATAGCATCTCTCAAAACTTGGGTCATAACATCCAGATGGGACAATAAAAAACAAAGTGATTTGAAGTAGCTTAGAAATGGATTGGCAGTCTTGACTGTGTTGCTTTGGTTTACTTTGTCACTGAAATGTACTTTTTGGCCATTTTCTCTGGCTTCTGTAGATCCATTTAGTTTTGAATTGTTGAACTGTACTTCTATCCTGGACCCAGAAAAGCTCACCCTGAAGGCCCCATATGAGACCTGTAGCAGGAGAGTGGTAAGTATTTGCTCTGAGGAGTGATTTGGGAAGTAATAACCTAGTAGTTACTACTAGTAACCCTACTACTTAAGGATACAGACCTGAGAGGAGAGCATTTATTCTCAACCAGGGGTGGTGAGTGTTCATGGTGGTGATGGTTGGTTGGTTTTTATCTTTTGTCTTTGTTTTGTCTGCCCAGACGATATTTGGTACTGTTTGGAAACCCTTTGAAGACCTTATTGGCTGTCACAATTGGAGTGGGGGGTTGTCTGTACAAGCTGAGGTTGCTGATAAACAGCCTACATTGCACAGGGTGGTCTCCTTTAACAGGAATTTCAGGCCTGAAAGGCCAGTAATACTGAGGATGAGAAACCCTGAACTTGGGGCCTTGTTGTGAGTCCCAGATTTGCCACTATCTAGTTGTGATCTCTAGCAAGTGAGCTAACCTTTCTAAGCTTTTGCTTGTTCATTAGAATAGGGAAATCATGGTACTCTCTCCACAAGGTATCTAAAGATGAATGATATGATGCAGATGAACTTGGCACAGCACCAAGATACAACAAATGCTCAAAACAAGCTATTTTGATCTGTAACCTCCATGAAAAATGGAAGGCTATTTTGGTGCTGGCAAACAGAACTGCTATGCTATAAAAAACAGGTGTGGGAAAGCAAGCAGCAGCTGAGCAATAGGGTTTTCTCTATTGCCAAGCAACAGTACTGCCTAATCAGAGTTATTGGGACCAGTAAAAGAAACCTCTCAAACGGTTCTCGAGCTTGTAGTAGGCAAAGAACCATTTGGGGAATTGAGAAAGTATAGATGTGGTTCATTTAATTGATGATTTAAGTCTGGGGTATATCTTAGAAATCTGCATATGTAACTGGCCACTTGATCGAATTCCACAGTGAAGATCTTCAGTAATTTTTCCTTTCTGAAATAGCCCTTCCCAACTTGTAGAGAGCTTAGAGTTGCTTTCCTTTAAACCAAAGGCCTACAAACTATAACTTATGGATGGCCACATTTAGTCCATGGTGTGCATAAGCATAATGGTCCTTGAGCTAAGAATGGTTAAAGTTTTTTTTTGTTTTGTTTTAGGACTTAAAAAGAAAACATGTGCTAGAAATCATAAATGGCCTAAAAAGCCTAAAATGCTTACTAATACTTTATAGAAAAAGGGTGACTGTTCCTTACTAGAAACAGTTCTCTAAAGCGGGGTAAATACTGGCTTTGCCAAAAACCTGGCTCTGTCCAGCCCTCAGAATAATGGCTGCTACATAAGTTACATAAGTGCTCAGTGCATGTTTGAATGACTTGGGCAGAGGCCCCAGATTAGCCAGAACCATGATATTCAGACAAAGGTAAGTGTCAAGAAGAACTCAAAAAAAAAAAAAAAAAAAAAAAAAAAAAAAAAAATCCTAATTCCTGAAGCTCAAGCAACTATTTGCTGCGAAGACAGGAGTCTTTACTGGGATATCTAAAAGGGCTAGCTATAGTCTCTTGGTATAAGAATCAGGTACCTTTCAGAAACTGTGGTACTGGTAACCTCAAGAGGTTTGCCCCTCAGTTAGGTCCAATGGTATTCTGGGATCACCTTTCCCATGGAGGTCCCCATACTTACTGTTCTTACTATGCCATTTGCACACAGCTTGGCCAGCATCAGATGGCCATCAGACTCACGGACAACAATGCTGCTTCAAGACATAAGGCTTTCATGTATCAGATCAGCTGTCCAGTTATGCAAACAGAAGAAACCCATGAGCATGCAGGATCCACAATCTGCACAAAAGATTCCATGTCTGTGAGTGAAGCAGGCTAACTGCTTCTCATGGTGACTACAGGGGAAATGAGGTGGCTTACACAGCTGGGGTTAGGAACAGGATCAGGATTGCAATCCTATCTTCACTACTAATTTGTTTGTTTTGTTTTTTTTTTGTTTTTTTTTGGGGGGCGGGGGGATGGTTTCTTAACCACACTGAGCCTTATTTCCAAGCCCAAAGTAGGGGACAATGATACCACATTAGGGTGGTGCTGAGAATTAACTGAGAGGGTATATATAGTGCTCAACACATCATACCTGGCAGTAGAAAGGATTCCGCTGGTAACTGCAATCACATTAATAACCATTTGAACAAACTGAGTACTTATCATGTCCCAGGCTCTATGCCAGATAGGATATAGTACAAAAGCAAAACAGCCCAATCACATACTCATGGATATTTATACTCTAACATAACTAAATTTGACAATGGACAAACAAAATACCTTCATACTTTGTTCTAATAATGATAAAACTGCATGGTTTGACCTAATTCTTGACTTCTATGGACAAAGCTTAAAATGTACACCTAAGGATCCAATGTCTCAAAATTGGAAGGATCTTCCAGTTGCCTTTTGGCATCAGAAGTTCAGAGATGAAATTGTCTAAGGGCACAGCTAGTTTTTATGACTGGGCCTGTGCCTCTTCTTATTCCCCACAATCAGACCTCTTGGCATACGAAATACACAGTAGTTGCTCCGGATGTTTTGCACATACTGTCAGGTAGCACGATCTCAGAAACTTTCTTTTCCAAATCAAAGCCTCACATCATGGTTTCGTTTCTTCCAGTTTACCTTTAACATTATTCCTGGCATGGCTGATGAAAATACGGTATGGAAATAACTTTTTCAATTACAGAGCTAAGTAACCTTTTGTTCTATAGTAAAGATGACTTAACTTCAACCCTGATTAAAATAGACAAATAGTCTTGAGGTTAAGGTGAGCACTAGCCCTCTAAATGAAACTTCTGTCTTCAGAATCCCAGTGGTGGGAAATGGATGATGGAGGTTGATGATGCAAAAGCTCAAAATCTGACTCTTCGGGAGGCCTTGATGCAAGGATATAATTTCCTGTTTGATAGCCACAGGCTCAGTGTCCAAGTGTCATTCAATGCCACTGGAGTCACTCACTACATGGTAGGTGTGAATCCTCTTTTACCACCACCCAAGCACAAACCAATATTTCTAAGTCCAAGTGTGATCTCAACCATGTCCTCAAAATTGAGAATAAAATGGATTTAAGAGTATCTTAATGCGTTCCATGTGCTAAGCACTGCACTGAGGACTAAAGATATAAGGGTGAACAAAACAGATCTGTTCTTCCCATAGATGTAGACTGACTCTATAATGTGATAGAGGGTAGTACTAAAATCTTCTGGGAGTCAAGATGCTCTGGCTTAGTTTCCTGTAATACGGTTCTACTGTAGGATTTGGTACTTTTGGAGCCAACAATCAAGACACTAAGTTAAAGGAGTTACTGTGCCAAAGTACTTTAAACAGGTCCTGGCACCTAGGCAAGCACTTAAATGCCAACCATTTTAACGAGAACAGCCCTGTTACACATGGAATATAAATGGAGTGCAGAGTCCTATAAGCATTTTCTCTGAATACTATTACCATAAAAATCAGCTTTTGCTCACCTATGCCTAGAAATCACCTATAGGTTCTAACAGTAGACCATGCTAAATTGCCAGATGTTATGAAATACAACATTCTAAAACTAGAACACCTGATGAGCATTCACTGGACAAAATGCTTAAATTCTACTCCAGCCAAAATAGTGCCCAATACTTGAGTGTTTGCCCTGACGATTCTTTCAGCATTGGTTAGAGATTCAAGTAAACCGAGGTCTTTCAAAAAATGTTTCTCTCCCTACCCCAACCCTCAGCAAGGTAACAGTCACCTCTACACAGTGCCTCTGAAGCTTATACACACATCTCCTGGGCAGAAGATCATCTTAACAACACGAGTACTTTGTATGTCAGGTAAGGTCCTAGGAAAGGGCAACTGCTGTTGTGGAAGACACTATTATGGAAGCTTAAAGCTGATCACGGGCATTGTGTTGGCCACTCCCTCTAGATCCCGTGACCTGTAACGCCACACACATGACCCTCACCATACCAGAGTTTCCTGGGAAACTACAGTCTGTGAGATTTGAAAACACGAACTTTGATGTAAGCCAGCTGCACAACCATGGTATTGATAAAGAAGAATTAAACGGCTTGAGGTTACACTTCAGCAAATCTCTTCTCAAAATGAACGTACGTTCCTATCATGAACCACTGAGATTTATGGAAGCAGGACTTGAAGCCCAGTCTCTCGGTAACCCTGATATAGCTGATGACTTGTCCATAAATTCTAACTGTCCATATAATGGATTCAAACTCTGGAAGGAAGGCCTCATTTGATCACTTTGCCTAAGTGAAATTTACCCTCAAACACCAAGCCTCTTTAAACCACTGCAAGAGGTTGTGTGTGTGTGTTTTGGTTTTGGTTTTCCCTCAGCTCATTGAACTGCTTTTAAGTTGCTAATGATGACCCTCTGACACCCTTTTAAAAACAGGACAGTTTGATCCAAACAAGTGTCCTCAACTGTTCTCACTGAGGCCAGTCTTGACTGAAGCAATTGCCAGGGACACCAGAGAGTAATCTTATGTCAGAGTATGTGTGTTTTGCAATAACATCTGACCACATTTGTAGAGTCCTTTTTACTCAGACCTGGCTTGGCAGAGCACTCAGCTCTTTGGAATTTGATCTGTTAATTCAGGCTTTAGTGTCTAGTACAAAGAGCATGCAGAGCTGGGGATTTCAGGGCATGAGTTTAAAGCAATAAATTTCCTGCCTAGGAAAGCATCCTGATCTGGAGCAAGTGATAGGCTCTCTCTTGTTCTGGTTTAAAGGGAAACCAGATTAATTCTGGAGTGTGCCCTACAGGTATTCAGTGTACTTCCTGCCTGCCTCACTGTGGACTGTTCTGGGCCCCCATGGCTGTGGCTGCTAATTGACATTCTTGTCTCCTTTCAGTCCTCTGAAAAATGCCTACCCTATCAGTTCTACTTAGCATCTCTCAAGCTGACCTTTGCCTTTGAACGGGACACGGTTTCCACAGTGGTTTATCCTGAGTGTGTTTGTGAGCCACCAGTTACTATAGGTAAGAAATCTTTTCTCCTTTATCTCTTGTATATGTGGGAAAACATATAGAAGTTCAGACTCTGTATTGTTTATACTTTGAGGAAACTGATCAGAGCAGAAATCTCGGTGTAGCTGCTATAACAGGGCCACAAGAAGATAATATTTCCAAAATACACATATGGAGAGATCTTACTATAATGAATCCATGTTTAAGTAGTCTGGATATATTCTGCATTATGAGCCTGAGCTCCCCATCTAAATAAGATTGATTCAAATCTGTAACTAGGACTACAAAATTTTAAAAGACTTCCCCCAAATGCCTACAGATTTTTTTCAAGGATGTGAAGTTAGGTATTTCTTGTTCGGTATTGGCTCTGCCCCTATGCTTCTTATTTTCTGACCCATATCCGGTCAAGCTAATGGGAAAAACTAGTTCCTGCATTAATTGACCCCACCTCCACCCCCTCATTTCCCTTCTCCAAACCACTCAGGATTTGAGCCTTGAAACAAGGGATATATTGACACAAGGCATTACACCTGAACCCATAATCTGACCCTCAACTCACTTGAGCCCCTCAGGGTTTTCTCACAGGTCTCCTCATCAACACATGAAGGTTGGTAGATGACCACTAATATGGCAGACCTATTTCTTTAAACTCTTACCACAATCTAGTTACAGGTGACCTGTGTACCCAGGATGGGTTTATGGATGTCAAGGTCTACAGCCACCAAACAAAACCAGCTCTAAACTTGGATACCCTCAGAGTGGGAGACTCCTCCTGCCAACCTACTTTCAAGGCTCCATCACAAGGGTTGACACTGTTTCACATCCCCCTAAATGGATGTGGAACAAGACTTAAGGTAAGTGCCAGCAGAATGAGAAGTGTTCAGACTAGATTGTAAAACCACTGGTCACCCACTTCTAACCTTTCTCTAATCTTAAGTTCAAAGGTGACACAGTCATCTATGAAAATGAAATACATGCTCTCTGGACAGATCTCCCTCCAAGCACAATTTCCAGAGATAGTGAATTCAGGTGTGATACAACTGCTACTTTTTAAGCTCCACATTAAATGAAAGCAGTCTTCTAAACTAAAATTCTTCATACTACTTTGCCCCTCCCCTCGTTACAGAATGACTGTGAAGTGCCATTACAGCAGAGATGACCTGCTGATAAATACCAATGTCCAAAGTCTTCCTCCTCCCGTGGCCTCAGTGAGGCCTGGTCCACTTGCCTTAATCCTGCAAACCTACCCAGGTGAGACATCACAACCTAAGAAATCCTACTTAAATACTTTTAGAGAAATCTTTCCTAACTTGAATTTTCTGATGCTGCCACACTAATGGAACAGTAGTGATGCCTTAGCTCCCACTACAACCATCAACCACTTGAGTACTGAGGAGGTTTCCATTCCATTTCAGATAAATCCTATTTGCGACCCTATGGGGATAAGGAGTATCCTGTGGTGAGATACCTCCGCCAACCAATTTACCTGGAAGTGAAAGTCCTAAATAGGGCTGACCCCAACATCAAGCTGGTCTTAGATGATTGCTGGGCAACACCCACCATGGACCCAGCCTCACTCCCCCAGTGGAATATTGTCATGGATGGGTAGGTATTCTCTATCCATAAGGTAACTCTCAGTTAATAAAAAATAAGTGAAGGAACACCTGGCTGGCTCCGTTGGTAGAATATGCAACTCTTAATCTCTGGGCTCTGAGTTCGAGCCCCATGTTGGGTGTAGAGATCACTTAAAATCTTTTAAAGATTTAGTCATGAGAGACACACAGAGGCAGAGACATGGGCAGAGGGAGAAGCAGGCTCCCCACAGGGAGCCTGATGCAGGACTCGATTCTGGGATCCCAGGATCATGCCCTGAGCCAAAGGCAGACACTCAACCGCTGAGCCACCCAGGTGTCCCCACTTAAAAAGTCTTTAAAAAGTATTGCCAGTGAAGAGAAGATAAAACCCTCTTGGGTTTCAGAAGAGCACTAGTCACAAAGGCCCTGATCTTTGTCTGTGTTCATTAGTAACCAATCCTTGGTCCAATAGCATGACTCATGCTTTCCTCTTACCCTTGAATCTAAAAGAATCAGATCCTCCCCCAAGGATGTCTGGCCCTAAGACTCTTTATGTGGAGAGAAAAGATGTCCAGTTCCTATTCTACAATGTTCCAGGCACGGTGCTATATATGCCACATGCACTATTTGAACCTCATCACTCTGTACAAGACAATAGGCACCTGACTTCATGAAGAAACCCAAGCTTGCTGCTTAATAAATTGCCCAAAGTAATTGGTAAATGGTGGCATTTGAATGCCTATCTAACTATGGCCTGCATAACATAATGCTCTGAAGTTATGACTATATACACTCACAAATTGGTGTTTGTCCTCTGAGCTCTGCCTTCAGGGGCCTGAACCTGGAAAACCTTATACTATCATCTCCCTTGCTAAGCTCTTAAACTCCAGGTACATTCCTGTCCCAGGACTACACGTAGTCCCTCCTAACACAATTTTCTGTATACGTATAGGTACCATCATAGAGCTAAAATAGCAGGAGTTATCTACCTTTGTCACTGACCTTTACGAACTGCCTAGACATAACTGGTACTCACATTAGTAGGAAGAATTAAGTCAGTGACATCAAGAACTCCTATAAAACTTGTAGCTCTTTATGGGTGTAGCTGGCAAACAAATAGGTACTTAAATCCTATAGGTTAGAAAAACAACTAGCATGTACAACTGACGACTTTTTTTGATAGACCACATCAGAAAGCATACTAATTAAAAGATAAAGGTAGAAGGTAGAACAATTCTGAAGGTATTTGAATATGTGGCTGTATCTGGGCAAATATTGAGTTAAACTTTGGGGGAAATGTGGCTGATGTTCTTCCCTGGTATATGCCTCCTAGCTGTGAATACAATCTGGACAACTACAGAACGACCTTCCATCCAGTTGGCTCCTCTGTGACCTACCCTACTCACTATCAGAGGTTTGATGTGAAGACCTTTGCCTTTATATCAGAGGCCCAAGTGCTTTCTAGCCTGGTAAGCGATTAAGTCACCTGGGACTGTTTGATTGTGAGTGCATCAGTTCCACTTAACTCTTCTTCTATCTCCAGGTCTACTTCCACTGCACCGCATTAATCTGCAATCGACTGTCTCCTGACTCCCCTCTGTGTTCTGTGACTTGCCCTGTATCATCCAGGCACAGGCGAGGTAAAAATTTCAAGTCCTCCTTACCATGAGTCCTCAAAGCAAGCATTATCCTTTCACAATTGGAAACCTCAAGAATAAGGGCTCTGGGGTGCCTGGCTGACTCAGTCAAGATATGATTCTTGATCTCAGGGTTGTGGGTTTGAACCCCATGTGGGTACAGAGTTCACAGAAGTTTGTTTTTCTAAGTAAAGTCTTCACTGGGACTCTTAACTCAATTCCAAGAAACCTTCTCATCCCAGTCTTCCCTAGTCCTATAAGGCTGAAATGGCAAGTTCCTGATCAGATGATGGGCAAGTTTTTTTTTTTTTTTAATTTTTATTTATTTATGATAGTCACACACAGAGAGAGAGAGAGAGAGAGAGAGAGAGAGAGAGAGAGAGAGAGAGGCAGAGACATAGGCAGAGGGAGAAGCAGGCTCCATGCACCGGGAGCCCGATGTGGGATTCGATCCCGGGTCTCCAGGATCACGCCCTGGGCCAAAGGCAGGCGCCAAACCGCTGCGCCACGCAGGGATCCCGGCAAGTTTGGTTTTGCACATGGACTGGAGCCTGATCTTTCACAGACGTGACTCTCCAAAGTTACTATTCTAGATTCTAGGTGGACTGAGAAATTAATCTTCAGATATTGTTTCTCCTGCAAAGGTTGGGAAAACCCATATAGAGCAGGGGACTCCATGCCAATGTGCTCTAAGAAGTCCATTGACACACCTTTACTAGTCACTATTCCAGAGGGTCAGACACAAACGGTTTTCTATCTCCAGCCACAGGCAGTACTGAAGAAGAGAAGATGATAGTAAGTCTCCCGGGACCCATCCTCCTGTTGGCAGACAGCTCTTCACTCAGAGGTATAGTTTTAAAGCCTAGGGCACTGCCTGGACTCAAGTTCTTAGTTTTATGTTAAGTTTAACTATGCATAAATACATGCTTATGGTAATCCAAAGTAATAAAGACTAAGTCTCTCTTCCTAGCCATACCTTTGTTAACTCTCCTATGTACTTTTCCAAAAATCACCCTTAAAAAAAAAAAAATCTCTTAATGCAAGTAGAATTATCATATATCCTACCTACTTATAACTTTTTAAACTTGTTTTAACCACTTTATCTGTTTGGAGAGCTACCTCCCTGCTAACAGCTATATAGAATCCCATCCACGTGGCTCTGTCTCAGCCATGGTCCTCATTCGTGGATATCTAGATTACTTCCAGTTTTGTCACTAATGCTGCAATACAATCCTTTTAAATCTTTGCCTACTACGCCAATTTGGGATACCCATTTGTTTGTTTGGGTTTTTTGTTTGTTTTGGTCTTGGCCCAAATTGGAGGGGGCAAGGAGAAAGAATCTCAAGTAGACTTCAGCTGAGCATGGAGCCTAACTTGGGACTCCAAATAGAAGACCCTGAGATTACAGCCTGAGCCAAAATCAAGAGTCGGATGCTTAACTGACTGTACCACCCAGGCATCCTCAGGATATCTTTCTAGAAGTGAAACTATTAGGTCAGAAGGCATGTGACTTAACATTGCCAAACTTTAGTCTGTACTAGATTCTATTTCTGTTAATATCCCATATTTTCATCCCAGAACATCTTAATTTGAGGCCTACAATTTTAAAGTAAGCTGTATTAAATCCCTAAAAACCTGCAAGAAATCATGCCCTTAGAACCATCTCTACTAGTGCCATAACGTTAGTTAAATAGGCTGGAACAGTAAGGTTCTTTCCAGGTGTCAGCTCATCTGTTTTAGATTAATAAAAGTGAGTAGGAAGTGGGAACAGCCACGGGAGCAGAGAGCAGGATGTTGGCTCAAAGAGTAAGCCTATATATATATATATATATATATATATATATATATATATATATATATATATATACCCCGTTATAAGTTACCCAAATGAGTCCTTTGAACCTTAATCTTACCTCTCTGGGGAGCCTCAGGCTTCAACTTAGGACTTTTGATTTAAATGATCTTAAGACTTTAATGTCTGCTTCCTTCCTAGATGGTGTGGACTCAAAAGGGCACAGGGCTGCTGGATATGTTGCTTTTAAAACTGTAGTGGCTGTGGCTGCCTTAGCAGGCCTTGTGGCTGCTCTAGGTCTCATCATCTACCTGCGTAAGAAAAGAACCATGGTGTTAAATCACTAAGGATTTTCAAATAAAGTGTTTGTTAAAGTAAGCTGCTTGCTTGTACCTCATTAAACTTCGATGGAGTTCAAGGATTGTTTCTTGCTGTCACACTTGAAGAGGGAATATAGAACCTTTCCACAATCCTGATGGGCTTTGGCTGTGTAACATGAATAAGGAAATTGAGGACTTAATTGCTTCCTGTTAAGCTTTTTCTGACCCCGCTGCCAAAACTGGCAGTGCCAGAAAATTCAACCAGCAGTGGGTCTTAGCTACAGCCCAGCTCTGGGGATGCCTTTAGGTAACTTTAGTCTTCTACCCTCCATTCATATATGCAAGGTGCAGAGACAAGAAGTCACCCTTAGTCATTGGCAGGATTTCCTTTCCCTAGAAGGGCAGGGTAACCAGGTGTTCCCAAGGAATTAATCTAGTGTTCTGCTTCAATTTTCCCTAACTCAAATTACTCTTTGAAAGAAACTTCCCCTGAGAACTTGAGGTATTCACTTACATTCTTCCTTGTACTCCTCATGCAATCTGAGACCAGTTATCTCCCTTAGGGCATGGAAAAGAATATAAGGTTCTAGTTTTCTTAGGGACAGTTAAAACATTCCCAGTCTCATTATGACTCCACAGCTATACACCAGCCGTTTAGCTGAGCCTGGAGAGCTGCTTTCCCACTACCTACACTTGATTATTCCCTCCACTTGAGACTTTTCCCTGAGGGTCCCCCATCTTCTGCTATGCTGTAATTGTATTGAAAGAACCAGTGTTTGCTTCACACTGTAACTCTAACAGACTATCTTCAAGATAACTAATACAGAAAATAACTTGCTTGTATCCTTCAAATAGAAAACGGCTGGCTCTAAACCAGAAACTTTCCTAGGAAAAGTCTTAAAGCTTTCAAATACCTATACATGGCTGGGAGGTTAAAACAGTCTTCAGTGTTCTTCAGTCTTCAACCCTCAACTGTTCGTAGTCTATATTCTGGCTTTTTAAAAACCTTCTTGAGGAAAGAATATTATATATGAATAGTGGATTCTTTTTCTTCCAATATACCTTTTTCATTCTACATCCTTTCATTAGATTTATGTGGTAGAACTTAGCGGCAATGAGGGGAAGGAAACCACTCACATTGTGTGAAAGATCTGGTCTTTCTACAACGATAAAAGTCAAAGCTTCTAGACTGTAATAGTAGTCAAAAGTTCAAGTTATCTCATCAAAGCCATTATTTGGCTATTGCTTTACAAGGGAATATCATTTGCTAATGATAAAAAGTCTTGGAGTCAAGCTCTTCTGTGGTGGTCAAGTTAGTGTTACACATTACAACTAGAAACCTGGTAGTGGACTTGTTAAACCTTGTTTAACCTTGTTAAACCTGTGCTGGACTTGTTAAAATGGCATTTAAAAGTTAGCCATTTGGGATGCCTGGATGGCTCAGCGGTTTAGCATCTGCCTTCGGCTCAGGGCATGATCCTGGGGTCCTCTCTCTCTCCCTTTATGTGCCTCTCATGAATAAATAAAATATTTAAGAAGTTGGCCACTTAAGCTTCCTGATCCACTGTGGTAGGCCGAATAATGGCAACCCCAACAGATCCATATCCTATCCCCAAGAATCTGAATATTATCTCTACATAGTCCCAAATGGACTTTGCAGATGCGGCTAAGGACCTTGACAAGGGGAATATTATCCACTAAGGCCCGATCACATGGGTCCTTATAAAAAGGACAGAAGGATCAGAGTCAGAAGTCCCAATGGAAGCAGAAATCAGAGTGCGGGGGGGGGGGAGGGGCAAGATGGCGGAGGAGTAGGGTCTCCAAATCACCTGTCTCCACCAAACTACCTAGAAAACCTTCAAATTATCCTGAAAATCTATGAATTCGGCCTGAGATTTAAAGAGAGAACAGCTGGAACGCTACAGTGAGAAGAATTCGCGCTTCTATCAAGGTAGGAAGACGGGGAAAAAGAAGTAAAGGAACAAAGGCCTCCAAGGGGGAGGGGCCCCGCGAGGAGCCGGGCTGAGACCGGGGCGAGTGTCCCCAGGACAGGAGAGCCCCGTCCCGGAGGAGCAGGAGCTGCACGACCTTCCCGGGCGGAAAGGGGCTCGTGGGGAGTTGGAGCAGGACCAGGAGGGCGGGGATGCCCTCGGGCTCCCGGGGACAGTAACAGAGCAACTGCGCCCCAGGAGAGTGCGCCGAGCTCCCTAAGGGCTGCAGCGCGCACGGCGGGACCCGGAGCAGCTCGGGGGGCTCGGGCGGCGGCTCCGCGGAGGGGGCTGCGGGGCGGGAGCAGCTCGGAGGGGCTCGGGCAGAGGAAGAGGCTCCGTGCGGAGGGGGCTGCGCGGTTCCAGGAGCAGCTCGGAGGGGCTCGGGCGGCGGCTCCGCGGAGGGGGTTGCGCGGCCCGGGAGCGCGAATCCACCAGCGCAGGCTCCGGAGCACAGGGCGCCGGGACACAGCCCAGGATCCCGCCTCCCCCGGGACAGGCAGAGGCCAGGAGGGCCCAGGACAGCGAGGACGCTCCTGCCCCAGCTGAGCACATCAGCGGCCCCGCCCCGGAGCCTCCAAGCCCTGCAGACGGAGTTCCTGCCGGAGCTGACTCCAGGTTTCCAGAGCTGCCCCGCCACTGGGGCTGTTCCTCCTGCGGCCTCACGGGGTAAACAACCCCCACCGAGCCCTGCACCAGGCAGGGGCACAGCAGCTCCCCCAAGTGCTAACACCTGAAAATCAGCACAACAGGCCCCTCCCCCAGAACACCAGCTAGACTGACAACTTCCAGGAGAAGCCAAGGGACTTAAAGAACACAGAATCAGAAGATACTCCCCCGTGGTTCTTTTTTTGTTTGTTTGTTTTTGTTTTTGTTTTTGTTTTGTTTTGCTTTTTGATTTGTTTCCTTCCCCCACCCCCTTTTTTTCTCCTTTCTTTTTCTTTCTCTTTTTCTTCTTTTTTTTTTTTTTTCGTTTTTTTTCTTTTTCTTCCCTTTTTTTTTCTCTTTCTCTTTTCTTTCCTTCTTTCTCTCCTCTCTTTTTCTCTTTTTCCCAATACAACTTGCTTTTGGCCACTCTGCACTGAGCAAAATGACTAGAAGGAAAACCTCACCTCAAAAGAAAGAATCAGAAACAGTCCTCTCTCCCACAGAGTTACAAAATCTGGATTACAATTCAATGTCAGAAAGCCAATTCAGAAGCACTATTATACAGCTACTGGTGGCTCTAGAAAAAAGTATAAAGGACTCAAGAGACTTCATGACTGCAGAATTTAGAGCTAATCAGGCAGAAATTAAAAACCAATTGAATGAGATGCAATCCAAACTAGAAGTCCTAACGACGAGGGTTAACGAGGTGGAAGAACGAGTGAGTGACCTAGAAGACAAGTTGACAGCAAAGAGGGAAACTGAGGAAAAAAGAGACAAACAATTAAAAGACCATGAAGATAGATTAAGGGAAATAAACGACAGCCTGAGGAAGAAAAACCTACGTTTAATTGGGGTTCCCGAGGGCGCCGAAAGGGACAGAGGGCCAGAATATGTATTTGAACAAATTCTAGCTGAAAACTTTCCTAATCTGGGAAGGGAAACAGGCATTCAGATCCAGGAAATAGAGAGATCCCCCCCTAAAATCAATAAAAACCGTTCAACACCTCGACATTTAATTGTGAAGCTTGCAAATTCCAAAGATAAGGAGAAGATCCTTAAAGCAGCAAGAGACAAGAAATCCCTGACTTTTATGGGGAGGAGTATTAGGGTAACAGCAGACCTCTCCACAGAGACCTGGCAGGCCAGAAAGGGCTGGCAGGATATATTCAGGGTCCTAAATGAAAAGAACATGCAACCAAGAATACTTTATCCAGCAAGGCTCTCATTCAAAATGGAAGGAGAGATAAAGAGCTTCCAAGACAGGCAGCAACTAAAAGAATATGTGACCTCCAAACCAGCTCTGCAAGAAATTTTAAGGGGGCCTCTTAAAATTCCCCTTTAAGAAGAAGTTCAGTGGAACAGTCCACAAAAACAAAGACTGAATAGATATCATGATGACACTAAACTCATATCTCTCAATAGTAACTCTGAATGTGAACGGGCTTAATGACCCCATCAAAAGGCGCAGGGTTTCAGACTGGATAAAAAAGCAGGACCCATCTATTTGCTGTCTACAAGAGACTCATTTTAGACAGAAGGACACCTACAGCCTGAAAATAAAAGGTTGGAGAACCATTTACCATTCGAATGGTCCTCAAAAGAAAGCAGGGGTAGCCATCCTTATATCAGATAAACTAAAATTTACCCCAAAGACTGTAGTGAGAGATGAAGAGGGACACTATATCATACTTAAAGGATCTATTCAACAAGAGGACTTAACAATCCTCAATATATATGCTCCGAATGTGGGAGCTGCCAAATATATAAATCAATTATTAACCAAAGTGAAGAAATACTTAGATAATAATACACTTATACTTGGTGACTTCAATCTAGCTCTTTCTATACTCGATAGGTCTTCTAAGCAAAACATCTCCAAAGAAACGAGAGCTTTAAATGATACACTGGACCAGATGGATTTCACAGATATCTACAGAACTTTACATCCAAACTCAACTGAATACACATTCTTCTCAAGCGCACATGGAACTTTCTCCAGAATAGACCACATATTGGGTCACAAATCGGGTCTGAACCGATACCAAAAGATTGGGATTGTCCCCTGCATATTCTCGGACCATAATGCCTTGAAATTAGAACTAAATCACAACAAGAAGTTTGGAAGGACCTCAAACACATGGAGGTTAAGGACCATCCTGCTAAAAGATAAAAGGGTCAACCAGGAAATTAAGGAAGAATTAAAAAGATTCATGGAAACTAATGAGAATGAAGATACAACCGTTCAAAATCTTTGGGATGCAGCAAAAGCAGTCCTAAGGGGGAAATACATCGCAATACAAGCATCCATTCAAAAACTGGAAAGAACTCAAATACAAAAGCTAACCTTACACATAAAGGAGCTAGAGAAAAAACAGCAAATAGATCCTACACCCAAGAGAAGAAGGGAGCTAATAAAGATTCGAGCAGAACTCAACGAAATCGAGACCAGAAAAACTGTGGAACAGATCAACAGAACCAGGAGTTGGTTCTTTGAAAGAATTAATAAGATAGATAAACCATTAGCCAGCCTTATTAAAAAGAAGAGAGAGAAGACTCAAATTAATAAAATCATGAATGAGAAAGGAGAGATCACTACCAACACCAAGGAAATACAAACGATTTTAAAAACCTATTATGAACAGCTATACGCCAATAAATTAGGCAATCTAGAAGAAATGGACGCATTCCTGGAAAGCCACAAACTACCAAAACTGGAACAGGAAGAAATAGAAAACCTGAACAGGCCAATAACCAGGGAGGAAATTGAAGCAGTCATCAAAAACCTCCCAAGACACAAGAGTCCAGGGCCAGATGGCTTCCCAGGAGAATTTTATCAAACGTTTAAAGAAGAAATCATACCTATTCTCCTAAAGCTGTTTGGAAAGATAGAAAGAGATGGAGTACTTCCAAATTCGTTCTATGAAGCCAGCATCACCTTAATTCCAAAGCCAGACAAAGACCCCGCCAAAAAGGAGAATTACAGACCAATATCCCTGATGAACATGGATGCAAAAATTCTCAACAAGATACTGGCCAATAGGATCCAACAATACATTAAGAAAATTATTCACCATGACCAAGTAGGATTTATCCCTGGGACACAAGGCTGGTTCAACACCCGTAAAACAATCAATGTGATTCATCATATCAGCAAGAGAAAAACCAAGAACCATATGATCCTCTCATTGGATGCAGAGATAGCATTTGACAAAATACAGCATCCATTCCTGATCAAAACTCTTCAGAGTGTAGGGATAGAGGGAACATTCCTCGACATCTTAAAAGCCATCTATGAAAAGCCCACAGCAAATATCATTCTCAATGGGGAAGCACTGGGAGCCTTTCCCCTAAGATCAGGAACAAGACAGGGATGTCCACTCTCACCACTGCTATTCAACATAGTACTGGAAGTCCTAGCCTCAGCAATCAGACAACAAAAAGACATTAAAGGCATTCAAATTGGCAAAGAAGAAGTCAAACTCTCCCTCTTCGCCGATGACATGATACTCTACATAGAAAACCCAAAAGTCTCCACCCCAAGATTGCTAGAACTCATACAGCAATTCGGTAGCGTGGCAGGATACAAAATCAATGCCCAGAAGTCAGTGGCATTTCTATACACTAACAATGAGACTGAAGAAAGAGAAATTAAGGAGTCAATCCCATTTACAATTGCACCCAAAAGCATAAGATACCTAGGAATAAACCTCACCAAATATGTAAAGGATCTATACCCTCAAAACTATAGAACACTTCTGAAAGAAATTGAGGAAGACACAAAGAGATGGAAAAATATTCCATGCTCATGGATTGGCAGAATTAATATTGTGAAAATGTCAATGTTACCCAGGGCAATATACACGTTTAATGCAATCCCTATCAAAATACCATGGACTTTCTTCAGAGAGTTAGAACAAATTATTTTAAGATTTGTGTGGAATCAGAAAAGACCCCGAATAGCCAGGGGAATTTTAAAAAAGAAAACCATATCTGGGGGCATCACAATGCCAGATTTCAGGTTGTACTACAAAGCTGTGGTCATCAAGACAGTGTGGTACTGGCACAAAAACAGACACATAGATCAGTGGAACAGAATAGAGAATCCAGAAGTGGACCCTGAACTTTATGGGCAACTAATATTCGATAAAGGAGGAAAGACTATCCATTGGAAGAAAGACAGTCTCTTCAATAAATGGTGCTGGGAAAATTGGACATCCACATGCAGAAGAATGAAACTAGACCACTCTCTTTCACCATACACAAAGATAAACTCAAAATGGATGAAAGATCTAAATGTGAGACAAGATTCCATCAAAATCCTAGAGAAGAACACAGGCAACACCCTTTTTGAACTCGGCCATAGTAACTTCTTGCAAGATACATCCACGAAGGCAAAAGAAACAAAAGCAAAAATGAACTATTGGGACTTCATCAAGATAAGAAGCTTTTGCACAGCAAAGGATACAGTCAACAAAACTCAAAGACAACCTACAGAATGGGAGAAGATATTTGCAAATGACATATCAGATAAAGGGCTAGTTTCCAAGATCTATAAAGAACTTATTAAACTCAACACCAAAGAAACAAACAATCCAATCATGAAATGGGCAAAAGACATGAACAGAAATCTCACAGAAGAAGACATAGACATGGCCAACATGCACATGAGAAAATGCTCTGCATCACTTGCCATCAGGGAAATACAAATCAAAACCACAATGAGATACCACCTCACACCAGTGAGAATGGGAAAAATTAACAAGGCAGGAAACAACAAATGTTGGAGAGGATGTGGAGAAAAGGGAACCCTCTTACACTGTTGGTGGGAATGTGAACTGGTGCAGCCACTGTGGAAAACTGTGTGGAGGTTCCTCAAACAGTTAAAAATATACCTGCCCTACGACCCAGCAATTGCACTGTTGGGGATTTACCCCAAAGATACAAATGCAATGAAACGCTGGGACACCTGCACCCCGATGTTTCTAGCAGCAATGGCCACGATAGCCAAACTGTGGAAGGAGCCTCGGTGTCCAACGAAAGATGAATGGATTAAGAAGATGTGGTTTATGTATACAATGGAATATTACTCAGCTATTAGAAATGACAAATACCCACCATTTGCTTCAACGTGGATGGAACTGGAGGGTATTATGCTGAGTGAAGTAAGTCAGTCGGAGAAGGACAAACATATGTTCTCATTCATTTGGGGAATATAAATAATAGTGAAAGGGAAAATAAGGGAAGGGAGAAGAAATGTGTGGGAAATATCAGAAAGGGAGACAGAACATAAAGACTGCTAACTCTGGGAAACGAACTAGGGGTGGTAGAAGGGGAGGAGGGCGGGGGGTGGGAGTGAATGGGTGACGGGCACTGGGTGTTATTCTGTATGTTAGTAAATTGAACACCAATAAAAAAATAAAATAAAAAAAAAAAAAAAAAAAAAAAAAAAAGAAATCAGAGTGCTATGGGCCACAAGCCACAGAATATGGTCAGCCTCTATTAGCTGGGGATGGCAAGGAAATGGATCTCCCCTAAAGCCCCAAGGAACATAGCCCTGCTGCCCCATTTGGGACTTCTGAATTCCAGAGTTATAAAATAACCTGTATTTTAAGCCACTAAGTTTGTATTAATTTGTTCCAACAACAATAGGAAATAATCTCTAATCAGTCCCTACTGACAACACTTTGATAGAGATGCACACATTTTACACAGAAGAGCAACTTAAGCCCTAGGGTAGCTTGTCCAAGATCTATCTTGAGGATGGAGCTGGAGCTTCTCATCTCTAAGTTGTTCTGTTTGTGTAGTGTCATAGGTCAGGATCAAAGTGACCTGGCCTCCAGGCTGCCCCCACAGCAGGCATGGTTCTGATGTTTGCCACAAATGCTACGGCAGAACTGAGAGAAAAGCTAAGCTAGCTGTGGAGCAGCTGCTGGGTTGAACACTTGTTGCCATGGTAGCCTGGCACAGGTACAAGGAGTGATTGACTAAAGTCATGTTCTTAACTGCTGAAGGTACACATCCTACTGTACATGGGGGAGGCAGCCTCACTGTGTGGAAAGAGTGAGTGTTGGATAAAGCTATGTGCTAGAAGAGATATTCTTAATCAGGCATACATATTTTGAAAAATATGTCATGTCCTGACCCCACCTACTAAACTAGAATCTTTGGAGGGGGATTTAACATGTTTAGGCTCTGTGGGAGGCCAAAGAATGGCCCCAAAATATCTATGTCCTAATCTCAAAAACCTGTGAAGATTACCTTCCATGGGAAGAGGGACTTTGCATACATGATTAATTTAAAAGTCCTGAATGGGGAGATTATCTGGATTATACAGGTAGGCCCTAACTGCAATCACAGGGATCCCTATAAGAGAAAGGGTGAGATCTGACCACAGAAACAATAAGGCAATGTGACAATGGCAGCAGGAACTGGAGTGATGCAGTGTGAGGCCAAAGGAGGGGCTACCAGCTAAGGAAAACATAGACACCAGAACCTAAAGGAGTCCAGAAAAAGGACTCTCCCCTTGAGCCTCCAGAAGGAACCAGCCTCACTGGCACCTTGACTTTAGCCCAGTGAAACTGATTGCAAACTTTTGACCCCCAGAATAAATCAGTCATTTTTAAGCCACTGAGCTTGTGGTAGTTTGTTATAGCAGCAAGAGGAAACTGATACAAGCTCCTCCAGTGATTCAGACATACACCCCTGGGTAAGAATCACTGTATTAGACAAAGGCAGAGGCCCGCAAACTTAGTCACAGACAATGTGTTACAAACAGACATTGTTGCTTATACACAGGAACTAAGAACAAGGGAGCAGTTTATTGTTTCAAGGACTTGGCGGATTCAAGTTGCAACCAGCTTCATTTCTAACCCATAGAATATTCTGGTGGAATTGAGGAATTACTGAGAACACAAGTCCATCCTGAGATGAGAATTGAAGTTGGAAGCCACTGAAGTACCAGAATGTGGATTACCTTTGATGGCGGTCACTACTATGCCTATAAGCAGAGAATCCATGGAGTTAGCATTGCTTCTCGCTTGAAGGAGGTGGTGCATGAAGTGGGAAGCTACCTCACTGTGGACAGGACAGGGGGGCAGCAGAAGGTAGAACATGCAGTGCCTGGCATATCCACACTCTTGATCAGAGCAGCTTCCACCTGCTGAGTCAATGGACTCCAGTGGACTCCAGTGTGTGGGTTGGATTATTTAGGTAGTTTAAGTACTGCTTCTTCTCTTGAGAGTAGATGTCCTGCCAGAGATTAGAGTTCCAGCTAACTTCTCCATGGCCCTGACCTTGGATCATACAACATTCAACGAACCTTGCTTTGTGAGTAAACACAACTAAAACACTCAGTGCACCAGGACTGATGGTGTAGAGTAGGCTGCTGAATCAAAAAGACTTTTCTTCCCCCTTTCTTCTCCTGTGATATTGTGATTTACAGTAAAAAATAGATATTTGGTCTTTGAGCCATCTAGCACACAGCTCCTAAAACCCTGGGAATTTCTGAAGTGTTGGAGCAATTAAGGAGCCTTTTGTTACATTATTAAAGAACTTTGGGAAACCACCAGATAACCTAGGGGAGGGGGCTGGTTGCCAGGGAAACCAATCTTGAATAGAGGGTAGGAACTTTCAGTCTCACTCCCTTGACTTCTAGGACTTGGCCAGTGACTTAACCAATCACTCCTACATAATGAAGCTTCCATTAAAACCCAAAAGCAGAGGGTTCAGAGAGCTTCCAGTTTGGAAAACACAGGGAGATTTGGGGAGAGTGGTGCTTTCAGAAAGGATGTGGAAGTTCCTTGTCCTTTCACCATCCCTATCCATTTCTTCCATCGGGCAGTTCCCGAGTTACATCCTTTAATAATAAACCAGTGATCTAGTAAGCACACTATTTCTCTGAGTTCTGTGAGACACTCTAGTAACTCTAGCAAATCAAACCCAAGGAGGGTTTGTAGCCAGACCGTCAGAAGCACAGGTAACCACCTGGACTTGTGACTGGCAACCGAAGCTGGGTGGGTTGGGTGAGGACAGTCTTATAGGACTGAAATCTTAACCTGTGGGATGTGATGCTATCTCCAGGTAGATAGTGACAGAATTGAGTTGAATTGTTGGACACCGAGATGGTGCCAGAGAATTTCTTGGTGTGGGGAAATCCCCATACACATTGGAATTGGATCCCAAAATCCTCGTTCTCTCCCATCCCCATCTTCCCTAATAAAAGAACTTGGACTCTGTTCTGGAATGGCACAGTATATCCCTAGGGATATACCCTGATTGGGCTAAATAATCCAGATTAAAACTCAATCCCCTTGCAGACCAGCTACCAGCAGGCATATGGTTCTGTTCAATGAAATTGAAAGGGGTATTAGAAAGGGGGTATCTGTCTTTTTCTTGTTTTTTTAAAAAAAGAAAAAAAGCATGTAAGTCTAGCTCCTTTTCTTTCTGCTTGTGGATGTGGTTGTGTGACACTGTGATTCTTTGAGCTGTGGCAGCCATTTTGTGACCATGTGGAAACAAGCCTAATGATGCTATTTGAGAATGATGAGAGTAAAACATGGAAAACCTAGATTCCTAATTACTTTATTGTGCTTCCTGAATCAACCCTGAAATCACTTGCATCTTGCTAAAAAGAAAACCACAGGCCCCCAAAGGGAGTAACTCATACAAGGCCAATTCATCAAACCAGAGCTTAATACTTAATCTAACTGCAATTAGATTAAGTATTTCCCCCAGAAATGAAGTCTTAACTGATCAGTCAGGACTTTTCTAGTCAGCATCAATGAGGTAATCTGTCACATGGGCCCTCTCCCTTCCCCAAAGAAAGATGAGGTCATCTGTGTAATACTTCCAGCGCTTCCCACTAAGGGAAAGTGACTTTGCCTAAAACAATATTTTCTTTTGCTAATAACTTCTTTGCCCCACCCTCCTTCCTATAAAAACCTTCAATTTTGTACAACTCCTCAGAGCTCCCCTCTACTTGCTAGATGGAATTCATGACTCACTTCATAAAACCAATTAGATCCTCAAGTTTACTCAGTTGTAATTTTGTTCTTTAACAATCCTTCATGTTTAGTGAGATACTAAAGATTCCTATTTTTAAGGGCGGCAGTTTGTTTCTTGTAGGTAAAAACATTCAAAATGATTCAGGATTAAAGAAGCTTTATTTTTTTGGAGAACGATTATGGCTATAATCTGCATCTATAAGAACATACCAAATTATTTGTAAGATTTCTTTTAGATTAATAGCAAAATTTGTATAAACCACAAATAAGATCACCTTCTGTTAACAAATTTATTTTGCTTTGGCTCCCTCAAGGCACAAGAGGGCCAGAATCTTGTGGTGTTCATCTCTGAATTCCCACTGGTCCTGAAGGGAGGGAAGATGATTTGACCAAAAATATAGTACAAAGAAGCTTGATTATGTGAAAATTAGTAATGGGAAACCTGGCTAAAATGGAGTCAGGAGGTTTTGGCAGGGGGAGCATTTGTGCCCTACCACTCCAAATCAACTGCAGACCCAAGAGGAAGAGACTGACTTAACTGTGAACATAGATACCACTCTACTCCTCCAGCCCAAGGAAGAGCTGCTTTCCTCATTCCCCACCCTCCACCCGGCCACAGCTCAGCCAATGAGAAGCTACTAACTACACTTTCAACTCCCACTTTCCTCTAATGGACTTTCAGCTCATAACAGCCTTCTTAACTTACCCTTTCTTTTCTCAAAAAAGCAAGCCTTGGTGTGCCTGGGTGGCAGCAGTCAGTTCAACGAGGGACTCTTGGTTTCAGTTCACGCTATGATCTTAGGGTCCTGAGATGGAGCCTCTTGGGAGGCTCCACTCTCAACACGAAGAGTGCTTGAGACTCCACTCTCAACACGAAGAGTGCTTGAGATTCTCTCTCCCTCTGCCCCTCCTGTGAGTGTGCACTCTCTCTATATATAAAATAAATCTTTAAAAAAATAAGTAAATAGGGGTGCTGGGGTGGCTCAGTCAGTTAAGCATCTGCCTTTGGCTCGGGTCATGATCCTAGGGTCCTGGGATCCAGCCCCACATTAGGGTCCTTGCTCGGGGAGGAGTCTGCTTCTTTTTCTCCCTCTGCCCCATCCCACCTGCTCCTTGCTATCTCTCTAAGATAATTTTTTAAATGAACAAATATAAATAAATAAATAAATAAATAAATAAATAAATAAATAAGCAAGCAAGCAAGCAAGCCTCTCCTTTGTTCCCTGGATTTACCTACACTTCTGCCACAGCTTGGTCATCCCAGATTGCAATTCTCTTTTATTCCCAAACACACACATCTTTTGCTGGTAAGATAACTGGCAGCATCTATTTTTAGCATTTCAGAGCAGACCTATGTAGTTTCTTTCCTTCCATACCTAGGGATGGATGCTCCCCGCCTCCCCTTAGTTCCTTTAGGGTCAGAGGAGCAAGGAAGATGCTGTGAAGCAAGCACTGGCTGCAGGAAACATGGCTTCGAGCCCTGGCACTGTGGGCTTACAGTGTCTGTGGGTAAAGCACTTGCCCCTCTCTGGCCTCAGGTGTGCCATCTTTAGAAGCAGAGGATTGTGTGATCTGTGGAAGGCTTCACCTGGGAGCTTCTAAGCAATGCAGAAGCTTTGGTCCTGCTCCAGATCTAAGGACTCAGAATCTGCCTTTTAGCAGGACCCCTTGTACAGATGCATTTAAGAATCTAAACTTTCAAAAAAAAAATAATAATAATCTAAAGTTTCTTCCGTCCTCAGTGCCAGTCTTTGCTGAGCCTGCTTCAGATTGCTGGACATGAGCTCCCTCTTCTGGCTCAAAAGTTAAACACTTTCTTTAGGAAACATTTCTGTTCCATTTCCACCTGCTGGGTTTTTGTTTTGGTTTTTGCTTTTTGGTTTTGGTTTTGGTTTTGTTGTTTGTTTTTTTAGGATTTCAAATGCAGCTTGAAGCTCCAGCACCTATATAGGGGCATAAGGTCTCCAAGAGCATGTATATGGGGCCTTGAATCTCCTCCCAAGTATTGGAAAATCAAGACACCCACTGCCAGGAGTGAGAGGTGCCCTTTCTAACCTAAATGGCTCTCGATTCCCGACTGCCAAGTGGTCCACCTTCCCCATGTCTCATCCTTGTCACTTCTGCTTTAACAAAAAAGTAGTGAGAGAGGAACAAACAGAGCCCAAGCTGGCAGCCAATGATGGCGTGCCCGCAGCTTAGTCACTAGCCAGTTCTGAGACCTTTGACAAATGATTTACCCATTGACCCAGTTTCCTCCTCTGCTAGTAGAGGAGTCTGGTAGGAAGATGGAACACAGCAAAATTGCTGTGAAAGGTCAAAAATGGTAATGAGAATGAAAGATGTGAAAACCTGACATACTTCACAAATGTGAAGGTTTTTCCCTGATGCCCTTAGTACAACTGGCTGACGTGGCGGATTCCAGCCTCATCCCAGACCAATAGCTCTGCTATTGCTTGGCCTAACACTCTTCATTATCGTTTGTCTACATCAAGATTTCTCAACCTTGGCACTGACATTTGGTCCCAGATGTTTCTTTTTTGTAAGGGGCTGTCATGTGCATTGTAGGATGGTTAGCAGCATCCCTGGCCTCAGCCCACCATATGCCAGCAGCACCCCTTCTCCCAAACACACATACAGTCATGACAATCAAATAATGTCTCTACATGCTGCCAAATGTCCTGAGATACAGGCTCTATATCCAGGACTTCATGTTTTTTCTAGTCAATGGAAAATGTTCAGGGGTTTCTATATATCAGGTTCTAGGCTACCCAAAGTGAATCTGCAGACATTGTTTTCATCCCCAGAGCACTGGTGGAGAAGGGGGCAGGTAGGGAGGGTAGGAGGAAGGATAAGTAAACATAAGAGAACAGCAGCAAAACAAGAGACGATTCAGTTGAGCAAGGGTATAATTGTTCCACTGTGTTGTAGCACTTTTAATCTAGAGATCACTTGCCTCAGTCTCCCAAAGACTCCGAGTGACTGAGGAAGTCAATGCACAGAGAGGTTGTCACTTGCCACCATGACTTTTCCACAAGGGCTGTAAGTATAAAGAGAGTACACATAGCAAGACATGACTTCATAGCTCATATGAACCTTGAGCTGGGTTGTAGAAGGTACAAATGTTTTGAAATGGGAGGTTTGGAAGGGGGATGCTCCAATATCACTGATTTTCAACTTTTCTGCCACACCTGATGGATAACATCCACCATAACAACATACCCAAAAGGCATACCTGGTTTATATGTAATCCTCATACCTTCTCCCCAGGAAGGCAAAAAAATAACTTCAATAGGGGATCCCTGGGTGGCTCAGTGGTTTAGCGCCTGCCTTCGGCCCAGGGCGTGATCCTGGAGACCCGGATCGAGTCCCTCATTGGGCTCCCTGCGTAGAGCCTGCTTCCCCCTCTGCCTGTGTCTCTGCCTCTCTCTCTCTCTCTCTCTCTCTCTCTCTCTGTGTGTCTCTCATGAATAAATTAAAAAATCTTAAAAAAAATAACTTCAATTTATTGTCACAACTCTTACTAATCACTCGGGATGTGTGTGCATGTGTGTGTGTGTGCATGCACGCACATGCATACCTATATAAATCACTCCAACATGTATATTCACACAGGCACATGGTATTTTGGGGGTTGCCATGGCATAGGTAAGAGAATTCTACATCCTCTCTTTACCCCCTCTCTAGCTCCACCTTTTCTCTCCTGCGCAAGGAAACACAGCAAAACCTACGTGAAAGTACTCTAATTTATCCTCAACCCTCTTGTGATAACTCACATGCCTTTGCCAGAATGTTGCAACTTCTGGGCTAAATCTCCTGTTCTTTTGTTTTTTAAAGACTTCATTATTTTTTAAGTAGTCCCTACATCCAATGTGGGACTCAAACTCACAACCCCGAGATCCACAGTGGCATGCTCTCCTGAGTTAGCCAGACACCCCTGAATCTCCTGTTCTATGCAGAGCAGACAACAGAAGCCACACATAGGTAGTAGTTGAAATGGTACTTCTCCTTTAAAGCTATCTATCTATCTATCTATCTATCTATCTATCTATCTATCTATCATCTATCTATCTATCTATCTATCTGACAGAGTACAAGCTGGGGGAGCCCCAGGCAGAGGCAGAGGGAGAAGCAGGCTCCCACCCTGAGCAAGGAGCCCAACGTGGGGCTTAATCCCAGGACCCCGGGATCATGACCTGAGCTGAAGGCAGATGCCCAACTGACTGAGCCACGCAGGAGCTCTGAAATGGTACTTCTGTGGGGACGACTCTTGGGGCAGCCAACCATTCACATTCCATTTCATGAAACTGGCCATCCCTGGAGTTATTTGACACAGCAGCAAAGGTTATGGGTACTGCTACAGACAGTATATACTAGGGCATATATTAGGGCATTATATATTAGGGCCAAATTTCAGAAGGCCTCAAAGGCAGGTGGAGGAGTTGACATTGAACCGCATGCTGGGTACAAGGGTGGATTTGGCAGTCAGGCAAACTAGGCTTGAATCTCCCTTGTTTCTGTGTGCACTTGACAACTTAGCCTCTCAATCTTCCAGCTTCTTCATCTCTAAAATGGGTGGGAGTGAGGACTGGCTAAAAATGTGTATTGGTTTGTAGAGGGTTTAAGATAGTGCCCAACACATGGCAAAAGCAGACACCTAGGCAGATAAATTAACGTTCCAGCTGTGTGAAGTCACAGCTTCCATGCTCCAAGGATAAATTACCTTTCCAAATGAGCCACACATTGAACTATGCCTAAAAGGCAAGCCACCTTTTGAATCATCAGTGAGTCCTAACATTCCACCAGGCGTGGCTAACAAGAGGCCTTTTACTCATTCCATTCCACTGTTTTAAAGGACGGTGTGTGGTGCGTTTTGACAACTATGCTTTATAGGCTTATTCTGCGGCAAGCGCTCTGCTAGGTTCTGTACGTTATTTTACTTTGTTTGATCAGCAAAGGCCTTGGGCTCCAGGCAACGTGATAATTTGAATTGCAAAGCCATGATTTAAGTGCCATGTTTCTTGGCAGAATTCGTGAGTCAGTTCTGCTTCTAAACCTTAGTCTCACTTCTAAAATCCCGAGGCTAATGGATATTAAAAAAATGAGAAGCCAGCAGGGGCAGCTTGTGATGGGTCTTACCCAAGTATAGTGGGAAAGCACCTTGCATGTTGCAGGGTTTGAAGCAAGGATGTTTATAAAATCCAAAATATGTTTTAAAACCATCTCTTGGCTACTTCTAGGAATGCATTCCATAAAATGGCTATGTAAAGCTCTCAGCATGGAAAATACTTCCAAATCTCGTATCCCCAGCCCAGGCTTACACTCTAAGCCAACTGCCTACTTCACACATCCTATTGGTGTTAAAAAGGCATATCTGACTTAACACAGGCAAAGACTTTTGAATATTCATCCATCCCCCATTTCAGAAAATAGTGTATCTACCCATTGGCTCAAGTTAAAAAAATTTAGGTGCCATCCTATGTTACCCTTTCCTTCATCACCCACATGCCATCCATCACCAAATGCTGCTAGCTCTCCAAATGAGGAATATCTCCATCACCCCCATCCCGGTGTGGTGCCACAACCATCCTCTGCAGACCTAACTGGCCTTCATCTCCTGATCCATTGGCCACGGAGTTATCTTTAAAAACCAAGTCTGATTATGTCCCTCTAAAATGCATTGTCTTCCCTTTGCTCTTTGGTGTAAATTTCTTACTCTGTGGGGCCCTGCATGATGGGCTCCCGTCTCTTTTTCATCTACTCATTGCTTACCAGGCCCAGCCACACTGACATCATTTCTTTTCCAATCTTTGGGTCTCTGTGTCCCTGTGCTCCCTGCTTGGAATACCCACCCCCAGCTCTTGGCATGGCAGTAACTTCTCAATCTTTGGTTCAGAGAAGAGATCCTTGTTTGCTGTGACAAAAGTGGCCTCCCCTGGCTATTTATCGCCCTTTTACTTTCTTTGATATGCTTATCACAATCCAATATTTTGTTTACTTGTTGTAGCAGGTAGACCGTGGTAGGGGAAGCCCATGATTCTGACCTCTAGTATACATGCCTTTGTGTGATCCTTCCTCTCAAGAGTGGCTAAGACCTGTGATTGCTTCTAACCCACAGATTATGGTGGAAGTGACAAGATATATGGGATTACATATACATGATTATACTACATAAGAAAGTAATGTCTGCCTTGCTAAGAGAATTTCTCTCTCGGTGGCTTTAAAGATGCAAGCTGCCAAATGTGGGGTGCCACAAAGCCTACAAGGAACTGGATGCTGCCAATGACCATGTGGGCTTGGATGTGGATCCCTCCCCAGTTGAGCCTCAAATGAAAACCCAGCCCCAGCAATACGGCACTTGTAGTCTTGAAAGGACCCAACTAAGCCAGGACTCCTCACACACTGAAAATGTGACATAACATATGTTAAGTCTATAGTTTGTGGTAAACTGTTATACAGCAACAGTTAATAGACTTCTTAAGTGATTCTTGTGTTAGAAAATAAACTTCAGGAGGCCAGGGACCTTTTCATTTTTTCATTACTACCCAGCTGGGAGGTAGCATAGACGGATGAGAGCAAACATTTACATGAAGAAAAGAAATGTTTAATAAATACCAAGTATTAATACTCCATATACTGGCAGGAACAGGCAGTTCTTGTTCTTTAAGAGGTAAAGCCACCTTTAGGGACAGGCATGGCCTTCATGGGACTCAGAAGTTTCCAGATTAAAGCCTTTATGTCCTACTGATGCAAGTAGCAGGTTTTTATTTTGTCTGCTCAGCAAATATTTCCTCTCCTTCTCATATTCCTTTGGGAGTATGCACCCCACCCTACGTGAAACCAATGGGGTTGACCTAAAACATCCCCTGGTTACTAAAGCATTGACTTATGGCCCATCCCTGCTCCATCAGCATAGTCTACCCTCCTGGTCACTGATTGGGTCAGGGTTGTTCACATGACCCAAGTCTGTGCAATCAGCCCCAAAGTCAGAACATCTGCAGGTGCTGGTGGGTGAGGCAGCTTCCTCATCACTGCAGATGCAGAGTACTAACCATGGGGCTGACATAAAGCCAGAGCTGCTGGGGCCTCCACATATGCAGGACCTGCCTGGAAAAACAGCTCACACGAAGAAAGCAATGCTGAGGGATGAAGGGGGAGAGATGCCTCAAGATGCCACTTGAGTCTCTGGATCCAGCAGTGCCTGAAAATCTACACCCTGGCTTTTTAGTTGAGTGAAATGAACTCCCCTCTTCTGCTCCCTTCCCCCCTTTTTAAAGCCACTTTAGGTGGACTGTCTTATCATCAGCCCTATTACCTGGGATCTGCCATGAAATCAACAGAGAAGGAAAAAGTGGGTCTGATGTCTCAGGGGTGAAAAAAAAAAAAAGCTCATCTAATAAATATTTAATAAAATGCCACAGACCACTGAAGTAGAAATCCCACTGGATTTTAAAAGCTTGTGTAGTCCTTTAGCATTTTCATTGGACTTTTTATAGAAATGGCTTAAGCTAAGTTCTCTAAACAATACAAAAACTATCAAGTGCAAATATTTTAAAGAGTAACAGCACTTAACAGTACTCAACATAGAAACTGTATCTTTAGACTTTTTCAAAAGTGCCCTTGGCTAAAGTTAACTTTGGACTCGGTTTTTTAACTTTGTCTGAGAGGGCATTATTGCCAAATATTGCTGGTTTTTCTGATAAAAAGCTAATAAGGCAAAAGAGATTGCTCTGTTTTGGATTACTTTTCCCCACTTTGCTTCAAATAAGTGAAAAATAAACAGCCCCTCTCCTTTCTGAAGGAAAGAAAAAAAAGAAAAGAAATCCACAGTTGCCCCCAAAGTGGGTGCTTGGACACAAGATCTGAGCCTCCAGGGTCAAGCAGCCAGGCTGCAGGGGCTCACAATTGGGCCAAGGTCAAGTCTGCACATGGAGGAGGAGTGAAAGGCAGGAGGAACTGCTGAGCCACTGCAGTTCTCAATTAATTCTCATGTGAGGGAAGGCCAGCCAACAGAACCCCAGGACTCATGCAAGCGCAATGAGCTCCCCAAACCCCCCCCCACCCCCCCATCCTATGCATAAATGAAGAAGTTAGAGGATGCTTCCGAGGAGTGCTTAACCACCTCCCGCCCCCTTCTGAGTCATAATCCCAAGGGCTGAGTATGATCCACAGCCTTCGAGAGGTGCTTGGAAAAAGCTCTGGCTCCGCTGGGCTGGTTATTCCTGGTAGAGCCCCTCTAAGTCTGCGGACTTCATAGCCAGCTGACAGTTGCCACTGGAGTTTTGTTGTGTCAAAAGTCTGTTTGGTAACAAGAAGAAATGGTTAGCTCTAGGGCCTCTTTAAAGAGCTTTAATGTTGAGAGTGCACAAAGCTGAATATATGACATTCTTTGTTGGTTTATTTTTAGCTGCTTCTTGCAACCACATCAGATTTAAGGCCACACCTATTTTACAGATGAGGAAACTGAGGGCACAAGAGGCTAAAATAACTGAGTTAGGAATAGGGATTATGGCCCCTTTCCCCATTCTAATTTTGATAATGTATTTTCTCTGTCTGCTATGTCCTCACCACAATCCCGTGATTGTTGGAGTGACCCTATTTTACCAGTGAAAGAAAACTGAGAGCTGAGAAGTTAAGCAACTTTTTCAAGATCACACAGCTAAAAAATGGTAGAGCTGGGATTCAGACCCTTATCTTCTGATTCCAATTAACTGTTTCATGATATCTTCAAAAAAAGGGAGGTAGGGGAGAAAAAGGAAGAAATATTGGTCTTTTTTAGTGTCTGTGATGGTGTGTTTCTGAAGAATCTAAGAAGGTACATAGCATTATTGATATTAACTGGATCTGTGGGTTATCTTTTAATTTCAATTATCTTTGCCAACAATGACACCCCACTGTGTAAAACTATGGCATACACCAGAGTTAGGCTGACCAATGAACATTCCCAAGGTCCTTCTTTCAGGTTTATATGGGAGCTGAGAAAACAGGGCACTGCACCTTCCAGCTCCCTGCCAAGTTAGAGTGGCCAAGTGACACAATTCTAGCCAAGAAGTCAGCCAGCGGAGGGTGGAGAGAGGTCCTAGAAAAAATTTCACTTACTTGATAAAAAGGGTCAGATTCGAGTGGTAAGGGAGAACTCATTTTTTTCTCCCTTCATCTGCCTTGAATGTAGCTGAGTGTAGCCAGAGCCACAGCAGCTTTCTTGTGGCCATGAGGTCACAGGGCTGAGGATGGCAACACCAAAAGACACACGGTGCCCGGTATATAGACGACACCATGCAATTAGTCAATTTTCAGAAGTCAGAATATCTTACAGTTTTATTTACTTTTCTCTTTTTCATTTTAGTTGCATTATCTTTTAAGGACAAAACCCCATTTGCATCATGGAATAAAGTGTTTAGTTCCTCTTTTCTCCCCCTATGCTTTGGATTGTTCAACAAGGTTTCTGGAGTTTAAGAATTCACGAGTGCAAGGGTTTTCAGGTGACGACTATTTTCATAATAATATAACATACTTTGCCATCCACACATTTGTGACCTGGGTCTTCAAAACCCAGCTGACGTCTATTGAGGCAGACATTAAAGATACCTGTGAAATGTAAAGCAATGCCACTCACTCATTTTATTTTGTATTGGATTTTATAGTTACATTTCATAAAGATGTTATTTCTATCAACAGGGAATACTGTCCCTTTTAAATATTTTTCAAAGTTGTTAATTTTTACTACAGTAATTATTGATACATTTAAACCACATGAACAAAAACTTGGGAAGACTCAGTAATTTTAAGAAGATAAAATGGGGGGGGGGGGAGAGAAGGAAAAAAAGAAGATAAAATGGGTCCAGAGAACAAAAAGCTTCAGAACCACAGCCTTAGTTAAAACAATGGGTCCAGCTGCTTTGGTTGGGAGGAGGAGAGGAGTATAAGGAGATCGAGGACAAATCTTAGACATCTTTTTAGTATCTTCATTGACAAATAGGTGGTATTCAGATTTTGTTAGTCTCTGTGGGATAGCAGAGCAGGACTCAGAGGCAGGGAGAGATTTTGGCTTAGGAGCATCAGTTTTAATAAGCAAAATTAATAAGCAAAATTTAGGCCAATATTTCTCCTTTTAGCTCCTTTAAGACATATTGTTCAAAACAATTTATAAGAAGCTGAATGTAACTCCACATATATCAACTAGGCAATCCTATGACAACTAGCCCTGACCTATTTTAAATTATAAGCACTTCACATTTTACTTTCTAACACGAGTAACAGGATAACATTTTGGTAAGAAGTTCAAGGGCTACTCTCTAGAAAAACAAAATTCAGGATATTGGTTCTTTTAGAGCAAGGATTGGCAAATTCCTTGGGCCAAATCCAGCCTGCTGTCTGTTGTTGTAAATAATTGGAACACATCCATGCTCACTTGTTTTCTTATTATCTATGTTGCTTTTTGGCTACAGCAGCAGGGTTGAGGATTTGCAATATAGATCACATGGCCCACAAAGTCTAAAATATTTATCATCTGGCCCCTTACAGAAATTATCTGCTGATTCCTATTTTGGAGTCATTTGGTACCTTGGTTAAGACGCTTTGGAGTTCACTGACCTCCGTGTACGTCCTTTCTTTGCCACATTTTGCTTTGGGACTTGGTTTCATTTCCCTTGTCACAGAATGGAGCTAGGACCTGCCTCATAGGGTGGTTGTGAGGATTACATGAGCTAAAGGCCTGGAAAATGCATTAACAGAGTGCCTGGCACAGAACAAGTACTTGATGGGTTTTAGCCACTATCATCAATTAAGCAAGAGCCTAAAGGAAGCATAATGGAGTCACATTCCACTTGAGACTTAGATTCTAAATTCGACAAAGAGAAAAAGATAAAAATCAAGCATTTAAAAAAATCATCTCTAAAAATCCCTTAGGAGGGCGGCTCATTATAGACAAACACATGGTCTTAAAGTAATTCTGACACAGCTGGTTTTCCCTCCAGCATTTAAACAGATCACTGTTCCTTCAGCTGAGGCTCCAGCCAAAGTGTAGCTGGCATTTAGGAACCATATTGTAGAACAAAATCCATACTGCCAAACAGTATGGATTCACTCTCAGTATGGTGAGACACACCCTGAAGAGCAAAGATGATGGAAACAGACCTTGGTAAATAGCAGGTTCATGGGCCCCTGTATCATCTGGAGATGCGTGTATGTGGAGTAGAATGGTAGCTCATTATTCTTGTTGCCTCCCCACAAAAAACATTGTATTTTGAATCTGTGTAAATGTAACATCATTGCCATGACAACAAAATGAGTAATTGGGTGTGGTGGATGATGACAGCAATTTTGTTTGAAGCTCCATTGTAAATTCTCATTTGATACCTGATGTGTGTGGGAAACGATAAGGAACACCTGCCTCTCACAATTTTACTTCTAGACATCCAACTAGCATTAGGGTAATATTTGTGAAAATCCTCCAAATGGTAAAAATTAAATTACTGAATTAACATGTATTTACCTGGGAGGAAACCAGTAGTTGACAAGGCTGGAGACCACGATGTAGGACACTATGATTGTCCCTGACATGATGAGTGATACAAAGCTCAAACCACAGAGGACACACAGCAGTGAGAGGCCGCCCACTGAGATGACCAGTCCTAGAGGAGAGCATAGTTACAGGAAGCATTCAGCTAAAACAAGTTGAAAGCTGCCAGACCCCAGGCCACTGTGTTTGTGACACTTAATTCAGATTTCTTAAGTGAGATCTCCCATCAATATCCAAATTTCCAGCATCACTTAAAAAGGAGGTAATCTAACCACCCGAGTGGGCCTCACTGCAAGGCAAACATCCTTTTCCTTGCCTTGGGAGGGGTCAAATAGCTCAGAACTCCATCCTTTTGGCTACAGTGATGTAATTTCAGGGATAAACCCTAAAAGGAAGTAAACCAGAGAATATAAATGGATGTGCTGCTTTTTTTTTACAAAGATTTACAAAATCATGGGTCCGTGTTTTTCAAAGTGTGGCTGACAACCACTGTTATCAGAATCAGATGCCTCTGGAAGGCTTGTGAAAAAACTCTGATTTCTGGACCCCACTCCAGAACTACTCATTAACAATCTCTGAATGAGGCCTAAAAGTCTGCATTTTCAAAAAACAAGTAAGACTTATGCACACTCAAGTTCCAGACTTCTGTTCTAAATGCTGTGTATGTTAGAAAATCTTTCCTTCTCCAAAGGAAACAGAAATTGTTCCATGTCTTTAAATCCTGTCCTCTGTAAAGCTTTGCATGACACCACCAAAAGTGGCTCCCTTCTTCTAAATTTACTTTTGCTATATTACTCATTCATTCCTCCACCCATTCTTATATCCATCCATCTACATCAATATTTACTCAACAGCTACTATGCCTAGCTGTATTCTGCTCATCTGCCTAGGATGCCTACCAACTCCTTCAGTGATAAATTGCCTTATCCATAGGGAATTGCCTATCCCCTGGGGAGGGAAGCAACTCTGGGTGCTCTTAGCTCTGGAAAGCCATAGGATAAACCAGAGGTGACTGCCTGACCCAATGGCAACCAGCTCTATGGCCAGCATCCTGTAGTTTGTGATCCGATATGAAAAGGTAAACCGGGATGCCTGGATGGCTCAGTGCTTGAGTGTCTGCCTCTGGCTCAGGTCATGATCCCAGAGTCCTGGGATCGAGTCCCACATCTGGCTTCCAACAGGGAGCCTGCTTCTCTCTCTGCCTGTGTCTCTGCCTCTCTCTGTCTCTCATGAATTAATAAAATCTTTTAAAAAAAAAAAAAAGGTAAACTAAGCCAATCAGATCTGCCTTCTCAGTAATTTTATCTTAGCAACAAAGGGAGAAGGTGATAGTTGGCAGTGTGACTTCAGGAGGAAAGGTGGAGAAGGAGAAACACTAGTACTTAGCCAAGCACCTGGCATGCAACAGGTGTTCAATAACGAGCTGTGGAATAATTGGATTCTGTTACCATTCATGCAGAAGCCACTCTGTGCCCATATTTTATGGGGCTCTAAGTTTCAATCCTTACAACAACCTTTTGAGACTGTATTATTATTTTCCCAGTTTACATATGAGGAGCTTACAGCTCAGAGAGGGTAAATAACTTGTCCAAAACCACATTGGTGGAGATTTTAATGTGGACTCCACAAGGTCCATCTTTTAACTATTCTGACAATCTGCCTTGGTCACTGTGATCTTTTCAAGAACAAGTGCATTTGATAAGAGTGACAGGTACTCAATAAATACTGTGCTCCCAACTGAATCATTTTCCAAGGGAGTGAATAGATGAGCAGGATACCTTCCAGTAAAATGACCCCCACAAAAGCAGCCAGGGAGGTAAGCACCACGATGAGGAGGAAGAACCCAACAGGAACGGCTGACATGGCAACAAACACCAGCACACTGAGGGCCAGAAAAGGATGCCTGTCCAGGTATTGACCCACCAGAGACTTCATAAAGGCAACCACCTGTAGGCAAAAGAGAACCAGCCAGGATTGAATGTCATATCCGAAATGCCAGGTTGATGGATCCACTTGAGCTGCAGTATAACCAGAGGCTGTCAAGTTGGATGGCTTGTAAGAAACATAACAAGTCAACATTAACAATCCTCCCAAGACATGAGTCACCCTGACAATAATGTAAGGCAGCTGTAGACAGGTGGCAAATTTGAAGGTCCCACCCAACCTCAAGTTTTTGACAGGATAGACCTGGCCATGGCTCTACAACTTAACACACACCTCCTCAAGAGACCCTCAGCATGTGTGTGCATGGATGTAATGTACAATTTATCTCCTACTTCACAACTGAGGTTTCATACTTGAGGCCACTGAGGCACAGAGATGTTAAGTCTGAGCTACTTGGCATCATCTGGGAGCTTGTTAGAACTACAGTAGCTCAAGCCCTGCCCCAGACCTGCTAAATCAGATGCTGGTTTTTAATGAGATTCCCAGGTGACTTGGACATGCATTAAAGTCTGAGAGGCAATGGGACTTCCCTAGAGTCACAGTTTCCAAGTGGCAAAATCTAGGCATTTGAAGCTGAATCTTTTCATTCTAAATGTCAAATGCTTGCAATTGCTGCCACCTTGTCAGGAAAAAATGCTTTTATGTCACCATGGATACCACAGTCAGGCCATAGCTCCAGGACTACTGTCAGCTTATGCTATGTTAATCAACAAGCTATCTTCACTCATCAGGCAGAAGAGTTTCTGGATCTGGCTCAATGGGGGAGGGCTGCTTTAATGCAGAGCTGGCCCTAGAAATTCCAGAAGGATGGGCTTCCTCCTCTCATTAAGCCCCATTCTCTCTTGCCTCACTACTGACGTGTTAGTTCCCTCTAAGGTTTCCATCAATGCAGAACTTTTCCTCATCAAAACCTTCCCAGGTCTCATTCCTTAAGGCCTTATAGGCCAGCAGCTGAAATGAAGAGGAAAATCAAGCTACAGTGATCATAGGAACAGCTAGACAAAATAGGTGCCTCATGACTCCAATGGTGGGAATCTGGACAAGCGGGAAGACAGGGTTTTGTAGTTCAAGATGATGGTGATCAAAGTGCAGGGTTCATATTGCTTAACCAGAAAGGGCTGTCTATTTCAAGAAAACCTGCCATTGGTCCTAGGGCTTCAGGGTTGCCTCCTTAGGAGAATCTCTAGGCATGACCAAGGTCACTTCCAGTCAGGGCACAAAACATGCCACAATGCCCACTGGCTATACTGCCTCTAGCTACTCCTATTGGAGAAGAGCTACCAGACTTGGCTATTCAACTTCTCTAGCCAGAGATGACTATACTAGGAATGCCAAGCTCTGATAATCAGGACCCAGTAAGACTCTCCTGTTAAGGTAGTTAAAGATGAGAGACGAGGGGTCACAGGAGTGGGGCTGGTCCCTGGAGCTATCTTGATTGCTTTCCAGCTCTAGTCCACGTGTATTCTTAGTAAAACCACCCAGGCAGCATCTGAACTATTCTCTAGGATCCTTTGAATCAAGAGACCTAGTAACTGCAGAGGGGAGCAGATGAGGCTTAAACGCTAGAAGGCCAGACCTATGAGTTTACATGCAGACCATCCAGCACAGTAGCCCCTATGGCCACTGCATACCTGAAATATGTTTAGTATGACTGGTGAACTACATTCTTAATTTAATTTGAATTTAAAAACTTATATATGTTGCAATCACTGGAATATTTTTAATTACATTTCAAATAAGGTATATTACTAATAAATTTTTCAAACATACAGTTTATCAAATCTGAATAGAGATCAAGTGCTTTCAGTGGAAACTTAGTATCAGAATTGAGACATGCACTAAGTGTATTAAAACATGTAAACTGGGCAGCCCCGGTGGTGCAGCGGTTTAGTGCCGCCTGCAGCCCAGGGTGTGATCCTGGAGACCCTGGATCGAGTCCCACGTCGGGCTCTCTGCATGGAGCCTGCTTCTCCCTCTGCCTGTGTCTCTGCCTCTCTCTCTCTCTCTCTGCATCTCTATGAATAAATAAATAAAATCTTAAAAAAAAAAAAAACATGTAAACTAACTAATCACTAATTTTTTATATTATTACAAGTTGAAATTGTATTATTTTAGATATACTGGGTTATATAAAATATATTACTAAAATTAATTTCACATCTCTTTAATGCTTTTTAATATGACTACTAGCAAACTTTAAATTCTATACAAGGGTTGCATAGTATTTCCCTTGTAAAGCACTCGTTTAAACTTTATCTAGAAAAAAAACAGGAAGCAAACTGCTGGCACTTGAACAGGACTATGATATAATCAAAGGGCCAATTTAAGAAATATGAACCCAGCAGTTATGTGCAAAAAGCAATTATGAGGATTTGCAGGAAGTCAGGCAGGAGACACTGATGGTGAAATGATGGTAATACAAAAGTGGAATGACAAAGGAAAAATCAATAGGACTTGGGGACAGTAAGGCATGGGGATCCAAAAGGAGAAAACCAAGACGTACTTCTTCCAGACCCTAGGGAATCTATTTTTCTCTTAACCTGTTCTGAGTCTGGGCCCTACAATCAAAAAATAGAAAGTCATTCAGATATACAGAGAGACCATTTAAGATGCAGTTAAGTCCAGCAATTATCTTCCCACAGGAAGGATGGCCCTGCTCAGGCCAGTCTGTCACAGAAGGGGAGGATATGATTCAGTCACACCTAATAACAGAGGACATTCATTAAACACTCAGGGGCCAAGCACTGTTTTAAATGATTTCAGTGTATTTCCTCATTTATTTCTCCCTTCAATGCTCAGAGGCAGATAACGAGGAACATTATTTAAATCCAGGGAATTAGAGCATAGCAATTAATTTCTCATTCTCATGGCAACAGGTAGGGATACAATGGGAGGATGGAAAGTGGGACAGCTTATTACTCAGTAACATGAACTGCAATTTTCCATCCCTATCCTGGAAATAGGCACAGGTCATCCGAACTGGGTTTTACAGGCAGAGTGCTGTGCTGAAGAACTCAGGAACACCAGCCTGGGACAGGCTAGCACCATTAGGAGCCAGGCTCTGTGCTATAGCCTTCTTGAGCCACTTCTGAGATTATTCTCATAACAAACCAATGAGCCTGGCATTGCTTATTTTAGAGAAGGGGTGATAGAGATTCAATGTCCTAAGCAACTCCACCCAAGGTCAGAAAAAGGCAATTTATTTTAAAATGCACAAGAGTATGGTAGGTTCCAAAGTAATGCAGCCAGTATTTAAGGACAGAAAGGCTCCATCTGAAACTATTCAGGAGACAAGGCAATTCCCTGGTATCGGAATGCAAAAGACTCTTGCTACCAGAGGAGAGAAGTATGGAGGCATCAGGATTATTTAAAATCACTGGCAATGATGGCAAGTGCAAAGTATCCATACACTTTGAAATGTCTACCTCAGAATGTAGACATGAACATTAAATAAGACATGCCAAAGGCCTAACACATGCTTGGCATATAGAAAGCAATCAGGGTTAATCAATTCACCATCAATCTCTATTATTTGCAGGTTCTATATTTGCAAATTCACCTACTCACCAAAATTTATTTGTGACCACAAAATTCACATTTGTGGTGCTTTCGAGAATATGTATAGAGCATGGAAAAATTTAAGTCACCTGACACATGTTCCCAGCTGAGGTCAAACTAGGCAATGCTCTTATTTCAGCTCTTTAAAACAACTGTCCTTCCAAGGTATATTTAGTACCACTTTTCCTCACATTTCATGTTTTTTTTTTATTATTATTGGTAATTTCACCATTTAAAATGCAAGAAGTGGGACGCCTGGGTGGCTCCCTAGTTGGGTGCCTGCCTTCAGCTCAGGTCGTGATCCCAGGATCTGGGATTGAGTCCCACATCGGGCTCATCGGGCTTAAGGACAGAGGAGCCTGCTTTTCCCTCTGCCTATGTCTCTGCCTCCCTCTCTCAGTCTGTGTCTCTCATGAATAAATAAATCTTTAAAAAAAATTTAAAAATTAAATGCAAGAAATACTCTCTAGTGTTCTTAAGTGTAAGAAGGGTAGGGATCCACCTTAAGAGAAAATGTGTTAGATAAGCTTCATTCAGGCAAGAGCTATAGTGCTATTGGCCATGAGTTTAACATTAATGAACCAACAACATATACTAAATAAGTTGTCTTTAAGCATAAATACACATACAACAGTTTATATATTTATCAGTTGATGAAAATGTTGTGACTAGAAATTTGCCAGAATCTAATCTTATAGGTCCCCTAGGAGAAATTGCTCAGTAGTTGCTATTTTGTTGTTTGAGGTGACCTCATAGAACATAACTAACACATATAATAAGAACCAAATGCACATGTAGGATGAGTAGGAGGGCCTTTCTTACTAAGCTAACTTTTAATAACAAGAGTCTCAGCCTGTTGACTAGAAAGCTGCTTGGCCAATTTAAAAATAGCTTGCTAAATTCACAAAGAGGGCCAGAGGCATTTTGGGATGAGTCCAGGAAAGATCTCTATAGAGTATATTGCTCTAGACTGCAAAGTGGTGTCTCTTCAAATATACCCAAGGGGAACCGTGCTAATACAAAAAAACAGATCACAAACCAGTTCATTTTGTTACATACACATATGTATTTTATGAGTATATTGTATAGGAAAAAACGTCTAGAGGGAAAACAGCAAAATGTTAATATTATCTCTGAGAGGTGTTATTTTCCCTGACAAAATGCTGAATGACTTATAGAAGAAAGAAAGAAAAAAATTCAAGAAAGCAGAATATACTATCTCAAGCCCCATTGCCACCAAATGGCTACTAAACACTTGAAAAGTGGCTAATTCAAATGGAAATGTGCTATTAAGTGTTAATAAAATACACACTAGGATTTTGAAGACTTACTACAAAAAAGAATGCAGAACATCTTCATACTATCTTCATTAATTTTTTATGATTACGTATTGAAATGATATTTAGATAAATAAAATACATTATTAAAATTAACGTCACCTGCTTTTTACATTTTAAATGTGGCTACTAGAAAAATTTTAAATTATCTATGTGGCTCATATCATACTTCTATTGGACACTAGGTTTCTCGCAGAAAACTGGACTCAAATCTTAAAGTAGGGGACTCCTGGGTGGCTCAGCAGTTGAGCAGACTAAATTAGACATGGCTCATTAAGACTTTCTTCCCTTCCTCCTCCATTCTTATTGCCTGGAATGTGAATATAATGGCTAATGCTTTAGCAGCCATCTTGGACAATGAGTTTGAAGATCACAATTTACACATGGCAAAGTGGTGAATTACAGAGATTCCTGATCTACCTCCAAATTTCTTCTACTTCAGAGAGAATAACTTTCATGGTGTTTAAGCTGCTGTTATTTGGGGATTTTCCATTACACAGTCTGATTGTAAACTGACCTTTGAGTTATTCTGGATGGACTCTACCAGCAAAGACAGCTTCTTCTGCAGCTCCTGCAAGTCCTTTGAGGTACTCGGAGGATCCTCTTTTGCCATCCTGAAACCAATGCCCAGTCTCTTTAGAGATCAATTCTTCTATCAGTAAGCTGTCCCGGGCAGGGCACAGTTGAATCTCTCATGTCACCCAGTCTCTTGCTGTCACTGGTGAAACAAAAAGAATCTTGAACCATTAGTAATATTCACCTAGCTAGTTCAACAAAAGCTTCTACTATCCTCACACATTGATGGTAGGTGTGCAGGTGAAGGGTAGCTTGGCAATATCAGAATTTCTAAGCACACATACCTTCAACAATGTATTTTTCAGTAATCTGAAGGAAATAATCAAATAGGTGTATCAAAACATACAAAAAGGATGTACAGTGCAATTCTATGTGTAATATATAATAAACAGCAAAACATTGGAAAGAAGCTGTGTATCAGTAGGAAATTGGTTAAATAATGATAAGTTCATAAAATGTATTACATAGTTGTTGATAATGTGGACATCTAGTTAGTGACATGAAAACACATTCATGATAAGTGAAAAAAATTTTTAAGATATCCTATATTGTTACATAAATATATGTATTTTATGTCTATATTCCATAGTAAAATAAAAGACCTAGAAGGATATAGATCATATAATACCTAAATGTTAATGGTATGATCTCTGGGGGCTTATTTTTTCAGTCTGACAAACTGCTACAAAGAATATAGAAGCAAGAAAGCTGAATACACTATTTCAAGCCCCTCATTGCCTCCCCCCACCCCCCACCAAAAACCTTTAACAGTGATGGTGGCCAACTTCTTTATTGACTACCCACACTAAACAGGTTGGCTTCCAACCTTATAGCACCATAAATCATTCTCTGTTGACTTGTAAGTGTCCTCTTAACAGGAGAGGTGTCTCAAGGGCAGACCTAGCCACAATTATACACTGTGACTCAACAGCCTTTAATTTCCAGGACTGTCCTAAGTCATGTGACTACAAAACCAATTTGTTTAAGATCTCTTTTTCAACCTTGTTGGATTTTAAATATCAACAAATATATCATTCTCATTTTTTATTTCCCAGAACTGTAGGGCTAGACACAATTTCACCCTTATAAATGACCTCCTTACTACTGATAGTAAAAAGAAAAAAAAGGGATGCCTGGGTGGCTCAGAGGTTGAGAACCTGCCTTCAGCCAAGCAAGTGATCCTGGGGTTCCAGGATCGAGTCCCATACCAGGCTCCCTGCATGGAGCCTGCTTCTACCCCCTCTGCCTGTGTCTCTGCCTCTTTCTGTCTCTCATGAATAAATAAAATCTTAAAAAAAAAAAAAAGAAGAGCCTCAAGGATTCTGTTATAGTGATCAAAATTAACTAAGTGATGCTGACACCTGTTTACCATATTGACTTATACCACACGGTAATTATGTGAGTTAAGGGGAGAAAGTTACTTTACCAATACCTAGAGGGTCTAAAATGCAACTTAAAGTACGTTTTCGTCACTCCAGCTAGAGAGCCTTTCCTACAGCTCCGTTTGTGAAACAGGAAACCTTTGGATCTTTGAAGATCCAACTGGCACACATCTCGTATTTGGGATGTTCCCAGGACTCAGCTCTCCTACTCTCATCTCTGCAGCAGACAGAAACAAGCCCAGCTCCCATTACCGGTCTCCAGAGGTCTAGGGAACCCAAGGGCCACCCAGACCGGTTTGGGGAGTCCGATGGTAACGAGCATGGGTAGAATGTCATGGGCCACAGCCATCAAATACATCCACCTGGCTTCCAATCCCCAGCCACTCTACAGAGGGAACTCCCAGGCACTGAGAAGTCTCTGGAGCGGAGGGCAACCTGGGATCCCCAGCGCGGCTCACAAGTTCCTTGCCTTCTCCCGGGCCCTCCAGGCTGACCCAAAAGACCACTGGCCAATCCGACCCGCGGCTCTTGCATTCCAGCCCCTCCCAGAGTTAACGGCCAACCCCAGCGTTTCAGCTGGAAGGGAGAGGGGGTGCATCTCCGGTTGGGGGAAAGGAAAGCTGGGCGCCTCGGGCCGCCCCAGGCCGCCCCCTCCCCATCTGCTTACAGTCGGTCAACCCTCGAAGACGCTAGGTGGAGCAGGCGCCCAGCTTCTAGGGATCCTTGCGCAGAGGGGAAGAGAAAGAGAGGCAGGTGCAGACGGGGAGGGTCCGCACGCGAGAGAGCACAGAGGCTAAGAAAGGGGCGTTCACGGGGGAGTGGAGTACCCGGTCATTAACGTGGGGGAGAAGAATCCACCTTTGTTCCCTGGAGAGCCCCTCTCCGCGGTGTCGGTAGAGAAGAGAGACCTGCGGGAAGGAGGGCACCCATATTCATGAATCTCGGGGAGAGGGTTTGGAGACTCCCCCGCCAGGTTTCCCAAGAAGGGACAAGGTCTCGGGGGGTGGGGTGGGATGCGCTGGCAACCCTTTTACCAAATCTAGTGGTGGGTGTGAAGAAGTGCGTGTGTTCCCAGCCCGTCTTGGGGGCTCCGAAGGGTGAGACATTCCTTTTCACTAAACTGCGGACAGCGCAGGAGACCCTCTCAACCCATGCCCCCGAGCCGCTTCGTATGCCCCTCCCCGCGAGGTGACCTAGCCAGCCCGGGCACGTTGCACCCTAGCATCCGAGATGCGAGTCTCACCGGTCCTGGCGGCCGCGCTGTCCAGCCAGGGTCTGCAGGCGGAGGCACAGAAGCGCGGTGGGGGGAGGAGGAAGAGGAGCAGGGAGAGACGTTAGAGGGAGGAACTCTAGTGCGCACAGGCGGGAGCTGGCGCCTGTTTCCTGCCCCACCCAGGCTGCCGCCGTCCTCCGCCCTCGCCCCGCCCCCTCACGTCCCTGGCCCCGCCCCTCCACGCCCTGACCACGCCCCCACCGCCCTGACCCCGCCCCCTCCAACGCTCTCGCCCTCCGGCCGCTCTCGCCCCGCCCCTTCCCCCGCCCCTCAGGGCTCGGCTCTCCCCGCCCACCTCCCGAGGGAGACCGCGAAGCTGCCGCGAGGCCTCCGGCCGCGAGCTCCACACCGCGCGCTCTCCGCCTCAGCATTTTACAACAACCCTGACAGGCCCTCAATAATATACAGCTGAGGAAAATGAGGCCTGCCCTACACTCTCGGCTTGGAGTGAGCGTGCACAGGCCACCGCCGAGACAGGTGCACTTGGCCTCTGAGCACGGCTTGCACAGCGTCTTAGGGCGTCCCCTGCCTAAATACCTACACCTGAACCACCTCTCCTGGAAGCAATCCTGGAGGCCAGGACATCCAGCGATGAGGTACGGCCTGACTGGCAAGTTTTAGCTACTACGACTCACGCAGGTGCCACGAACCAGCGAGAGCCATAAAGATGGGTTAGGTTATCATTTCCACGTTTTATAATTGAAAAAGTCTAAACCCAAGGCCCTTAGTTCCACGTCAGAGCCAGGCACATGTTCCCTGGCCCCAAATCCTGGCCCATAGAGTAGGGTTTCTCCAAGGGCAGCGCTATTGACATTTTGGGCAGGAAAATTTTGTACTGAGGGGGCATCCTTGTGCTGACTTTTTATCAGTGTCCCTGGCCTCGACCCACTAGATGCCAGTAGTAATCCCCTTCCTCCCACTTGTGACAACCAAAAAAATGTCCCCAAACATTGCCAAATATCCTGTGACAGGGCACAGTTTCTGTTAAGAACCACTGCCATAGAGGTACTGGTAAAGACCAGGGTCTGAGGGAGGGGGTTCCGACAGTCCTGGGCTCTCATCTCAGGGCTGGCTCTTACCGTGTGACCTTGGGTGAGTGACCTCTCTGGGCCTGGGCTTCATCTGTAAAATGACAGGCCTGAGCTTTGGCCTGCTACTGCAGAGTTCTCAGGCCTTATCCATCCAGGGACCTAGATGGACCTTCCTTTCCTCTGTGACCTGCAGCAATAGCAGCCTGGGAAACAGTCACAGGGTTTTAGTGAGGTCAGGTGCAAGAAGAGCTGTAAAGAAGTTAGTACCTATCTGGAGTATAGGAGGAACTCAAAAAATTCGATGGTACAGTCTTCTACCAAATAGTATCTCTAGAAATAAACAGGCTGGTGGGTAAAGAAATAAACGTGGGGGCAGTAATGATAAAAAGAAGCTACAGGATCCCATCTAACTTCACAACAGCCAAGAAAAGGGCAGCTAATGGTGGAAATAGGACATGGACAGGTAAGTATCCCTAAATTCTTAAGTTTCAGGCAATCCTACATGGCTTCATGCACTTTGTTCTGCTGCAGTATGGTGGATGCCCCACCTAAGAAAATGTTGACTTTTTTTTTTTTTCCTTTAGAACAAAACATTACAACTGTCATTCCCTGGTGGGCATTGCTTTGAAAAGCTGAATTGAGGCCTTCCTTGGGATTTTTGTTCAAGGGTGCCATCTAGGGGTGCCTTTGTGAATCCTCTAATTCCCCTGACCACAGACCTCTGTCATTGTAGGGACAGCCAGATTTTGCTTTTTCCTTGTGTGTTGGCTGCCTTCTCCATATTATGTATTTCCGGATGGCTGGGATCTTAGCTGTCTCCATATCATTAGGACTTGGCTCATGACGACTATTGATGGGTCAGTAAAATAAAGCTATGTGCAGCCTCTTCTATGCTTTTCAAAGCTAACTTACTCTGGCTGAGCCCGTTTCTGAGACCATTTCAGGTCTTAGAAAAGTCCTGCAAGGGACACCTGGATGGCTCAGCAGCTGAGCATCTGCCTTTGGCTCTGGTCTTGATCCTGGTCCAGGAGTCAAGTCCCACATTGGGCTCCCTACGAGAAGCCTGCTTCTCCCTCTGCCTGTCTCTGCCTCTGTGTGTGTGTCTCTCATGAATAAATAAATAAAAATCTTAAAAAAGAAAAAGGAAAAAAGAAAGAAAGAAAGAAAGAAAGAAAGAAAGAGAAAGAAAGAAAGAAAGAGAAAGAAAGAAAGAAAGAAAGAAAGAAAGAAAGAAAGAAAGAAAGAAAGAAAGAAAGAAAGAAAAGGCCTGCCAGGGGGCTCTGAATAAGAAATGTGTGAAAATTTCCCAGCCACACATTGAAACCCTAAGCTGTTAATATCACAGAAATGGGAACAACCCAGACTCTAGCTGACCTCTTCTCCCCAAATTGCCAGATTTAGCAAATAAAAATCCAGGACACTCAATTTAAAGTGAAGATAACTTTTTAATATAACTATGTCCCAAATAGCGAATACTTAAGTTTAAAATAATTGTTTGTTGTTTACCTGAAATTCTAATTTTACTGGGCATCCTGTGTTTTATCTGGCAACCCTGTGTACTTGGAGTTGAAGGATTGAAGGACTTGAAGCCTGCATCCGTCTTAGGAATTATCAAACAGAAAGTTAAGTCAGGTGATTCTGGTGCAGATAAGGTGGCCAGGGGTGGGAGTGGGGGGACATGTATTTTCATTCTCCTTAGTAGATATCTTGTTTACTTTCAGTCTTTCTTTAGACCATATGTAGATTTTTGGTTAAAGCTAGGGAACATATTCCATAGCCAGCCAGGTTGAAATCCCAACTTTGGCACTGACCGAGCCCAGTGACTGTGTCTGTTTCTTCAGCATAAAATTTGGGATAATAATTGTATTCATTTTCTGGGTTGTTGAGTAGATTTGGAAAGATGATGCTCATTAAGTGCTTAGCACAGTGCCAGCAGATAGTATAGCTCAATATGAAAGCCATAATCATTGTTTTGATGTTTTTGAACATAGGTAGACTCATAGTACACTAGCTTTCAATGGAAGCATGTCTCCTATTCACCCACAGGGTCATGAGGCTCATTAGCATCCTACCAGTTCCTTTCTACTAATTCACTTTGTTGAATTACAGCTGCTGGGTTTTATGGGACATTAGGCTTCATGCCCCATTATAGGACGTCTGGTAATAACCTCATTTCTGTCTAAACCAAAGTTTCAAACCCTGTCACTCATTCATTTATTCCAGATACTATTTGAAACTGTATTTATTGTGGCATCTAAATGTGGTTATCTGTCTGATTGGATAGAGGTCCCCAAATGTGGGGTGACTATCCGGTGGAAGCCAGTGGTGCAGGCCTTGAAAGGATTCACTTGAGGCAGAAAAAAGGAGACAGAACTTGAGAGGTGGGCAGGACATCAAAGTAAAGGCTGTCTGCAATGAAGCAGTGGGTGGGGGCTGTTTTTAAAGAGGGAAGGTGAGAAGGTATGGGGATGCACCGAATTCTACCTTTTTCAGCATCTGTGCCTGGTTGTAAGTAGCCCATTGGTCACTTAGGGCCTGTGGATATTTTGAGGTAGGTTACCTGATGGGACTATGTGAACTCAGCCCGGGGGTCACTGTGGGCCCTGTCTACAGTCCATTGGTCAAGCGTATTTGCCCAAAAGCAACCTCTACATATATGCCTGATGATAGAGAGTACAAATATAAGAGATGAGGAACCACAAAGTTATTTGAAAGTATGGAGAGCCCAAAGTTAAGGAAAAAGTAAGAAAAAGGAGAAATGGAAATACTTTGTGCTGTGCAGTGCTTATGGTAAGGATCTCAGAAGTGTTTGTGTTCTGAACAGGTCCTTTGTGGAAAGAGTACTGGACCCTGGGGATCATAAAGACAGGCTTCAACTTGTATCACTGCTTCTTATGAGTCACATCAACTTGGGAAAGTCATATATGTTTCTCAGTTTTCATTTTCTCATCCATAAAATGGGAACAACATGGGAGGTTTGGGGAAAATTGAATAAAAAAACAGATATGCAAGCATGGCACCCCAAAAGAGCTCAATAAGTCTAACTTGGTTTTGACAGAACCTTTAAAAGTAACCAAGTGGGGCAACCCGGGTGGCTCAGAGGTTTGACACCGCCTTCAGCCCAAGGTGTGGTCCTGGAGACCGGGGATCGAGTCCCACGCCAGGCTCTCTGCATGGAATGGAGCCTGCTTCTCCCTCTTCCTGTGCCTGTGCCTCTCTCTCTGTCTCTCATGAATAAATAAATAAAATCTTAAAAAAAAAAAAAAGAAAAGTAGCTGTTGTATTGCCATTAATGAAGAGAGAAATGTGGAGGGGTAGGTGGGGGGATGAGGCAACTGGGTGATGGGCAATAAGGAGAGCATGTGATATAGTGAGCACTGGGTGTTATATGCAACTCATGAATCACTGAACTCTATCTCTGAATTGAATAATACACTATATGTTAATTGATTTTAAATTTAAGGGCATCTGGGTGACTCAGTCAGTTAAGTGTCTACCTTCAGCTCAAATCATAATCTGAGTCTGGGGATGGAGCCCCGTGTCAGGCTCCCTGCTTGGTGGGAGTCTGCTTCTCCCTTTCCCTCTGCCTCTACCCCTCTTGCTCTTTCTCTCTCTCACTATCACTCTCTCTCTCTCTTTCAAATAAATAAAATCTTTTAAAATTTTTAATTTAAATTAAAAACATTTTTTAATAAAAATATAAAAAATAAAAAGGACACTTAAAGAGATTTAGCAACTTGCTCAAGCCACAAGCTAATTAATGGGAAGGGTGGGATCAGAACCCAGCTGTGTCCAGCTCAAGAATTTAACCACCATGCTATTTGCATTTAGACTTTACCAAAGGACCATCTTTTATTGCCATTCACCTCTACATTCCCAGATCACTGCTAAGCACCCTCTCATCTTCTCTTCTGTCATCAGCAATTTCTGCTGCGCAGCCAGGCCTCCAGCAAAGGAAGACACTAGCTGAGTCAAGCCCCGTCTTGTATCTTGTATCTGGGCACAGCTGAGGCCCCTCCTTCCTTAGCAACAGACGCTGAAGCCTGGTTACAGGCGCCAGGGCTTGGGGCATGCAAGTACCTCCAATGTTAAAAAGAGCCCAAAGAGGAGGAGAAAGAAGAGTTAGGCTGCTGGGGTATTGTTTAGTGGGGTGTTTCTTCCCTCTTCTCTGTATTAATATGTAACTCTGCTTCAGTTTTTCTTCTACAGTGAACTTCATGTGTTCCGGAAAAGTTCCAAGAAAGGAGCTGCTCAGCGGAAGGGAAAGTGGCCAGAGCAAGAGGTGCTGGAACCAGAGGAGAAAAGCCCAACAGAACCCCAAAACATACTTGAGCTTCCCTTCTTTCTTCTTCTATCAGAGAACTCCTTGGGGGGCTGAAGTCTATGACCTCAGAGAGGCAGCCCTGTGAACAGAGCTTTCAGAACGTTGAGAAAGTTCCATTTTCTGTATCGTCCCCATCATTATGCTATAAAGAAGTGTGAACTTCAGAGCCACTGGTAGGAGAGGATCATCCCCGAAGAAACTGAGAGCTTTTTATTCATTTTGTAATAGATCCAATTAGAATGGACAACATGAGTGACATGGGTTGCTCATCTCAGAAGGTAGGTGTGAATTTTAAGATGTACTATTTTTTTTTTTTACCTATATTTTCAACATGTAGGGAATTGGGGAGTAGGCAAAAAGGGGATGTTTCAATCTTAGCCTAATTGCTGTAGACTTGACTGAGCAAGTGTGTTCACCACATTTTTATGTTTTTGCTTTGAAATATGCTTTTGGCTGAATTAGGCTTTTGAACATCTTAAGGTTTTGCTATGAAAATTTTAGAAATAGACACCTGTTGTTCCTTTCCCTTCCTTCCCATTAGATCATTAGATGATCTTTTCCATCCAAAAATTCCCAACACTGGGTGTACATCAGAATATCCTAGACAGCATCTTGAAAACATAGTTAGCCTCACTCCCAAAGGGTCTGATCCAGAAGGGTTGGAGTGGGGTCCCCAAATCTATATTTTTAACTTAGAACAGAGTGATTCTGTTACAGCAGGTCCTCAGGTGAGGATTTAGCAATGGCCTCCAAGAAGGATGTGCAAACATCAAGTGTAGTCGAAAATCAGCCCTCTGTAAAAGTAATAATTCTATCCACTCTAGGTGTCAAAATCTTGGTTTTAAAAGCCAACATCCACTAGGTTGCCATATACTAAAGTGCCTAGAGGAGCATTTTAAATGGAAACTTTATGAAATTAAATTGGATTTGTTAGTAATGGCTGAATCCACCCTCTGAAGTGAAAACTCCCTGCAGTTTATCAGAGAAAACACTTACATGTTAATAGTATTAATGAACCACTTTGCATACTGAATAGTTCTTACAAAAATCACTCTTTCCCCTTGAAGATGCCACAGAGAATTCTTAGCCAGATATGGTCAAGAAAAGTCTCTTTGTTCTGTTCTGGAATTGATTTCTGGATCTGCTGATCCTATGCCTATCCCATGTGTTCCTGACCCATGCCCGGAAATGTTCTCAGGGTATTTATGGTTCTGTGTATATAAGTCAGTCTGTGTCCATGAACTAGCTAAAATTTCATTTGTTCTTCAAAGGTTATGCTTCTATCACGTTCTATAAAATTCTTAATGTTGGCTTTCTTGCAAAATGTTGTTTTGCTTTTCTTTATTTTCCCAAGAATGGCTTATCTCTTTGTATGATATTCAGCTGCCTCTGTATCTGCCCTTTGGATGACTATCTCTTCTTGTGGAGGAGCATGAATTTAATTCAATCTGGCTCAAACTCAAAAAGGAATCTATGAGCTCAAATAACCAAAAAGTCCAGATTAAATCTATGAGCTCAAATAACCAAGAAGTCCAGATTAAATCCAAACTCAAAAAGGAATCTATGAGCTCAAATAACCAAGAAGTCCAGATTAAATCCAGATTAAGCCAATGTCACTGGGAGTCTGTCTTTCACCCTCTGGGAGTTTTGCTTCCTTCCATTGTTGACTTTATTTTTAAGGAAAGCTTTATTCCCACATAAAGCAAAGATGACTGTTGAGAGTGCCTCTTTCTCTATAGGTCTGGTGAAAGTCAGAAAGACTGATCAGCCCAGTGTAGGTCACATGCCTGTCCCTAGAGATCACTGTGTCTAGGAGGATGGAGTCCCCTGATTGGCCAGACCTGTGTCATATGCACTTCCCTGGAGCTAGGGCTGGGATCAGGCTAATGTACAGCACGAAATGGGAGAAGAGGCAATGATGTCCATCCACTAGGGCTGCGTTCTACTTCTTTTGGTCACAAGAGTAACTTCTCAGTAGGTGTCAGGGCTGATACCAGGTTTATTCCAACCATGAGCAGAAGCATAAAGGCCAAGGCACCTCCTGAATATGGATGTTACCGACTCATTACCATTTTTGTTGTTACTTACTCAAGATGTCTGAAATTTGTGATGTGTGTTTATTGCTCTTTTAATGAAGATTTTTATTTGAAACAGATTTAAAAGCTAGGCTAAGGGAAAGATTTCCACTGACCACAAAACCTCCTTGCTTGCAAAGACAAAAACCAGGCAGCCATAATTTATCAATCAGTGTATGTTGTACATTTAAGGTCCTGAAGGAAATCATAAACAACTTCATGGTGCTGAAAGTACTGTTGCCAGAATCTACCCCAGATGGTGTGGTACCTCCTTTGCATAACCAGGTTCCTTTCAGGCTAATGCCAGAGTTCTCTCATTTTGTTCAAATGATTGGTATAGATCTGAGATTAATTTTTTAAAATTTATTTTGAGAGAGAGAATATGCACACACGTACATGCACATGAGTAGGAGAAGGGTAGAGGGAGAGAATCTTCCTGCAGACTCCTCACTGAGCATGGAGCCTGACACAAGGCTCAGTCTCACCACCCTTAAAATCATGACCTGAGCCAAAACCAAGACACAGATGCTCAACTGACTGAGCCTGCCAGGTGCCCTCTGATATTAAATTCAGTAGCAAAAATCATGTTGGAGATAAATGATCAATTCTTAGATCCCTGAAATTGAGGTCAAGGGCAAAGAGACAGACACAATTATTTAAATCAACTAAGTGAATTCTTTAAGCTAAAAACAACTAGTTCTATGGATCTCAAACTCATCTTGTTTAAACTCAAGATGCAACCTTGAGTTGCAAGCCCAAGCAACCCTATTTTAATGAAGTTTTGTTGGTGAATCTGATGTGCCCCAATTTTTGAAAATAGCTACATTAGACCATTAGATAAGTGGGCCTGTTGTATGTTTTCAAAGATCTCTGGCTTGCTGTGCATCTTTGTTTATGGGTTTACATGTTTTTGTTTACTTTTAAAATCAACACCTTCCTGGGGTACCTGAGTGGCTCAGTGGTTGGGCATCTGCCTTTGGCTCAGGTAGTGATCCCAGCCTCCTGGGATTGAGTCCCACATCAGGCTCCCTATGGGGTGCCTGCTTCTTCCTCTGCTTGTGTCTCTGCCTCTGTCTCTGTGTCTCTTGTGAATAAATAAATAAAATCTTAAAACAACACCACCACCTTCCTAAAGTAATTTGCCATGTTAGTGATACTTGCTGTTTCCCATGTGTTCGGATGCAGAGTCATGTGTATTTAAAAGCTCCTCTATGTGGCTGGGATGTGTTACCTATATTCTCTGAGTTTTATTTCTTCACGTCAGACATAGGTATAAAAAACTCTCATAAGGTTGAACAGTGCCTAAAGCAAAATAACTTGGAATAATGATATTGTTATTATTTTCTGAGGTTGAATCATCAGTGAGCAGTTGGTTAGGGAAAGAGGGTGGCTAACATCTGCTTCATATACCCCCTATTTGCTACCCCCTGCCAGTTAACCTTCATGGCATAAGTTGCTGACCCAAGTAAGTCAAATCAATCCAGTAATGTCTCATTTTACAGAATTCAGTCAAAAGTCATTGCCTGAGGTGAAAATTCATAGTCAAAATTGCCCTTGAAAATCCCATACACCATCTTTAAAGTGCTGTGGAGTAACATCTCTCAATAAATCCAGCCTCAGAGGTTTCCTCTATGATGGGACCAAAGGCACTTTCTCTATCACAGCCCCAGATAAACAGTTGTTGTGCATATAGAGGCTGCGTCCTAGGACAGAAACACACAGAGAATCCTTCAATACTGCAGTCACTTTCAGGTCTGCTCAGGAGAGGGGCCTGGGAACTGAGAGTGACCATGGGAGCCACAAGTTCACCCCTACCTGAGGGTTATCCCTAAGTGCACACTCACTGAATGGAATGGTAGACTCAGACACCTACACTGTTTAAGTGATATATATATTTTGTACAAGAAGCATAGACAGTTGCTCATGTGTGTGTTAAACACACAAAAAGTACAGTGCCCCTGCATAAGCAGACTTCAATTTGGAATTGTGTATTTGTGAAAGGCAAGAGTCTAATTTTTTTTTATTTTTTTAAGAGTCCAATTTTTAAAGTTAACCCCTTGAATCATGACCCAGGATCAGGAACTTGGGGTCTTCCCAGGGGAAAAATATCTATTAATTTGCTCGTAGAGGGGTAGCCAAGGACACTGGAGGAAAGACAAACTACTAATTTAAAAATGAAACCTAAAAAAAAATAAAAATAAAAATAAAAATAAAAATGAAACCTACACCATGGATGAGGGTGAGAAGGGTGTTTAGTGGGCAGAACTCTGTCCCTAAACCCTTTCTTGGGGATCTCTACTCCTTGCCAACCTAAAGATTTGGAAATCTTTCCTAATTCCTAAAGAGTGGCTTTGTTCCCATTTCTCACAGATCACCAAAAGTGACTCGATACATCACATGAGCCACTCCCAGAGGCAGCCAGAGCTGCCCCCTTTCCCTGCTTCTGTTAATGAGCAACCATCGGAACTCTATCAGGTATGTTCACCTGGCTACTGCTCTTCTGCTGGTACTAGTGGAGGGACAAACAGACAGACTTGACGAGAGGACTCAATGGCTTTGGTTACTTCTGCCACCAGAAAAGACTCTAGCCATGTGGGGAAAAGAGCTATCCAGTAGCATAAAGGTGAGTTAGGATCCGGCCTTCTCTCTACCCTGCCATATTATTCAACCATTCTAAACTTCTGCATCTTCAGTTATTTCTACCATATAGCCATGTCCACAAAGAATAAAGACAATGGAAGTAAATTACCTGACTCACAAATAAACTGTTTATTGAAAGCCAGCCGTGGTCCCTGACATCAGAAATCATGCTCACAGTAGACAGAGAAGTAACCATCCAGGAAACATTTGCCTGAGTTAGAAGGTAGAAGTAGTGTAAGGCATGTGAGACTTCCTGAGTCTCCATGTAGTAGAGCTTCAGCTACTCCAGAGGTGTCCTTCACCATGTCCTGCTCTGCATTTCTCCCCCTGTAGACCATCATGTCGCACAGCTTTTATCCCCCCTTGATGCAACGCACGTCGTGGACACTGGCTGCACCCTTCAAAGAGCAGCACCACTACCGAGGACCCAGTGATTCCATTGCCAACAACTACTCTTTAATGGCCCAGGACCTGAAGCTGAAGGACCTGCTGAAAGTTTACCAGCCAGTCACCATCAACATCCCAAGGGAAAAGATCTTTCAGGGGCTGCCATTAGGTATTTGTAGCAACATGCTATACCGGCTCAAAATGGGACATTGAGTGGGATGTTTAGTCCTGGGTTCTAGTTCTGGCTCCTTTGCTTGCTGCAGCTAACCTTGGATAACCTCATAGAGTCTCAGTCTCTGCATCCATGAAATGAGAATGATTGTGATAACTAACATTACATTTATCATATGCCACATCCCCTACATTTGACATACACCAAACACTTGTGTTATTGATTGCTGTGTAACAAATTATCCCCAAAACTTAATGGTTTAAAACAACCTGTATTGGGGCACCTGGGTGGCTCAGTGGTTGAGCATCTGCCTTTGGCTCAGATCATGATCCTCGGGTCCTGGGATCAAGTCCCACATCAGGTTTTCCACAGGAACCCTGCTTCTCCCTCTACCTATGTCTCTGCCTCTGTCTCTGTGTCTCTTGTGAATAAATAAATAAGACCTTTTAAAAAATTAAAATTAAAAAAAAATAAAACAACCAGCATTTATTATCTCACAGTTTCTATGAGGTGAGAATCTGGGCATGGCTTAATCTAATGATTCTGGCTCAGAGTCTTTCACAAGCATGCAGTCAAGGTGTCAGCCAGAACTATAGTCATCTAAAGGTACCCACGGACAGATCCTCTTACACACTCAAGTCCTCGGGTCCTTGCTGGCTGTTGGCCATAGACATCAGTTTCCTGCCACGTGAGTTTTTCTATGGGGCAGCTCACAACATGGCTTCTGGCTTCCCTCAGAAGGAACAAGGGAGAGAAAGAAAGAGAAAAGAGCCAAAAATATGGTCTTTTGGGAATTTAATTCTGACATCCTAACACTTTTGCTCTATGCTGTTGGCTAGAAGTGAGTCACTAGTCTAGCCCACATACACAAGTGTTATGATACCAGAAGGCGGGGAATCGTTAGGGACCATCTTGGAAGCTGCTTACCATAGTACTTTATATGTATTAATTTATTTAATCCTAATGGGTAAAGATAAATCTTCTTCAGTAATTCTTACTACTTGTGTGTTAGAGCCTCTTCATCTGCCCTCTGTCTCAAACTTATTTTCATATTTTCCATTTTTCTCTCTGTGCTGTATGTCCGGGTGAGTTCCTCATATGTATCTTTTTCTTTTTCTTTTTTTTTTTTAGGATGTTTTTTATTTATTCATGAGAGACACACACACACACAGAGGCAGAGACCCAGGCAGAGGGAGAAGCAGGCTCCATGCAGGGAGCACGATGTGGGACTCGATCCCAGTATTCCAGGATCACGCCCTGAGCCAAAGACAGATGCTCAACCACTGAGCCACCCAGGCATCCCTCATATGTATCTTCTGATTCACTAATTTGCTCTTCAACTCTGTTGAGCCTTAAGATTATCATGTTTAATGATTTTTTTAGAAATTTTCATGACACTGAGGGGGGCACTTGACGGGATGAGCACTGGTGTTATTCTGTATGTTGGCAAATTGAACACCAATAAAAAATAAATTTATTATTTAAAAAAAACCAAAAATTTTCATGACAATATCTTTACATTTTCAGATTTTCTAATTGGTTCTACTCATGAGTGTCATCCCTGCCAATTTCTTGTTTAATTCTTATGGACATAGGTCTTTCAGTATTCCTGGGAGGATCTTAAACATTTATTTTGGAGCAATGTTTATATTGCTGTATTATTTTCACTTTGTGAATCTATCCCTTGATTATTGAGTTTACTAGCTATCTTTGTTAGTGTTGTTTTTTCCCATATGTTCTGGGATTTTAGTTTGCAGGTTTGTGTTGAGAGTTTTTTCCCTTCTTGTTACATGTGTCTCCCACCCCATTGTTTTTATGGAGGTATGATTCACATACAATAAGATGCATAGATCTTAAGGTTTCAGTTCAGTGAGTGTTGACAATTGTTTATACCATATAGCCACTACCCAAACAGGATGTGGGGCATTTCCATCATTAGAGAAAGTTCTCTTGTGCTCATTCCAATAAGTTCTCTCCTCTACCCAATACCATCCCTCTCCCCCCCTTTTTTTTTAAAGATTTTATTTATTCACTTGAGAGATAGCTCATGAGTGCAGGAGAGGACAAGCCAGGGGGAGAGGCAGAGGGAGAAGCAGGCTTCCCACTGAGTGGAAGCCCAATGCAGGGCTCAATCCCGGGACTCTGGGGGTCATGACCTGAGCCAAAGGCAGACATTTAACCAACTGAGCCACCCAGGTGCCCCATAATCTGACTTTTTTATTCTTATGCCTTCACCTATCCTCTTAAAACCTCAAATTAGAACCAGACCTTATATTGATGGTTTAAGATCCCCATCCTAAGGTGATATTTGGGGATCTTGTAGATGTGGTCCCTGAGACCATGTGAAGCTCAGCCTAGTTATTATTAGGCTTTTTCTGTTGTCTCTGGCTGCCATGTGAATTGAGGATCCCTGTGCTTTATCTGCATGTCAGTGCTACTGTGTCTTAGGCCTGTCTTCATGGATAGGACAGCCTTGTTTCAGTGCTGGTTTTATGCTATGAGCCTAGCACTAGTCCCCTACAATCATAGGGTGTTTTTGGATTCTGTTACTCCCCCAGGTAACTAACTCCTCCCTACTCTTGGATACAGAAGCCAAGTTTATGACTTTTACTTCGTACTCTGTGCATTTCTGGTCCACATAGAAAAGCATCTTGTTGAACATTGTAATGTCTTTTTAATTTTTAAAGAGTCTGTTATCATTGTATTTAGAGTAGATTGAGGAGCTCAAAGTATGAAGTCAAGATACATCTAGACTAGGAGTCTTCAGTTCTCTTTGATACTATCAAAATGTCAATTTAATATTATGTTTTTAACACTTCTCTGTTAATTTCTTTAGGCTAAAGTCTTAAGCAAGCAACAGTATCTAGTTAAATTTTATTAATATAGTTATATATCACTTACTGAATTCATTTGTAGTTACCTTATATTTATTGTAAATGATACTAGTTTTTCTCTTCATGATAATCATATTTCCTTTAAAATAAGTATACTGGGATCCCTGGGTGGCGCAGCGGTTTAGTGCCTGCCTTTGGCCCAGGGCGCGATCCTGGAGACCCGGGATCGAATCCCAAGTCGGGATCCCGGTGCATGGAGCCTGCTTCTCCCTCTGCCTGTGTCTCTGCCTCTCTCTCTCTCTCTCTCTGTGTGTGTGTGTGACTATCATAAATAAATTTAAAAAAAATAAAAAATAAAAAGAATCAGCTTTATTTTAATAAATAAATAAAATAAAATAAAATAAAATAAGTATACTAAGTTTAAAAGTCTGCACTTATTTAAAGACAAACGTTAAACAGTAATTTCCAAAGTTTAGCAAGTAGGACATATAGGATTAGTGAGTGAATTGGGTAGGCAGTTATTAATATTTATCAATTATATGAATAAATGGAAGGTATGTGCATCCCCATTTCACATGTGGGAAAGCTGAGGCCTGGAGTGTTGAAATTACTTCTTCAGAGTCACACAGATGATTAGTGCTGCATGTGGGACCAGGTGACCCATCTCCTGTCTCATCCCAATGCACCAAGTCTACTCTCCTTAGTCATGTCCCTATGAGTAAAGGATGGCCCAAGGCCCACTAGCCATCCCTGATGTGTTTCTTCTCTCTTGCTCTAGCGAATAACTGCTCTTCAGGACCCAACAAGAAGAAAAGAAAGTTCTCCCCTAGAGACAAAGAGGATCTCACCAGGTAAGTGTCCCTATGGGTATTGGGGATTGCAGGATACCAGGCTGAACTGCAGAAGTCTTAAAACCATGCTCTCAATCTTGATTTCAAAGCATTCTCAGACTACAAGAAACCATGTTTTGTTTTGTTTTGTTTTGTTTTGTTTTGTTTTTTCCATTAGTCCCCTTAACCCAATTTTTTAAGGCTCTGAATAAAACTAAATTAACCAACTGAACAAAACCAATGCTAGCATTCCTACGGGTGCACATGGTTAGAGGTTGTCATTGAAGGACACACCCATGCTAGTTGATGACACAGAGGAGAGGGGCTTCCCCTGCATAATAACACTCAGCAGCATAGAGACAGTAGGCTTGACACAGAGCACTTCTGCAGAAAGCCAACGGCTGAGCTGTGTCTCTTTTTTTTTTTTTTTTTTTTTTTTTTTAAGATTTTATTTATTTCTTCAGGAGAGACACAGAGAGAGAGGCAAAGACATAGGCAGAGGGAAAAGCAGGCTTCCTGTTGGGAGCCTAATATGGGACTCGATCCCAAGACCCTGGGATCATGCCCTGAGACAAAGGCAGATGCTCAACCACTGAGCCACCCAGGCATCCCTGAGCTGTGTCTACTTTTCAGGACCAAGCTGGCCTGCAGTATCTCAGTCTCATCACCTATAAAGAAGGAGGTGGTGATATCTTCAACCTTTCCAGGAAGCAGGCCTATGAGTCCAGAAGAGCAGATTGATGTGATGTTACAGCAGGAGATGGAAATAGAAGGTAAAGAAACCCAACCGTCTGAATCAGACTTAGAGGTATGTTCTTGTTGCTTCCTTTTTCTCAATTTGCTGAGTATTATTCTTGGCATCTCAGTGATTCTGAACTCAGAGAGAACAGCAGAATCACCCAGGGAATGTTTTAAAAATACCAAAGTCCAGACCTCATGACAGACTACCAAATAAGAGTCTGTGTGTGTATATTTGTGTGTGTGTGTGTGTGTGTGTGTGTGTGAATTGTTTTAGTGAGTCTTAGAAACCTTTGGTTCCTCTTAGAACATAGGTTGCAAAATGATGACCCATAAGCTAGGGTTGCCAGATTTTGAAAAACAAAACAAAACAAAAACAGGACACTCAGTTAAATTGGAATTTCAGATAAACAATGAATAATTTTAAAAATTATACTAAAATGCTAAATGTATAAGCATATCCCAATGTATCTATAGTTTATCTGGCAACTCTACCATAGGTGAATTTGGCCTATAGATGTGTTTTGAAAATGCAGGAAATCTCATATAAGCTGGATTTCTAACCTCTTTTGAAAAAATTAAGAAATTTAAGCTGAGAAGTAACTACCTCCTTTCGATAAAAAATATATTTTCCAGTTTGTGAGAGTCTCCAGTATTCTTTATTATTTTCTTATGTCCAGCCAGCTTTCACTCATTAACATTCCTTGCTTGGTTTTAGGTAGACTTTTGAGTTTCTAACCTATTTTAAAAGAAGAGGAACAAAACTTTAGAGCAAATAGCTTATGAGTTTATAGTATGTATAATAAAATGATTTATGGTAAAAATCATAGGGACTAAGTATGTGCTATTGGCAGAATTCCATGCTAAACCCTCTAGGTGCTTGACCCCATTCAAGACCTGGGTACTAGGATTACTCCGGTTGTCCAGGTGCGGAGATTGGGGTGAGGTCTGATAAAGAACTTGCCAGAGATGACACAGTCAGTAAGAGGCACAACTAGAACTTAGACCAGGTCTGGCTGATACTAAAGTCTCTATGGTAGCATTTCTCACACTTGCCTGATGATAAGAATCACCTGGGATGCTTGCTGAAAAACCCCAAACTGACTCAGGAGGGCCCATGGATCTGCATTTTAATAAGAGCCTCTCTCCCCACCCCAGGCAGTTCTTACAATGAGGGAACTTTGGAAGTTTCTTCTCTATAGGGAGCTCCCATTTAAATTTGGAGAAAGGTGAGCTCAGCCTTTTCTGACCACAGACAATTGTCACTAAAGCTCAAACCTAATTTCCTGTGCTTCGTGCTTCTCATCTATCTTAAAGTATTCGTTCCTAGAGCTAACAAGCCTTACAGCAGCTTAGCGCCCTAAATAAACAAAACTTCCTGAAGTCACCAGGTCACACTGGCCATTTTTGTTCAGTTTGTGCGTTTGTGTTGCTTTTCTAAACTCGGAAACCCATGGTCAGATTAGAAGTACCGTAAGTCTCACTTTTGGGTAATTGGACTTTTGGGTAATTCTCACTGGCAGCTACAAGCCACAGGATCCAAGGGCTTTGTAGGCCATCATTGTTGTTGAGGAGGGTGAATTACTGAGTCCATTGGAGGATCTTGTTAATCATCATCTTAAAGTTCAGCAGATAGATTCCCTCTGTCCTGGCCTAGTACTCATCCCCCCTGTTACTATTTGCATGGCATTTGACAAGCCCATCCTTCTACCCCACCAAAATCTCTGGCTCTGGTTGAATCCCACAGAGTCAAGGGGAATTGCCCACCATCACACTGCAGTGAGTATGTGGTGATGGGCCCCAGAAAACCCGATTGAAGGGAGTAAAGGGTAGGGATGGGTGGGGTGTGAACAGAGTCCCCTGGAGGCTAACAGATGTGGGCAGGTGGACACAGTTCACCAATCACAGTCATTGTCTTGCTGGTGGTTTGTTTATGGAAGAGGTACTATTACTATTTGACCAACGGGATCCGAAAAGACATGATTGCCCCCGAAGAGGAGGAAGTGATGCATCGGATTTCAAAGCTGATTTCTAACACGCTGCTGACAAGTCCCTTGCTGGAACCCCTGGTGATCCTTCTGGTGAAGGAGAAGGAAAATGACTACTACAGTAGCCTCATGAAAAGCATTGGTAAGGCTGGGTGTAAATGGGGCAAGGGGCTCCTTTGTGGAGAGCGCCTTCTTCCTCTATCAGTCCACCCTGGTTCCTCTAAAAAATGCCAAAAACATCCTTTTCATTCACATGCTCTCCTGTACATCACTGATGTCAACGCTAGCACTTCCTGCACTTCGATGTGCATCCGTATAACTTGAGGATCTTGTGAAAAATGCAGATTCTGATTAGACAAATCTGGAGTGGGTCTGAGAGTCTTCATTTCTAACAAGCTCCCAGGAGATATGGATGCTGCTTACCCCAGGGCAACACTAGGAATAGTAAGGGTCTATTCAGGTTTTAAAATCTAGCTCAAGACCTGCCTCTTAAGTATTTTTTTTTCTCTGCAACCCTCAGTGGTCCTTCCTGTCTCTACTTTTCAACTCAACCTGCTTTGGAATGTCTCCTGGGCCATAATTCTCCTCTGTTATATAACACTGGCATTGTCTTTTCATTTCTTATGGGTCTTGGCCCTCCTATTAGACTGTCAGTTCTTCGATGGTGAAGGACGTGTTATTGATTCTAGCTCCTCTTCATCCTTAGGCCCGTGTCTTGTACACACGGTAGGTCATTGGGAAACAATGATGGTGAGTAATGTGAGAAATGCATCAAAGAGGAGAGGTGATCATATGAGTTCCTTACCTTTCTATTTTATCTGCAGAATAGCTGTCTTTACCAAGATGTCTAATTATTTTTAATTTCCTAATTAACTTTCTTTTTTAAAAAAGATTTTATTTATTCATAAGAGACACACAGAGAGAGGCAGAGACGTAGGCAGAGGGAGAAGCAGGCTCCCTGTGGGGAACCCAATGTGGGACTCGATCCCAGGACCCCAGGATCATGACCTGAGCCAAAGACAGATGCTCAACCACTGAGCCATCCAGATGTCCCCCCAATTAACTTTCTTGTCTACTCTAGGATAGAAAAATCATAAACATGTAAAGTCCTTCAAATTCCAGCCTCAACTGACTTCTGCAGTCTTATCACCTTGAACTCTACCACTTACATCTAATATTTCTACCACAAAGTAATTCACAGCACCTTGAGCATGCTTTACAAAAGTTATAGAACTGTACTTCATTACATACTGTTCCTTCTGACCCCTGTGCTCTTCCTTTTCTAGCTTGTCTACAAATTCCTACTCATTCTTCACAATCCAGCTCAAATGTCACTTCCTCTGAAGCTTTTACCAATCTTTCTTTCCTGAGTATGTGAAATATTTTGTTTCTAAATTTCCATTTCTTTTTTTTCCCTAAGATTTATTTATTTATTTTAGAAGGAGCAAGAGGGAGGGGCAGAGGAAGAGGGAGAGAGAAACCCAAGTGGACTCCATGCTAAGTACAGAGCCCGATGTGGGGCTTGATCCCACAACCCCAGGATCAGACCTGAGCTGAAACGAAGAGTCAGATATTTAACTGACTGCACTACCCAGGCACCCCTAAATTTCCATTTCTAAGTATCTGGTGTCATCTATTATGTTGAATTTTTTGTGTGACTGCTTAGGTGTGGGAAATCAATTAATGATCAATGAGGTATCAGCAAATAGTGATTTTATTGTCATGCATGATGCTAGATATCCTCATTTGGGCTCAACTCCAGGTTCTAAGCCTTAGACTGTGAAGTTACACTCCTCCTTCTCCTTGAAATTTCTTCAAAAAGAAAACAAACCAACAGAGTAGAGCTTCCCCAATTTAATTATATCCAGAGGATTATCAACATCATGGGTATTATCAGTGTAAATAGTCAGAGGCTCATTTAATTCTAAGTACTGCAGCTAAGAGCACAGTGTTCAAGGTCCCTAGTTACTAACAAAGTGTGTGCTCTGTTGGTTACTTAGTTGATTACATCCTCATGGACCCAACAGAGCGAGAAAGACTCTTCATCAAGAACATTCCCCACGTGTTTCCTCAAAGAGTGATCCGGGCCCCTGTGCCCTGGCACTGTGTCTACAGGAACGCCAAGAAGTGGAATGAGGAGCATCTGCACACTGTGAACCCCATGATGCTTAGCCTGAAAGAACTGTGGTTTGCCGAGTAAGAAGTTTCTTCCCTCCCTTTTCTTTGCCTTTCTTTATTGTTTGCACACAAAAGACAATATTTTAGGTTGGGCACAGTGTGAGTAGCCCTGCCCTTGAAGGGAAATGATGAAAATCCTAGACCCAAAGTGCATATGAACTGTGAGTGACAGCTCTCCGGGCAGTGAAATGACCCTTCTTTGTGCTCCCATGATACCTAGCACCTATCTTGAAGTCCTGGCTCATCCTGGAACAGAGCAGACTTGGAGCCAGCCTGCTTAGGCCCAGATCTGTTTTTTGTTGTTGTTGTTGTTTAAGGTTTTATTTATTTATTCATGAGAGACAGAGAGAGAGAGAGAGAGGCAGAGACACAGGCAGAGGGAGAAGCAGGATCCCTGCGGGGATCCCCATTCAGGGCTCTATCCCAGGACCCTGAGATCACGACCTGAGCCAAAGGCAGATGTTCAATCACAGAGCCACCCAGGTTCCTGCAAGATGAGCTCTTGAACAGACTGCATTCAGGGAGGACTCGTCAGAGTTGACAAGCCTTGGACATCCAGATGGAGGGGGACCTAGGGTTCCTCAGGTAACTCCATGCCAGCACAGGGATGGCAAGTAGTGGTCTCAATTATGTTCATGAGTGACTAAATTGGCCACAGCAAGTGGAGGAATTTAGAGGATACAGGAGCCACTTTTTTTTCTTTCATTTTTCTAAATTGAGGTATAATCCACACACCATAAAATTCACCCTTCTTAACTGCACAGTGCCACAGTTCTTGATACATATTTGTACTAAGTATATATTTGTACAACTCTCACCACTCCGTCATTCAAGAATATTTTCATCATCCCAAAAAGAAATGTTATATCCATTAGCGGTCTCCTCCCACCCACCCCCTTCTGCCTTCTACTCAGCCCCTGGAAACCATGAGTCTGGTTTCTGTCTGGACAGATTTAACCTATTCCAAACATTTCATATAAATGGAATCATACACTATGACCTTTCCTGTCTGGTTGCTTTTTGCTTAGTATCATGTTTTCAAGGTTCATCTGACATTGAAAATGTATCAGTATTTTGTTCCTTTCTGCAGCTGAATATTACTCCACTGCATGGCTGCACCATGTTTAGTTTATTCATTCATCAGCTGCAGAGAAGAGAGTGTCATTTTGGGAGTTCCATAAAGGGAGGTGTAAATCCTGGTGGGAGAATAAGGCCACCCAAGTTCAATGAAAAGTCAAGCTGATGACATGATGAACTACCACCATCTGAGTTTTTATTAGAAAATCTAAAGCCAGGGATGCCTGGGTGGCTCAGTGGTTGAGCGTCTGCCTTTGGCTCGGGGTGTGATCCCGGGGTCCTGGGATCAAGCCCCAAATCAGGCTCCCCACAGGGAGACTGCTTCTCCCTCTGCCTGTGTCTCTGCCTCTCTCTCTGTGTCTCTCATGAATGAATAAATAAAATCTTAAAAAAAGAAAAATCCAAAGGCAAATATGCTTATTTAATTTTGATTGGTTGAACTTACCAGTAGCTCAGACATTTTATTTTGGGGAGGCTTTGTAGCTTTGAATGTGTTTAGTCTTAAGGGAGCCCTGTTTCTTAGAGAACTTACTTGTTTATCACATTCTTAGTTGTACCTATATTTTCAGAGGGAATTGAGGGGGAAGTCAAGCTAGCCTGGAACTGACCAATGATATGAAATAAGCACATTCCCTTCTTTGGATTGAATTCAGTTTTCTAACTCATTGGGGGTGCCAGTCAGGACACTGAAAAAAAATGAGGCAGAAGTATATAGTGTAATAATTTATAGAATGGGCTCTCAAACTATACTACCTGGGTTCTGGTTCTTGCTTTGTCAATAATGAATAGTTAATCTCCCTAGGTCCCTGTTTTTTTATATGTAAAATGGGAATAATAATAATAATAATACTTACCTCATGGGATTTGTTGGATGAGTTGCTAGAACAGTTTTGGCATATAGTAGTTGTTCCATAAATGAAGGTACCACTATAACTATAAGCATGTTTATGGCCTCAAAAAATAAACTAGAAACTACCATTTCAGAGATGGTAAAATTTGCCAAATTCTCACTGCCAAGAAGATGTATATGTGCATTTAATTTGATCATGTAGTGAAGATGGCAAATTATTGAACCTATAGCTTCTGAAAAGATAGTATTCTTACCACTTGCTTTTAGGAGTTCCCTAAAGATTATATAGGCAACAAACGCAAAAGTGAACGAAAACCATTTAGAAGATTTTTGTCAGTTGAACAACAACAGCAACAATACCACGAAAGATTTGTTAAGGAAATGATACAGACAGCTTTTCTCTGTGACCTGCTTGATTTTAATTTAAAAAATTCTAAGAAGTCACCTAGTAATTAGTGAAGGGTGAGGGACTTGGGGGCCATAATGAGAATTGTGGTTTGAAGAGCCACTGCAGGAAATCTGTTAGGACTGAAGATAAGTAACTTAATTGCCAGATGGCAACAGGGCCATACTCAGGTTGGATATCAAATGTGTGGTGAGGGAGGTCTTGGGTTCTATCCTTCCTTCCCTAACAGTGCTTTGTGACTGGCCAGACAAGATGGGGACTAATTTAACTACCTTCACCAAGAAGGAATAAAAATGGAGGCTGTGGGATTTAAGAAGGATGAGGAAAAGTGTCCTAGAGGTCATTCCAATGAAAATGAAAAGTAAGAAATGAGACAAGCTGAAAAAGTGAGCAAAGATCTAGTTGAGGAAGTGAAAGATAGTGATGATTTAAAAGACCGACTTATAAATGAATGGAATAGACATCAGGAAAAGATACGGTGGCTCTCTAAGCTAAAAGAGGCCTCAGGGGACATGATAAAGAGCAACACATCCATTGATCTGAGAGAAATGGAAGAAGATAAGAGCCTCATAGGAGACAGAGGAAGGAGATTCATGTGTTCATTCCACATATATTTTTCATGTGTCTGCTTTGTGTAAGGCACTGTGCCTACAGGATACTGTGTGTGTCTTGGTGAGCCTGCCAGCCATTGCAGGTAGGTCTATGGAGGGTTTTTTTGTTTGTTTGTTTAGACCAAAGCAGTCCTCCAAGTTGTCCTGAGTGGCTCACTCAAGGGCCACACTAAGGATTAGATGGAACCTACTTGATCATGAAGGTGTTGCTTCTCTTGACCTATCTTCTCTGTCTTCACATTAAAGAACATTGATTTGTCCATTTGATATTCTAGGTCCCGGCCAGGCAAATACCAGGTTGGTGCCAAAACCCCACTCCCCAGATGGGTTACCCAGAGTAGAACACATAGGAAGGCTCAACAGATACCAGTTGAGTTGGTTCATCTATCTGCTCTTTGCAAGGTTCCTGTGGACTTTCTACTCCCTCCTCAGACTCCCAGATTTTTCAGATACAGTTTCACTCTCCTTGAAAAATAAGGATATATGCCCTTTGAACCCATCCTACAGAATTCATTTTTTTAAAAAAGATTTTATTTAATTATTTGACAGAGAGAGAGAGCACAGCAGAGGGAGTGGCAGGCAGAAGGAGCCGGAGAAGCAGGCTCCCCACAGAACAGGGAGCCCTGACATAGGGCTTGATCCCAGGGCCTTTGAATCATGACCTGAGCTGAAGACATGCTTAACCAAGCCACCCAGGTGCCCTTAGAATTTATTTTTAAGTGTCTTTGCAGCCCAGGACATTTCTCCCTCTCTTTTGGCAGATTTCGAGACCTCAGGTTTGTTCGAACAGCAGAATTACTGGGAGGAAAGTTGCCTCTGCAGCCTCATGAATATTGGGATGTGATCCAGAAACACTGCATGGAAGCACGCCAAATCCTTCTCAACAAGTCAGTGTCTGGCCTCAGAATCGGACTGCATCACAGTATCATAAACTCTCTGGAGTGAGAGTGTTTCTGGAGTGAAAACTGGTTTCCAGCCTGGAGGTTGCAGTTTACTGACTTCCCACTGGCCTCTTTCTCTGTCCCCTTCTTTGCACTTTCTATCCCCAGACAGTCTTTGTGTCTCCCCATGTCCACTCTTCTTCAGCCCTCACTCCTAGTCTCCTTCTGCCTTTTTGAAACTCTCATTACCATTCCTTATTGGAGTTACCACTTCCCTTCCCTTCTGAAGTCTGTTAGACTGTGCTAGATACCTGACAGTGCATTTGAATGATTTATGTTCAGGTGGCCCAGATAAACAACTGCAATATTCCAGAGTTAGGGAGCTTTCAAAACTGAGATGATTCCTTTTTCTTTTGCAAATGTGTGCAGGACTGTGTCCAAAGTCAGAGAAATCCTCTTACGTGAAATTATGGTGGTAATACCCACCAATGGGTTTTTATTATCAGAGACAATGCATATGAACTGTTGGCACATAGTAGCTGCTCAATAAATCTCCTAGTTTTTATCTTTACAACTATGGCTATTCCTAGTACTTTTCTAGCATTCAGAAAAGAGATGTGATAGGATGAAAAAGCCAGTGGTTTCCACTGGAAATTAGGAATCAAGGGAAGTAAGAATAAAGAATAAGGAGGCATCCATTTCTGCTTCTGCTTTTCTTACTTCTAGGACCAACTTCTGAGCAGCTACTGTCCCATTGGAGTTTCCCTTCTTACGTTTTCTTCTTTTTCTCTTCTCTCTCTCTTTCCTCCTATTAAGTCTGAATCAGAGGCCAGGCATTTGTCAAGGAGAGAAATTGGACAGAACATCCCAGTTCCTTATGCCCTTTTACCACAACCTCTGATTATAGTGAAGAAAGCAGAGACTCTTAGAGCAGGACATGCTACCAGTATCCCTTGTGTATTTGAGTATTGCTAATGGAAGAGTAGTACCTCAATTCATATCTTATTTCTTTCTTTCCAGGAAAGAGGTGTTTACAGGTCGGGTGGCCAGGGATATGAAAGTACCAATTTGGAAAGCTGCTTAGTGGGAACTGAGCCATCTTTCTGGTCAACAGAGAGAGGGGAATGTCTGATCGGACTTGTCCAAGCTCAGAAAAGCTTCTTACTCGGATGCCCTCCTGTCTTTACAGGTGGATCCCTACCTGTGCCCAGCTTTTTGTCTCAAAGAAGGAGCAGTGGGTCCATTTTGCTCCCAAGAGTGACTATGACTCTTCTCGTAACATTGAGGAATATTTTGCTTCCATTGCTGCTTTCATGTCACTCCAGCTGAGGGACTTGGTTATTAAGTCTCTTGAGGACCTCATGTCCTTTTTCATGATACACAAGGTATGTAGGGGACCAGCAGTAGGCCCTTTTGAGGGGAAAACAACTGAGACCATCAGAATTCCGTTACATTGGTTCTCAGCTGTAAGCCAGGATAAAAAGTAAAAAAATTCTTGACTATCACATATATCAGATCATTATATGCTCATTAAAATGATTTCTGTGAATCCCAGCAAGCTTTCCTGAGTTAATTAACTACTACTAAATTGGCCAAGTTCTCTGGAAGTGGGGAAGTTGATAAGAAGTTGCTAAGAAAATTTAAAGAAAGATTGAGTAAAATGGAATTCATACCCCTTATAGGAAGGAAACAGGTCACTTCTTTATCCTCTCTGTTAAAGAAAGGAGTTGAAAAGTTTTATTATCAGTCTTTGGCTTGATATTTAGGGAGTATTGTGTATATCATTGCATATATTCACTTTTTGTTCTTTGAAAGGGGCATCCCTGAAAACAAAAGGCTTTGTTGACCTAATAAATAACTTTCTGCATGAAACTACTACAGTGAAGTCAAAATAAAAGCTAAAAGCACTAAGTCCTATGTTATGTTTTCAAAACATAGTAGCATTCCCTAAACTTAGATAGCCTAAGGATCAAGGAAGATTCGTTTGGATTTTATGCCATGTGCACATTTTACCTTAAAAAAGAGTAATAAAAATATAAAATTACCTTGTTATAAAAGGTTAAATTCTAAGTATTTTTCCAAATGAAGTAAAGATGAACAATTGGCCTTTTGCTCAAAAAAATATAGAAGCCAATGCTACTGAATTTAGACTCTGCTGTTAGCTTTCTAACAAGAACCAATCTATAGATGTCACTGTAGTCATCTACTTTGCTAAGCAGAAGAGACTCGGATGTAGGAACAAATCTCACTCTAAAATTCCATACAAAGGGAAAGAAGAGGAAATTTATGGATATTTGATACATGATAGCTATGCAACAAATGTTTATCAATCATCCTCAAACAGATCTGGAAATGTCTAACATAATTGACTTAAACAAGTACTTTACAGCTGTGCTATGACAATTTTGTTAGGCAGTGTAGTTTATGAGAAATAACTTATGTTACTAGCCTGATAGGAAATTGTACATGCCAATATTTCCGTTGTAGGAATGTTGACATTTTAAGTGTTTAAAATAGACTATTAACTCATTAGCAGGCTCCATCTGAGGCATATAGATAACTATTGATGCTTTTGGATTCTGTCAACAAATTTTTATTGAGCACCAAGTATGTATTAAATGCTGCCTTGGATATTTTGGAGGGATCAGACACAGATCCTGCCCTCGAGGCTAGAGTAGAGAAGATAAAATATACATATAAATATCTGCAAGAGAGAAAGATAAAATATCATGAAGGAATGGAAATTCAGAAGTTCAGAAGTAGAAGAGATTGGTATCTTGCTGGAGAATAGGGAGGCTTCCAAGAGGAGGGAATTTTTAGCTGAATTTTGAAGGATAAAAAGGATTTGAAGATACTAATGCAAGAATTTCTAAGCAAAGTAAGCATAGTGAATAAAAGCTTTGGGGAAGGGGGAGTGGATGAGGTCAGGGTGGGCTAAGCCATACCTAGACCTTACTTGAACATAAACAGTATATGGGACTCCACATTTCCATTTCTGGTGTTCATGTCGTACTGTGAATGGATAAAATTCACTCCTTTGATTCTGGAAGGCCCCACCTTGTGACAGCCACCATATCTTATATCTCCTAAAGGATGGGAATGATTTTGAGGAGCCCTACCAAGAGATGGAGTTCTTCCTACCTCAGCTAATCACAATAAAACTTGAAGTCATTGAACCCATTATTGTCTTTAATCCATCTTTTGATGATTGCTGGGAATTAATACACAACTCTTTCTTGGAAATTATTAAGAACTCTAGAGAGATCCCCAAGGTATAGTATCAACTGAATCATTTGTTTATAGTTTTATTTACTTATTGAATAAAATATATTTAAAACGGCTGTTTTTACAAGGTATTTAGTTAGAGGAGTTTTACTTTGGGAGATAAATGCTGAATGTGCTCCCCCCTTGACTCCAGAAAGGAAACTTGGGCCATAAAGAAATGTCCATGCATTTGAGAATTGTGCTTTTATTTATTTTTTTAAGATTCATTTATTTATTTGAGAGCGAGAAGAGAGCAAGCAGAGGGAGGGGCAGGGGAGAAGGAAAGAATCTCAAGCAGACTCACTGTTGAGTGTGGAGCCTGACATGGGGCTCAATCCCAGGACCCTGAGATCATGACCTGAGCCAAAATCAAGAGTTGGATGCTTAACTGACTGAGCCACCCAGATATCCCAAGAATTATGCTTTTAATAAGAGCATAATTAAGAATTACTTTGTGAGGGATGCCTGGGTGGCTCAGCAGTTGAGCGTCTTGCCTTTGGCTTGGGGCATGATCCCGGGGTCCTGGAATTGAGTCCCACAAGCAGGCTCTCTACATGGAGCCTGCTTCTCCTCCCTCTTTGTATATCTCTGCACTTCTCTCTGTGTCTCTCGTGAATAAATAAAAAAATCTTTACAAAAAAGGAAACCTTTGTGAGCAAGTAGATTTCCTCCCTACCCTGGCCGGCCATGATCCAACTTCAAAGGGGCAGATGTGTCCCAAGCCATATCCAACTTAGGTTGATTGCACAATGGAACAGTGCCATGAACTCACCAAGAATCTTCATAAAACGATATCTAATTTAGTTTGTTTAACCACTGAAGGCATCAAAGGGAAAATTAAAGCTTCCCTTCCTGGTCCAAACCCCTTCCAGTTTCCTTTCCTGGGTGGCATTGCTAATCATATTCCAGACACTTAGCAGACTTTTATTGCTGGCCAGGATCACCCACATGAGTGTGACTCTCTCGTGCTCTATCTTCTATTTCCCTCTGGATGGTCGATGTGTCAAGAAGACCAGTGCCCAGCGCCACGTAGGGAAGGGAACTGTGGGGTGTTTTTCTCTCTTTCTCCTCCTCCCTCCCTTCCCAGCCATTATGTGTAATGCTTAGATGCTCTTAAGTACTCTTCTCCTTGCAGTCTTATACTTTTATACTTATACTTATAGGATTCTAAAAGCTCAAGATTAGATTTGGGGGCTGTAGAGCAGCATATGAGGCCAAATGCTACAGTCAATCTCACCAGATAACTCTAAATTTGAGGTTTCAAATCCAACCAAGCCTGGTTAACAAGAAACTGGGTGTGCAGAGGGGAAAGAAACAGTGGGTAACTCTTCTACAATCAATATCCCTAGGAAGGAAATGAAAGAAGAGACCCTATAATTTGGAAGGATAAGTGTGGGGCTTGGGGACAGATAAAGTACATACCACTCAAGTTCTCTTTCACAGCAATATTTGTAAGCAGCTGGGCTGGGAGAGCCCAGGGCTCACTCATGTGGCTGTTCCAGCAAACATCAGCAGGGATGGTAGTAGATTTAGTGGATTGTAATGACAAGGAGATATAATCACAGGTCATAGTGTATACCAGGTTTGAAACCTAGACCCAAGTGAATGCCAATGGCACTTTATCAGGTTGTGAGAAAAAGCAGCCTAGGTTCAGTATTCTCCATCTAGAGATGCCCACAGCACTGGTTCATGCCTCAAACCCCATAGACTATTTTATCTCTGAATTGGATATTGAAACTTAAAAAAAAAAAAAAATAGCCCCTCGGGTTGAATATCTAATAAGAATATCTAAGAATGGGGCAGCCTGGGTGGCTCAGCGGTTTAGCGCCGCCTTCGGCCCGGAGCATGATCCTGGAGTCCCGGGATCAAGTCCTGCGTCGGGCTCTCTGCATGGAGCCTGCTTCTGCCTGTGTCTCTGCCTCTCTCTCTCTCTCTCTCTCTCTGTGTGTGTGTGTGTGTGTGTCTCATGAGTAAATAAATAAAATCTTAAAAAAAAAGTCTAAGAAGAGTAACAGGTAGACAGTAGCCCCAACCCCTAGCGGACCTGCCTTTTTTATGGTTAAATTTTATTTTAATTTTACTTTATTTAAAGATTTTATTTATTTGAGCAAGGATGAGGGATAGAACATGAGTGGGGTTAGGGGCAAAGGGAGAGGGAGAAGCTGGCTCCCTGCTGAGTATGGAGCCCAATACAGACAGGCCTCAATCCCAGGACCCTGAGTTCATGACCAGAGCTCAAGTCAGATGCTTAACCATCCAGGTATCCTTTTATTTATTTATTTTTAAGATTTTTTTTTAAGATTTTATTTATTTATTCATGAGAGACACAGACAGAGAGAGAGGCAGAGACACAGTTAGAAGGGAGAAGCAGGATCTATGCAGGGAGCGCAATGTGGGTCTCCATCCCAGGTCTCCAGGACCACACCCTGGGCTGAAGGCAGCGCTAAACCACTGGGCCACCTGGGCTGCCCTAAGATTTTATTTTTAATTAATCTCTACACCCGATGTGGGGCTCGAACTCACAATCCTGAGATCAAGAATCCTATGCTCCACCGACTGAGCCAGCCAGGTACCCCCCAAATTTAAAAATAACAGTTTCAAGGTACAGAAGGGAAGCCTATTTATGAAAAGGTTACTAAAGGAAACCAAAGTAAATATTAGAAAATACTTGTCTTAGTAATTGAGACATGGATGCTACAATACTGATTGAAATGAAAAGAGGTGAATGAGAGGCATAAATACAATGAAGTGGGGTGAACTAAGGGTTTTCTAAAACTAAAAATGCAAAAGGAAAATTTAAATCAGCATTAGCAGCCATGTCAATGCATTACTTTCATGATCAGAAATATACACACACATACACACATACATTATTATGGAAGGGGTCTACTTGGGCCAGTCTCTCTCCTGATGGGAGAATTTTCTCACTCTAAGTGCCAGGGAAATCCTGAACTTGGAGAAGCGTGTAGGTGTGAGCACTAAGGGTGATGACAAGACCAAGAAGTCAGGAACTAGAGAACTAGGGAGATCAGCAGATGGTAACCATGATTACCTGGAAAAGGCACCATTGATCTCTGTTTAGTTTTACAGACTACTCTACAGGGCATGGGAGAACAAGCCACATTTAAAGGACAGTAAAAGGTTTTACTTTCTCTCTCAACTGAAGACTTCTTCTCAAGAAACAATCCCTTATGCTGCCCACATGTAATCTCTTGCATGGTCTGGATATACCAATTATGTATCCCTAAACCATTTCATCTGTATGCTTGACCAATGCCAGATCCTCCATTTCTTTGCTTTCAACCACTGTCTGCAGTGTGGCCACAGCAAAGAAATTATTCCTCCACTGGCTTAAAAACCTTTAGATTGTCCAAAGAGGGAGGACACAGACTATTTGCATTAGCTTTTCCCCCTTTCTAAATCAGTGCATTTTCATCCATGGTACATAACTACTGTAAGTAGAGCACTCTGACAGTCTTTTCTGGGACCAATCACTTAACTTTCTCAGTAAGGAGGACAGTGGGTCCCTAGCAGGGACATGGCCGTCTTCATGAGTCATACAAATGAGAACATTTCTCAGGGACACACTTATGCCATTAAGAAGTTAAAGAACCTGAGAGGCACCTGGGTGGCTCAGTCATTTAAGCATCTGCCTTCGGCTCAGGTCACATTCTACTTTAAGCAGGGAAACCTCACATCCTAACTGAGGTCCATGGGGACTCTCCATGGACCAGAGACTTGAAAGTTCAATGAAGGGAAAGATGATTAACCCAAAAAGAGGGAGAGGAGAGAGGTCAAGGGAACAGAAGGGTGATTCTGGTGCTATCCAAGAGGAAAAAGAGTGAAAATGTAAACTGGTGTCCCTGGAAATGTGTCTGTTGCAAAAGATTTTACATTTTGGTGCCATTTCCTTTCTTTTTTTTTTTAAAAAATTTTTATTTATTTATGATAGTCACACAGAGAGAGGGAGAGAGAGGCAGAGACACAGGCAGAGGGAGAAGCAGGCTCCACGCAGGGAGCCCGACGTGGGATTCGATCCTGAGTCTCCAGGATCGTGCCCTGGGCCAAAGGCAGGCGCCAAACCACTGCGCCACCCAGGGATCCCTGCCATTTCCTTTCTTAATGTTGTGTGGCTGTCTTGTGACACCAAAACAATTTCTATTCTTTAGGTGGAATCTGTCCTGTTCCCAGAGTTGAAAGGCTATAATCTGATTCTTGGAACCGTTAACACTGAAGAAAAACTAGTTTCTGATTTTGTGGATCAAACCTTTGAGGTATTTCAGAAGAATCAAGTTGGACCCCGCAAGTAAGTAGGTTTAGTTGTAACTTAAGCCATTTTGTTATGGATTTGTTTGTCATCAATTTACAATCACTGTTCCCACATATCAGAAATGTATACATAGTGAGAATAGCCCAATACTTACATAGGTATTACTCTTTATCTCCACTTTACAGGTGAGGAAGCTTTCCCAACATTATACAGCAAATAAATAGGAGAACAAGAATTCAAACTTAGTTACAGGTCCACCTCCATTATCTGAAGGCTGTGAGGCTGGATAGGTTTTGGTATTTAGAAATTTCTGGATTTTAGAAAAGTAACAATATACTTTTATATAATGTATAAAAGTATATATCATATATTATGATCCAGTTTCAACAAGACCTCAGGAAGCACCCCTTAATTAAATGTATTGATATTTCTACAGTGAAAAGTATGAATATTCAGCCAAGTAGCCTCATATTAATTTAGACCAGCTTTTGCTATCAAGTGAATTTTGAAGTGGCTTTCTGTTTTCAGAGCTTTTTGGAATTGAGAATTAAAGAAAGGGGATTGAGGACTAGTTATCTGAATGCTCCTTAATTATTGTACTGTAGAATATCTCACAGTTGCTCATGTGAGCAGTCCCTAGTTTAGGGTAATCAGATAATACAGCTTCCAAACTGAGACACTTTGAGAGTGAAGAAGGCTTTATTTTTTTTAACTTTTTAAAAGATTTTATTTATTTATTCATAAGAGAGACAGAGACATAGGCAGAGGGAGAAGCAGGCTCCAGGCAGGGAGCCCAACGTGGGACTCGATCCCAGGACTCTGGGATCATGCCCTAAGCCAAAGGCAGACTGCTGAGCCACCCAGGCATCCCTGAAGAAGGCTTTATTAACAATTGCCATGGCACAACAAATAAATCTGGGTGATCCCAGGCAAACCAGAATACATGGGTTTCTTCAATGCAGCTCTGTCAACATATTAGGCCAGAAAACTCTGGATTGTGAGGAGCTGCTGTACATGGTAGGATGTTTAGCAGCATCCCTGACCTATACCCATTAGATGCCAATAGGATCCTCCCACAGCCATTACAACTAAAAGCATCCTGAGACATGGCCAAATGACCCCTGAGTGGTCAGATCACCCCCAGTTGAGAACTACTTCAAATCTAGTCTGAAAATCATAGACTCAGATTTGGAAGCTATGTCCTTATGAATTTGATGTGGGGGCATCTATTTGAAACCTCTGTTTCCTCTGTTTTTGGAGTCTGACACATAGTTTGTCTTTTTGGACTGACTGCTCCTCATACTATGTCTCAGTTTTAGAATCTCTGAAGTATTGGCCAATTCCTAGAAGTGTACCACTGGGCCCTACAAAACTAATTCTGCTTACTCCATAGTTAAGCATTATTTTATTTATTATTTTGTTTTATTTTATTATTTTACTTTATTTCTTATTATTTTAATTTTTTTAAGTAGGCTCCATCATGGGGCATGAACTAATGACCTCAAGATCAAGAGTCACTGCCCTACTAAGCCAGCCAGGTGCCCTCATGTCATCTTTATTTTCATTCAAACTTTTTAGAAAGACTTTATTTTTTAAAAAGTATTTTATTAATTTATTTGACAGAGAGAGCACAAGCAGGGGGAGTAGGAGAGGGAGAAGCAGGTTCCCCGCTAAGCAGGGAGCCTGATACAGGGCTTGACCCCAGGACCCTGGAATCATGACCTGAGCCAAAGACAGTCCCTTAACGAACTGAGCCACCCAGGTACCCCTAAAAAAGTAAAAAATAAATTACTTTATTTTTTTTAAGATTTATTTATTCATGAGAGACACACACAGAGAGAGAAACAGAGACATAGGCAGAGGGAGAAGCAGGCTCCATGCAGGGAGCCCGATGTGGGACTCAATCCCCAGGACTCCAGCATCACGCCCTGAGCCGAAGGCAGACGCTTAACCGCTGAGCCACCCAGGCGTCCCAAATTACTTTATTTTTAAGTAATCTCTATACCCAATGTAAGGCTCAAACTCACAATCCTGAGATGCAGAGTCTATGCTCCACAGACTAAGCCAGCCATATGCCCCTAATTCAAATTTTTTTTCAACTCATAGCATCCCAGATACATCCTCCATTTGGGAGAAATCTGTCCAGCCATTTTTGCATGATCTGATAAGACAGGAAAACTTAATTTTAGATTTTAGATTCATTAGTTCCAAATTTTCATCTTAAAACTTAGTCGTAGAATTTTAGAGGTGGAAGAAGGGAGAGGAACTAATGTTTATTACATATTGACTGTATATCAAACACTGTATTCAATTCTTTATATGTACATTATTATAGGTAAGCCTTACAACAATCCTTTGAGGTGTTAATATTTCCACTTAAGGTTTATGTATACAATGGAATATTACTCAGCCATTAGAAATGACAAATACCCACCATTTGCTTCGATGTGGATGGAACTGGAGGATATTATGCTGAGTGAAATAAGTCAATCAGGGAAGGACAAACATTATATGGTCTCATTCATTTGGGGAATATAAAAAAATAGTGAAAGGGAATAAAGGGGAAAGAAGAAAAAATGAGTGGGAAATATCAGAAAGGGAGACAGAACATGAAAGACTCCTAACTCTGGGAAACGAACAAGGGGTGGTGGAAAGGGAGGTGGGCGGGGGGTGGGGGTGACTGGGTGACGGGCACTGAGGGGGGCACTTGATGGGATGAGCACTGGGTGTTATTCTATATGTTGGCAAATTGAACACCAATAAAAAATAAATTAAAAAATAAATAAATAAAAATAAAAATGCCCCAAATAAAAAAATATATATATTTCCACTTAAGACACTGATCTTTGGAAAAGAGAAATATCTTCTCTAAGTTCATGCAGGTAGGAAGTGGCAAAATTGGAATTTGAAGCCAAAGCTATGAATTCCCAGTTCAGTATACTTTTTGCCATATTATATTTCCCTTTCCTGCTTTGGGCTAATTTTTATGATCTTATATCTTCATTTGCTACTTTTCCTAATCTGATTTGGTGACCTGTATTTGCATGTCTGATTTTATACCCTTCGATTATGGAAGATACTTAAACGTATACAAAAAGTATGATGACTTATTGGATAACATGGCAGAACAAAACATCACTGCGTTCCTGAAAGAAAATCATGAAATTGAGGATTTTGTGACGGTAGGAAATATCACTTGTTATTTCATATCTTGGTGACTTGTGCTGCTGCCAATCCAATACGTAGTCAGTATATTTTGTTAGTATATATGCCGTGGTCAGCATTGGACTCGGCTGGCTGGGGGTGCAGCTGGGGGCAAGTGCATGAAGGCTAAAGGCAAATCAAGCTGCTGACTGTGCTCCTTTCTGCAGAGGATCAGTAGCATAAAAAAACGGAGAAATGAAATTGCATCAATGCACATTACCGTGCCTTTGGCCATGTTCTGCCTTGACACCATGACCTTAAATTATGACCTCTGTGAGCGAGCCCAAAATCTTAAAGACCGTCTGATTCAATTCCAAGTGGAAGTAAACCGGGACACCAATACCAGGTACTGTTCCTATGGACACAGAGAGAGCAACAATATTTGGCATGAATGGGAGAATGGAAAAGTAGCCAGAACTTGTACCTTCCAGCAATGACCAGACAGAAATTCTAGCTTAGGTCGTTTCTGCTCCAGAGAGAGGGTAGTGAGGAATTCAGGTTCAGGCTAGATGGTGAACAGAAGAGAGAATACTATGTGGGGTTTGGAGCAGAAAGGAAGAAAACATCTGGCAGCTGTCCATCTCTGATCCCTCAGCCTTTGCTTTCTTGGAGGCATCTTTAGGGAGATGCCACGTCATGGACTTGGCTGTCTGAGGCCACAGGCCTTCTCCCCGGCCATCAAGCACACATTCAGAGACACAAGGTGCTTACTGGCACCCTCTGGAATCACTCCTGTGTGGGCTTCTGGTGTATAGGTCAGAGGAGTCTGTCATTCGATCTTCAGCTCAATGTGGTACCTTCATTTCACCAATGACTATATATTAGTGAAGATGTTTTTGGTTCTAAGGGATAGAAGCCCAGATAGACTGGCTAAAGTGAAAAGGGGTGTCTGGGGCTCACGTGTTGAAAAGTTCAGAAATTGCTAGATTCAGGCCCTCCACGCTGCAATTAGGGATATAGACTGTCTCCCTCTACTCAGCCTTCATTCTCTGACAGGCACTCTCCAGTCAAGGACCTAGCAGCTCCATGCTTATACCTCCCAGGTTTCCATCCAGAGGGGGAAGTGGTTTCTCCCTTTCCAGTTACCTCAAAGATCCTGGCCCATGTGACACCAGCCTGACTTGGGTATTTTATGTAGCCCTGAACCAAATGCCATGGTATAACTATATGAAAGTTGCAAAATGATTAATCCATGTTATTCTAGCTCTCCAGAGTGCTTTTAACTGTAGACTAAGACAAGTTAGTAAGCACGGCCACTACTAATATTGTTATATGTTGTATTATTATATGTTGTATTATCCCTCAACATACAACATATGTTGTATGTTGAGGGATTGTATTATATTATATATATATAATGAATAATACAACATATTAATATTATAACAATGTTATATATATAAATATATAAAATTTTAGCATTTTCTAGTACCTTAAGTTTACAGAATACATTTCAGAACCTCATGAGCAAATTTGAGATAATAATAACCTACCATTTTTCCAGCACATGTCTGGAAACAGTCTGGGCACTGTATAAGCATTCTGAACACTATAGATCTAATCAAGTCTTTACAACAACCCCAGAAGATGGTTCACTATTCTCTCCATTATGCTAGTGAAAAAACTGAGACTCCTGAGAGGTTAGCAAGTGGCACATTACAGGGCTTAACCTAGTTTATTTTGACCCCAAAGTCCATACTTTCCACCACCACACTCCCCACATTCAGCTTTCTCATAGAGTGATGAAATGATAGGATTCCTGGTTTGAGTGCCAGAAGATTTGGTTTTGAATCTAAGACCTTCCATTTACTAGCTGTGTGTCCTCTGACTTCACCTCTTGTATCTTCAGTATCTGCCTATAGAATAAAAATTTGGGACCAGGACATAGAACTACTTCAATCTAGTAGGACACTTTCTTTGGGAAGTTTGAGCTTCAAAGAAAATTTATTTTGTAAGCAGTAGTTCTTTTGTTCATGTTAAGTGAAAGCAACATGGTGCCTTGGCTGGTCAGTGCATCCATCTTCATCAAAATAAGTTCCTTCAGGGGATCCCTGGGTGGCGCAGCGGTTTGGCGCCTGCCTTTGGCCCAGGGCGCGATCCTGGAGACCCGGGATCGAATCCCACGTCGGGCTCCCGGTGCATGGAGCCTGCTTCTCCCTCTGCCTGTGTCTCTGCCTCTCTCTCTCTCTCTCTCTGTCTCTCATGAATAAATAAAATCTTAAAAAAAAATAAGTTCCTTCATCAATATAATTTCCTTAGACCTTTTAGATATAAGTGAAAATAAAGGTCTCCTTATGAACCCAAGGATTTCTAAGGATGTGGAAACCCCAGGTTGGTGGCTGAGCTTCTTTCTTCCTGCCTTAAAAATGGTGACTCTGACTCATTTGGCTTTCTCAACCACCCCACAAGTAGGTAAGACTGATATAAGGTCCCTTACTGAATGGAGGAGAAAATGAGGCCCAGAAAGAAAAATTCGCTTTCCTAAGCAGATGGGTTTGAATTTTGTCTTCTCATCCCAAACTCTGTCCTTGCCACTTCATTGTCCTGTCATTGCTGGGAGTGGGGTGCCTTACTGTTGCCAGTGACTACGTGTACCCTAGAATGTGGAGTACTCTGCACATAAAGGAAAGGAGGACACTTTGGAGTACATTGGTAAGAAAGTGGGCATGCCATTCATACCCACTACAGGTACATAGGTTTAAGGCTGCTAAAGCAAGGACCTGGAATATTGACCAAAAATTCAAGGACCTACATAGATTCACATAAAATTATCCTTATGGTCCAGCTGCTTGTTTCCTTCAATGTGAGAACTGTTATCCAAATAATGACAGCAGGTAGAAGCCACAGATTAATCAAGATTTATTAGTCTCCTTTATGCCATCTCCTACACGAGAGAATAGCCCTGTGCTTATGGGACCTCTGGCCTTTTACATTTTAAATAACATCATCTCTATATGTAGAAAGCAAGGCTTTTTGTCCTCAGCTTATCCCTGAATATTAAGGTGTTCTGTTGGTCAGATGCCTCCTATCAATGACCCATATTGAGGACCTTTTAGAGAATCTAACGGGTATTGGGTTTGCTACCACCCTTCTGGGCCTTGGCAAGAAGCTGATATCTAGTAGCCACATACTATTTATCCTCTGAATTCTCATACAAAAGGGAGGAAGGTTGGAGTTTCATCAGGTAAGAGTCTATTAGACTAAGAGGCTCCACCTATATTAGGCTAGACTAGATGCTGTAATGAATAGACTTAAGATGTCATGACTGAGGCACACCTGGGTGGCTCAGTCAGTTAAGCATCTACCTTCAGTTCAGGTCATAATCCCAGGATCCTGGGATCAAGCCCATATCAGGCTTCCTGCTCAGTGGGGAGCCTGCTTCTCCCTCTCTCTGCCCCCTACTCGTGCTCTCTCAAATAAATAAGTAAAGTCTTTTTTAAAATGTTATGACTGAACACTAAAGAAGTTTTATTCTGCCCTTTCACGAAGATGGCACCAAAGGTGAAGAAAAACGCCCCTGCCCCTCCCAAAGCTGAAACCAAAGCAAAGGCTTTGAAAGCTAAGAAAGTGGTGCTGAAAGGCATGCACAGTCACAAAAAAAAAGAAGATCCGTAGGTCACCTACATTCCAATGACCCAAGACCCTGCCTCTCTGAAGGCAGCCCAAATATCCTCAAAAGAGCGCCCTCAGGAGAAACAAGCTTGATCACTATGCCATCAAGTTCCCCCTGACTACTGAGTCAGCCATGAAGAAAATAGAAGACAACAACACACTTGTATTCATTGTGGATGTCAAAGCCAATAAGCACCAGATCAAACAGGCTGTGAAGAAGCTCTATGACATTGATGTGGCCAAGGTCAACACCTTGATCAGGCCTGATGGAGAGAAGAAAGCATATGTTCTACTGGCTCCTGACTGATGCTTTGGATGTTGCCAACAAAATTGAGATCATCTAAACTGAGTCCAGCCAGCTATAAATCTAAATTTTTTCACCATAAAAAAGGAAGTTTTATTTCTTTTTTTAAGATTTATTTATTTATTTATTTATTTATTTATTTATTTATTTATTTATGATAGACATAGAGAGAGAGAGAGAGGCAGAGACACAGGAGGAGGGAGAAGCAGGCTCCATGCCAGGAGCCCGACATGGGACTCGATCCCAGGATTAAAACTCTAGGATCGCACCCTGGGCCCAAGGCAGGCACTAAACTGCTAAACCACCCAGGGATCCCTGGAAGTTTTATTTCTTCTCAGGGTAGCTCCAGATTGGTGGGGGAGACCTACTATGTACATCCAGAAATTCAAGCATATGGTGACTTTACATCTTTAACATGTAGCTTTCAAGGTCATTCTCAATGTTGACATCCTAGACAGTTGGAAGGAGGAAAGAGCATAAAGGGATATGCAAATACAGTTTTATTTGCTGCTCCTGAAAGTGATACTCATCCCTGCTTCCCACTTCACACTAACTGCAACTCAATCACGTAACTATATTTGCTGTTGACTGAACTGTCCTTCTTTGTTCTGTACCCCTCCTAGCTACCCTGCTATCTTGGGTTCTGGTCCAGTTCAGCCAGTGTGTCCCTGAGACATCACAGAGCCCTTCACCAGCAGGAGCAGTCACTCAGCTGTTATAAAAGACTAGATTTCATTTATCTAAGTACTCAGAAGGTGCCTGCTCTGTGCCAGCAAGGCACTGGCTTCTGGGAATAATTAAGGGGGATATCTTCTCTGCCCTCAGAGACTTGACACATTCAGTCTACAGCAAAGCCTTAGTGTCTAGTGACTATTTGAAACCAAGGCCTATAAGGAGATGATGAGGTTAAATGAGGTCACAAGAATGAAGCCCTAATCCAATAGAGCTATTGCCCTAATAAGAAGAGGAAGAGACACCAGAACTCTTTCCCCCTCTACCACATGAGGTCACAATGAGAAAGGCAGCTGTCTGCAAGCCAGCAAGAAAGCCCTCACCAGGAACCAAATTAGTTGGTACGTTGATCTTGGACTTCCCAGCCTCCAGAGCTGTGAAAAAATAATTTTCTGTTGTTTAGGTCATCCAGTCTGTGATATTTTGTTGTGGTAGCCTAAGCTGACTAGTAAGATACCCAACTAAAAATACAAAGGAAACGACATGTAATGTAGCTCAGAGTCCAAGAACTGGAAAATACTTCTAATCTACAGTATTGAACCTATGTTGTGCAGTAGTTAATTTTTCTCTGCAGAAATCTTCTAAATTACATAAAAAATCATTTCTAAAGTCTTGGCAGCATCTGCAAAGATGTTTTAATCCTATTTTCTTCAGTTTGTTAAAATTAGCTTCATTATGGTGAGGTCTCCTTACATTAAGAAGAATTATTGAGTGTCAATTATACTTCAATTAAAAAAATAAAAACAAAAAAAATATTGAGGACTTCAATATTGAGAGGAGTGGTTTTTATCTGTAATTTATGAACGTCAACATGTAATGATCAGTGTAATGATCAGACTAATAACAAACACTGTGAGAGCAATTTGCTAACAGTTCTTGAAGGCCACTGTGTGCTAGGCATGGATGTATTGCAGATAATTTGTTCTTAATTATAATTAAAATACTGATGATAGTCATCATTGGCTTTTGTATAAATTTGAATTATCCTTATAGTAGTACCCTTTTTCATAGTCTTGTGTTTGGGAAGTGGGCAGTTAGATCCAGTGGTTGAATGTCAGTTTCTCTTTATCATCTAGGAACTACTCCTAGCACATGAGGATAAATTTGCTGACATACTGTGAAGAGTAGTGATTACCAATTAATTTAGTGCTCTGCTCAACATAAAATTCAAAGAGTCACTATTGGTGGTGGTAGTGATGGTGGTATTCATGTTGTTTTTGTCTAAATCTGGATTCTACCCATGGTACATTTATTAAGAGTACAAGCTTTGGAACTGATTGAACCAAGTTCACATCTTGTCTCTGATACCTCCACACCATGTTGCTTTGGATAAAGTTATTCAGCCTTACTTTCTTCCATTCTAAAATGTTGATAATCGTCCCTACCCCTTAGAATGTTGTGAAGATTAAATGAGCCAATATATATTCAGTGATTAGAATGGGGCATAGGACATAGTAAACCCATGAGATATTATTTCCTTTACTACTGTTTTTATTATTGAGTGTGGTGTGCATGTAAATATTACCCATCATGGATTTGCAGGTAGAGAAAAGTTGGAAACCATTATTCTAGTTGACAAATAAGAATCATGCCTGTTTAGCATAATAGATTTTATAAGAAAGTGATTTTAGGTGATAATGGTGATGGTGGCTGTTTCTTTCCCTGTAGCATTTGTAATCAGTACAATATCATCGCAGACAAAGTCAGTGAGATTCCTGCCAACACTGAGGAGCTGGTATTCCTCATTGAATTCTTAAAGAAATCCAGTAATGTCACCGTGTTCAAACTCAGGAAGCAACTTAGAGATGCAATTGAACGGTTAGAGTTCTTGATGGATTATGCAGACCTACCCCGTAAGTCCAACACCCTGTAGACTTATATGCAAATGTATATTTATATTTTTAGAAATAAGGAGTCAGGAAGGAGAGTTAGTAATCCTACCACTAAATGTCAATTTTGGGAGAGCTGCTTTTCAAGCATCCCCATATATTAAAGGCACTAATTTCCACACTTTTACACAAAGAAATTTGAATCAAACAAAAGGGATCTTATTGTTAAGCTAAAAGAAGAAATATCTAGGGACTTGATGAGTTCTTAGATGCCTTTCTTGATATCTGTGTCTGGTGTTTCTGAAAAAGTCACTTCCAAATGCAGAGTCCCTTTATAAATGGATAGATTTATTTCATCTATAATCTTAATGCAATTCCACCTTTGCGGAGAGGCCAGGGCACTTTCCTTCATGCCCCTGTATATCTTAAAAGGAAAGAAATGGCTAGGGCCCCTTCAAGGCTTATTGGGCCAAGGTAGAGTTTTGTAGGGACCAGGTTCTGAAGGAAAAACTGATACAGTGTCCACAAGCTAAGTTTTCAGATCCTTCTTCCATCTGTGAATTACCTGGTATTCATGGTGTTTGTGGGGAAGAGTGATGGAATGGAGAGATGGGGACTGGGAGTGGAAAGCAATGCCCTGCCAACCCACATATTCATGAGCTGTGCCCTTGACCATGTGAACACACACTGGACCTTTGCTTCCTAAGTTCCCAAGGGTACAGAGGGAACCCAGGATATTTCAGCTGACCAGAGTCTTAGGATGAGCAGGGGATCTGGCACTGATTTTATTACTGACATTTAACCAAAAGGGAGACTGGGACTCAGATGGTGACAGTTTAAAGAGGAGAATCAGAACATGAGCCCAGGTTTCTACTCTACCCAAACCTAGCCTGGGAACGCAGTGAAGCACAATGGTTAGAACATCGGCTTTGGAGTTTGTTAGACCTGGGACTGAAGTCGTCCCTGCCACCTTCTAGCAGTGTGATCTTGACTACTTGGCTAACCTTTGTTTTCCATCTGCAAAAACAAGGATGACAATACCATTGCCTTTCTAGCCTGGCATTTGGTAAGTGCTCCATAAATGTTGGTTATCATTCATCCATAATGGGCCCATCCATTCGTTGCCACCCCCTCACCCACTTCTGTTGACCTTTTGTTCTGCTGAATTAACTCCCTGCATGTTGACCTATGCTGAGGAGTGTCCTGGAGCTGACTGTATGTGTTTTGCAGAAGAGGATATCAAGTTGAACAGCACTCTGTTCCTCTGGCCAGACCAGATTGAAGATATCTTTGAAAACAGCCGAAACTTGCTCCTTAGCAAGAGGGATCAGGCTGAGATGGACCTCATTAAAAGGTACAGAAAGAGTGTGAGATTGTTTTAGAAATGATACCCACTGGATAACATGCTGTAGGTTCCTGGTTCTGCTCAGAGCCCCCCCACAGCAATGCGTGGGCGAAGGCTGGAAACAACTGGTAGAGAAAGAATTTTCTTTTGTTTCCCACTGAGGGATGTTCTCTTTAAGCCTGCTTCATTCACTCTAGTGACCCTGCCAGTGCCTTCCCTCCCTGCCTTGAACAATTGGAATTTGGCAGTGCAGAGAGAAAAAGACAAAAATAGTGGCATGGCATAATGGCCTCACAATAATAATAGCAAAATCATCCCCCTTACATTAGAGATCACAGATTTGTGAGATAGCAAGACAGGGATCATAGAGGCATGGTAGGAGGCTGAGAGATGGCCTGTTTGGCAGCTGGTTTTGTTCAGTACTAATGTGGCTATATAATTTATTCATTCATTATTTGTCAATTCAACTAGGATTTTTTTTTTTTTTACAGATTTTTACTATGTGCTGTGCTGTATTCCAGACATGTTAAATGTGTTTGCACACTAAATAAAAATTTTGATCCAGGGGCAGAGAAAATACAGACCTACTGAAAAATCAAACAATGTCAAGCGAAGTGGGTCAAGAGCCACGTAGATGGCAAAGACATACATGCACTAATGGCCATCCCAGCTTGTAACACTAGGTTTATGAACAGTAGGGTCTTACCAGTTACTATCCCCTTCATACATGAATGGCCCCCAGCCTAATTTTGGATCTTACAATCCCTGTAAATACTCACAAGAAAGGAAACGAGTAGATAAAAGCAGGGATTTCTACACAGAATGGGAGTTTGGACTGAAGGAGAAAACTATTTATTCACTGCCTTCAAAATATGGCCTAGGTCTGCTATCCAGAAAAAAACAACAACAGCAACAACAAAAGTGGATGTGTGTACACACTTCCAGCAACCTTCTTCTCTCTCTACCCAGAAATTTTAGCCAAATGGGTGCTACTGATATTTTTTAATTAATAAAATAAATAAAATTTTAAAAAATAATAAAATAAAATAAAATAAATTTATTTCTTGGAACAGTCTTAAATTCACAACAAAATTGAGAAAGTACAGTGTCCCCATTTACCCCATGTCCCCTTATGTACAGCCTCCATCATGGAACTGATTTGTAGGTTAGATGAACAGGAGCAAGTTTCTTTATCTTTTTGAGCCTCAGTGTCCTCATCTGGAAAATTGGATAACTGAGCCCATCTCAGATCATATCTTTTTGTGAGAGTTCTCATTGTGCAAAAGGATGAAGTGAGATGACCTGAGATTGTGCCTGAGTGGTACCTAGCACATGGTAGGAATTCAAAAGCTGTCTGCTACCTTCATACCTTGAACGATGACTTCTTTGGGGAGAAAAAATGCTTCACTGATAAACCACAGCCTTGCGAGTATACTTTTGGAGCAGTGCTGTCACACTACTTAAAATCAATAAGTGTTGTTAAAGTTCAGGGGAGTAAGGGGTGACTCTGGGAGAAATGGGAACTGTCATTTATGATGAGAGGAGAACACTGGCTATCTGCTCTTGGAGGGGCAACTCTCACCCTGATGACACCTACTGGTTCCTCCACTCTCCATAGCAGAATTTAGCAGAGGAGGGCTCCAGGAGAAATCTGAAGCCCTGGGCTCAGCCCTCTCTTTACGGAATGCTTAAACCTCACATCCATCATTTTTGCATTAATCTTGAGAACAGTATGTGAGGGGGGGCTGAGCAATGTTCATTTAATTTGTCTTCTGTGAAAGCAACTCCATTACCTCACCTGGGTAGCTTAGTCAGTTGAGCATCTGCCTTGGGCTCAGGTCATGATCTCAGTGTCCTTCGGATCGAGCCCCACATCATGGGGCTCCCTGCTCAGTGGGAAATCTGTTTCTCCCTCTCCTTGCTCTTGCTCTCTCTTAATCCAAATTTATTATCAAATATATAGAACTTAAAAAGAAAGAAAGAAACTTGACCTATTTTACCAGCCACATTAATTTTTTGCTTCGGCACTAATTATTCCCCATTTTCTAATCCCCACACCCAACCCTCAATTCCTTCTTACACCTTCTTCCTCCTCTGTCCACTTAGTGCCTAGTCAACTGACACCCATAGTCTAGCCTCTGTCTCCCTTGTCTGTTGGATCCAGACAGGGCTCCACCAGCAGAGAGGCTCAGGAGTTTGGAGAGTGATGACTTTTTCTCCTTTCCCTCACTGTTTAGCCCTGGAGCTGTGGCAGTAGCTTCATCCCTCCTGGATGACAAGTCTTGCTTCTCCATGGTTTCCATTCCCACTGCTCCTTTGGCCCTAGAGGTCATAGTGGCTTCCCTCGGAAGCTACCTATATCTTATCTGTGTAGATAGTCCCTTCATTAAAGCCTCTCTCTTTGAACACTGGAAAGAATTCCATTTCATGCCAGAATTCTGACCAATCCACCATTTTTAAATCCCTAAATTATCCTCCCTCAGACTCCAGGTAGTCCCTCAAATACATTTTGGGACTTACTCAACCTAGTTTCCTGAGTGCCTCCTATTTACTAATGACTGTATTATTGTATGAAATATATACATATGTATATATTGTGGACATGAAAGTACTTTGGAAACTATAATGTGCTAAGCAATTATAGCATAACACTATATAATATAGTCTACCTTGTTAGAAAAAGGGAGAATTAAATGTGTGACCTTCTTTGTTGTAAAAAAGATCTTCCCTGATCATTCTAGCTAAAGTAGCCCTCTACTTCCACCCACTAGGCACTCTGCCCTGTTTTATTTTTTTCAGTTTTTATGTCTATCAGAAATACTTCATCTTATATTTATCTATGTATGAATTTATCCATCCATCTATCCATTCACCCACCCATTCATCAATCCATATGTTTCTTTTTTTATAATAAATTTATTTTTATTGGTGTTCAATTTGCCAACATACAGAATAACACCCAGTGCTCATCCTGTCAAGTGCCCCCCTCAGTGCCCGTCACCCATTCACCCCCACCTCCCGCCCTCCTCCCCTTCCACCACCCCTAGTTCGTTTTCCAGAGTTAGGAGTCTTTTTTTTAATAAATTAATTTTTTATTGGTGTTCAGTTTACCAACATACAGAATAACACCCAGTGCTCATCCCGTCAAGTGCCCCCCTCAGTGCCCGTCACCCATTCACCCCCACCCCCTGCCCTCCTCCCATTCCACCACCCCTAGTTCGTTTCCCAGAGTTAGCAGTCTTTATGTTCTGTCTCCCTTTCTGATATTTCCCACACATTTCTTCTCCCTTCCCTTCTATTCCCTTTCACTATTATTTATATTCCCCAAATGAATGAGAATATATAATGTTTGTCCTTCTCCGATTGACTTACTTCACTCAGCATAATACCCTCCAGTTCCATCCATGTTGAAGCAAATGGTGGGTATCTGTCGTTTCTAATGGCTGAGTAATATTCCATTGTATACATAAACCACATCTTCTTTATCCATTCATCTTTCGATGGACACCGAGGCTGCTTCCACAGTTTGGCTATTGTGGACATTGCTGCTATAAACATTGGGGTGCAGGTGTCCTGGCGTTTCATTGCATCTGAATCTTTGGGGTAAATCCCCAACAGTGCAATTGCTGGGTCGTAGGGCAGGTCTATTTTTAACTCTTTGAGGAACCTCCACACAGTTTTCCAGAGTGGCTGCACCAGTTCACATTCCCACCAACAGTGCAGGAGGGTTCCCTTTTCTCCGCATCCTCTCCAACATTTGTGATTTCCTGCCTTGTTAATGTCCCCCATTCTCACTGGTGTGAGGTGGTATCTCATTGTGGTTTTGATTTGTATTTCCCTGATGGCAAATGATGTAGAGCATTTTCTCATGTGCATGTTGGCCATGTCTGTGTCTTCCTCTGTGAGATTTCTCTTCATGTCTTTTGCCCATTTCATGATTGGATTGTTTGTTTCTTTGGTATTGAGTTTAAGAAGTTCTTTATAGATCTTGGAAACTAGCCCTTTATCTGATACGTCATCTGCAAATATCTTCTCCCATTCTGTAGGTTGTCTTTTAGTTTTGTTGACTGTATCCTTTGCTGTGCAAAAGCTTCTTATCTTGATGAAGTCCCAATAGTTCATTTTTGCTTTTGTTTCTTTTGCCTTTGTGGATGTATCTTGCAAGAAGTTACTGTGGCCGAGTTCAAAAAGGGTGTTGCTTGTGTTCTCCTCTAGGATTTTGATGGACTCTTGTCTCACATTTAGATCTTTCATCCATTTTGAGTTTATCTTTGTGTATGGTGAAAGAGAGTGGTCTAGTTTCATTCTTCTGCATGTGGATGTCCAATTTTCCCAGCACCATCTATTGAAGAGACTGTCTTTCTTCCAGTGGATAGTCTTTCCTCCTTTATCGAATATTAGTTGACCATAAAGTTCAGGGTCCACTTCCGGATTCTCTATTCTGTTCCATTGATCTATGTGTCTGTTTTTGTGCCAGTACCACACTGTCTTGATGACTACAGCTTTGTAGTACAACCTGAAATCTGACATTGTGATGCCCCCAGATATGGTTTTCTTTTGTAAAATTCCCCTGGCTATTTGGGGTCTTTTCTGATTCCACACAAATCTTAAAACAATTTATTCTAACTCTCTGAAGAAAGTCCGTGGTATTTTGATAGGGATTGCTTTGTAGTACAACATTAAATCTGCCCCCAGCTCTGGTTTTCTTTTTTAATATTTCCCTGGCTATTTGGGGTCTTTTCTGATTCCACACAATCTTAAGATGATTTGTTCCAACTGAAGAAAGTCCATGGTAATTTGATAGGGATTGCATTAAATGTGTAAATTGCCCTGGGTAACATTGACATTTTCACAATATTAATTCTGCCAATCCATGAGCATGGAATATTTTTCCATCTCTTTGTGTCTTCCTCAATTTCTTTCAGAAGTGTTCTATAGTTTTTAGGGTATAGATCCTTTACCTCTTTGGTTAGGTTTATTCCTAGGTATCTTATGCTTTTGGGTACAATTGTAAATGGGATTGACTCCTTAATTTCTCTTTCTTCAGTCTCATTGTTAGTGTATAGGAATGCCATTGATTTCTGGGCATTGATTTTTGTAATCCATATGTTTCTTATCTAGGTTTCCCCAAACTAAAATAGAAGGATAGGGATCTTAATAGTATATATTACAAATGTCTCCCTGATGCCTAGAGCAGCCCTTCAAATGTATGAAGCCCTCAACAATAAGTATCTAATGGATGACTAAATAATATGTATATACACACATTTTAAATATAATGTGTGTATGGAATAGGTATATATAGAGTTCATATATATACACACATACATATTTACCTGTACAGGTAAACATCTGGAAATGTTTAACTGCCAATAGGGTCACAGCAGACATCTCTGGGAGGTAGGATAATAAGTTTTATATATATGTAGGATAATAAATAGATAAATAAGGATATTATCTATATATAGAAAATATATATAAATATATATTATATATATGTGTAGGATAATATATATAAAATGCATTAGAAGATCACATTCTCCCCAGGCTTGAATATGGATGGGCAATTGCTGATACTTTGAAAATCAAAAGTGGAAAGTTCAAATGTGATGGGGCTGTCCTTTACTTTTAGGTGCTCAGAATTTGGGTCGAAACTTGAAGGCTACAACAAGGAACTGGAAGGGTTTAGGAAACGTGAAGTGATGACCACAGAAGAAATGAAGAACAATGTTGAAAAGCTTCACGAGCTTTCAAAGAACCTAGATCAAGCACTGGTGGAATTTGAGGTTTGGAGTCTTGGCGTCTGGGGCTGGAGACTTATGATTGTCCTGTCCTGTTGAGTCTGCTTCTCAGTTTTGTATTTTCTTAACATTACCTGTCAGGTGGATAGTATTGATTGGTGGATTGACCAGTTCATTCATTGGTGCTTTCAACTCTCTTTTTCTACACCCCTACATTATGGCAGCTTTTTTGTTAGTCATTGAGTACACAAAGAAACAATTACAGAAAAAAAAAAAAAAAAAGAAACAATTACAGTAGAATAGTTGCTCACATACATTGAGTATTTATTATGTGCTTGACAATATACAAAGGGCTTCATATATGATATATCACTTAATACCCATAACAAACCTTTGGGGTAGGTACTGTTATCATCCCCATTTATCTCTATTTAAATAGGAGAACTAAGGCTTGGAGAGGCTAAATAAATTTCCCTGAAGGTCAACTAGTGAGTTCTTTAACCCTTAAAGCTCTTATTGTTGAGGTAAGTCAGCATAAAAAGGGGCAGCATCATGTAAACAGCTAACATACATATGAAAATTGTGAAAATGGGGAAATGGATATGGTAGAGTGGGATCAAAGATGATGGAGCAAGCAGCAATTTATCCTAGAGTTTCATCCAGCTAGATCTTAGCTGTCACAGCCCTCAGAGGTAGCAGAAGGACCTTCTTATTTGAGCCTATGTCTTATTTTCCTCTCTTACTCTCTGGATGAATGAACATCTTCCTCAACTTGTCTTTCAAAGCACTGAGAAATTTGCCATGGTGTCTTCTAGGGTTCAGAAAACCACCCACCCAATTAAACAGCATCCCCTTTTGCCCTGCAGTTGATCAATAAGGAGGAGGAACTGTTGGAAAAGGAGAAGAGTACCTTCCCTCTCCTGCAAGCCTTGATGATCAACAAAGTGCCTTATGAGCAGCTATGGCTGACGGCATATGAGTTTAGCATCAAGTCAGAGGAGTGGATGAATGGTACGCTTTGGGCTTAGTCTACTGGGACATGGTGGCTGATGGGGTAGTGGATCCAACCCAGCCAGTTCTAGAATAGGGTTTGGACTTCAGATTTAAGCTAGACTTTTCATCATATTGTTATACTCTGGATTAACACATCCACACAGTCAAATTTTTGTGATGTGATAATGATAGTAAATAGGAATTGAAGAGCCAGACCTGTCACCAGGGTAAAAATAGAAGAGGCAGCCAACCAGAGCCATGGGTTGCAAAGAGGCAGATGGGGGGAAGAAGAAGATGGCATTTCCACCACTGTGCTGCTTTAAGAAAGCCCAGAGTGCCATAGACATCTGTAAACTACTACTTTTTCTCTAGATCCTGGAGGTTAGGGAGAAATGGAGGAGGTAGAGTCAACAGGACTTATCTGGACTTATCAGGATTGATCTGATATGGGGCAGGGGGCAGGGAGGGAGAGGGAAGAAACTGGGGGACTCCCAGATTATGAGCCCAGGCAATTTGGTGAATATTGCCATCACTAAACAAGAGAAGTAACAAATTTGCTGGGAAAAAAGACCCATCGGTTTGAATATACAGAGTTCAAGGTGTCTGCAGACACCCAAATGGGAATATTAATCAACAGTTGAATATATCAGCCTGAAGTTAAGTTATATGTCTGGGGGGGGTGATTTATATTGGGAAATAATTGATTGTAGATTACAATGAAAAGCCATGAATGATGTCACCTGGGGAGAGTGTACATAAGCAGAGGACAAACTCCAAGATCCTTAGAGCTGAGCCCACAGTTTGTTTCCATTGCTTCAATGTTAAATGACCACAACTGTGATGAACGTCTGTTGCCCGTTTAATAGATGCAACTATGATCATTTTCTTAGGAGAAGTTCCTGAAAGTGAAATAGCTAGATCAAAAGTCATGTGATAAAAATTATTAGGAGTTTATTTATTTTTTTGAAGTACCAACCCTTTTTTTTTTCTTTAAGAATTTATTTATTCATGAGAGACACAGAGAGAGGGAGAGGCAGAGACACAGGCAGAGGCAGAAGCAGGCTCCATGCAGGAAGCCCAACGCAGGACTCAATCCTGGGTCTCCAGAATCCGGCCCTGGGCTGAAGGCAGCACTAAACCACTGAGCCACCAGGGCTGCCCTATTAGGAGTTTAAAAACTGTTTTTGTTGTTGTTGTTACTGTCTTCCAGAAAAGTTATGTTTTAAATTTTAAAACTACCCTTCTAGCAGTACTAAGAGTGCCCATTCCTCATACCCTTAACAAATCTGGGAAATAATAGCTTTTAAAACTATTTTTGCCAATTTATTTATTTATTTATTTATTTATTTGGCTGATTTAATATTTGAATTGGTATTTTTCTTTTTCACTTAAAATTTTTTCCTTTTTCACTGATGCTCTTAATTTTTCCATGTAATCAATCATATCTGGACAATTCTAATATTTTACCTTATTTGTATACCCCCTTTTTTATTCACTGTCTGTGTTGATTAGCACCTCCAAAATAAACAGTGCTAATAATGGGCCCCTTTGTCTTATTCCTAATTGTAATGGGAGCTTTTACAGAGTGTCACCTTTAAACATGATGCTTTTTGTTGGTTTGAGATACAAAATTTTTATGGTGTTAAGGAAATATTTATAGTTTACCGTCTTTTTATTGAAAAGATAAATTGTATTAAAATTTTTTTGCCTTTAAATCTTTATTTTTTTAAAAGATCTTATTTATTCATGAGAGACACACAGAGAGAGGCAGAGACATAGGCAGAGGGAGAAGCAGGCTCCCTCTGGGGAACCCAATGTGGGACTTGATCCCAGGGTTCCAAGGTCATGCCCTGAGCCAAAGGCAGATGCTCAACTACTGAGCTACCTAGGTGTCCCTAAATTTTTAATTTTAAATTCATAACAGCAGAAAGAACATTCTGGCATATAGTTCTAAATGTTAACACATATATAGATTCACCACAATCAGAAAGCAGAAGTTGGGCAGCCCGGGTGGCTCAGCAGTTTAGCGCCACCTTTGGCCCAGAGCAAGATCCTGGAGTCCCAAGATTGAGTCCCATGTTGGGCTCCCTGCATGGAGCCTGCTTCTCCCTCTGCCTGTGTCTCTGCCTCTCTCTGTGTCTCTCATGAATAAATAAATAAAATCTTAAAAAACAAAACAAGTTTCATCACTTCAATAAAATTTCTCATACTGCCCCCTTTGTAGTCACTCTACCACCAGCCAAAAGTCACACACTACCCCCAGCCAAAAGACCTGGCACTGTGGAGCTCTTCACTGTTACTATAGTTTTCTCTTTTTGAAATTGTTTTGTAAGTAGAATGATACAGTGTATAACCTTTTGAAAGTGCTTCTTTCACACTGCATACTACTTTGAGATTCATTCAAGTTATTAGTTATAACCATAGGTCCTTCCCTTTTATGCTTGGGGTAGTATTCTATTGCGTGGATATACCAGCTCATTTACCCCACTTACCCATTGGTAGATATTTGGGCTATTACCAGTTTCAGACTCTTATGAATAGCTGCTATAAACATTCATGCCTGCATTTTCATGTTGACATAAGTTTTCATTCCTCTGGGGTAAATGCTCAGGAGTAGATTGCTGGGCTATATTTAAGGTTTATATATAACTTTGTTTAAAAAAATGTCTCGGGCAGCCCCGGTGGCGCAGCGGTTTAGCGCCGCCTGCAGCTGAGGGCGTGATCCTGGAGACTTCGGATCGAGTCCCACGTCACCCTCTGCCTGTGTCTGTGCCTCTGTGTGTGTGTGTGTCTCTATGAAAAATAAATAAATAAAATCTTTAAAAAATAAAAATAAAAAAATAAAAAATGTCTTGTAGGACAGCCTGGGTGGCTCAGCAGTTTAGCGCCGCCCTCAGCCCAGGGCGCCATCCTGGAGACCCTAGATCGAGTCCCACGTCGGGCTCCCTGCGTGGAGCCTGTTTCTCCCACTGCCTATGTCTCTGCCTCTCTGTCTCTCTCATGAGTAAATAAAATCTTTTTTAAAAAAATGTCTTGTAATAGGAAAGTATCCCTGATTCCTCTCTTCCATCTGTTGTTATCATTTCTGTTATTCATTTCATCTGTATATAAACTGTAATCATCAAATATATTGTTGCTTTTATTATTTTGAACAAACTTAACTGTTAGATCAGCTAAGAATAGGGAAAATAAAAATATTTATTTTACCTTCACTTTTCCTTCTCTAATGCTCTTCCTTTCTTTATGTAAGTCTGAGTTTCTGACAAATCCTTTTCCTTCTTTTCAAGAACTTCTTGTAACGGGCACCTGAGTGGCTCAGTGGTTGAATGTCTGCCTTTGCTTCAGGTCATGATCTCAGGGTCCTGGGGATTGAGTCCTGCATCAGGCTCGCTGCAGGGAGCCTGCTTCTCCCTCTGCCTATGTTTCTGCCTCTCTGTATCTCTCATGAATAAATAAATAAAATCTTAAAAAAAAAAAAAAAAAAGAACTTCTTGTAACATTTATTGCAACATAGGTCTACTGGCAACAAATTCTCTCAATTTGTTTGTCTGAAAAAGTATTTTTTGTTCCTTCACTCTAGAAGGATAATTTCTCAGAATACAGAACTTTAAGGTTGGTGGGGTTTTTCTTCTCTCATTCCACTCTATTCTTGTTTGTATGGTTTCTGAGGAAAAAGGGAATGTAATGCTTATCTTTGCTCCCCTAAGGTATGGTGGTTCCCCTACCCTCTGGCTGTTTTAAAGTTTTTTCTTTAACTTTGATTTTCTACAGCTTGAATATATCTAAGTGTAGTTTTTGGCATTAATCCTGGATCTGTGGCTTGGTGGCTGACATTAATTTGGGGAATATTCTCAGTCTTATTCTTCAAATATTTTTTTCTGTTCCATTCTCTTCATTCTCCCTCTGTTATTTCCATTACTTGTGTGTCATATCTTTTGTAGTTATCCCACAGTTCTTAGCCATTCTGTTCCAATTTTTTCCCCATCTTTTTTTTTTTTTTTTAATTTTGGAAGTTTCTAATGATATATCCTTAAGCTCAAAGATTCTTTCATCTGTGTTCGGTCTACTAATGAACCTATCAGATGTCTTCCTATTTCTGTTACAACGTTTTTGCTCACTAGCAAAGATTTTGTTACTGCTGTACTTTATTTTTTTTAAGATTTATTTATTTGAGAGTGAGAGTGCAGGCGCACACACACACACACACACACACACATATGAGCAGGGGGAGGGACAGAAAGAAGGGAGAGAATCCTCAAGCAGACTCCCCACTGAGCCCAATTCAGAGTTCCACAACCCCAAGGTCATGACCTGAGCTGAAATCAAGAATCCATTGCTCAGCTAACTGAGCCACCCAGGCGACCCACTTATTGCTATTCTTTAGATTTCTTGGATCATCTATATAAATAGTCATGTCATCTGGAAAACTAAGACATTTTATTTCTTGTTTTCCAGGCTGTATGCCTCCTATTTCTTTTTCATGCCTCGTTGTATTGTCAAGGACTTTAAGTATGATATAGATTAGGAATTGTTAGAGTGAAAATCCTTGCCTTGTTCCTCATCTTAGGGAAAAAGTATTACATCTTTCACCATTAACTATTAGGGGTTTGGCTTGGTTTGGTTTGGTTTTTTAAAAGCACTTTAGTGAAGTATGAGTGACATGTAAAAAGCTGTTCAAAGTTCCAATAGAGAGTCTAATGGTAGTATAGGTTTTTCATAAATGCCCCTTATTGAGCTGAGTAAGCTCTTTCCTATTCCTAGTTGGTTTAGAGGTTTTTATCATGAATGGATACTGAATTTTGTCGAATGCTTTTTCCACATCAATTGATATTATCATGTGATTTTCCTTTTTTAGACTGCAAATATAGTTTATTATATTGTCTGATTTTTCAAATATTAAACCAGCCTTACATTCCCATGAAAACCCCTGATGGACATGATATATTATTACGTTTATATATTCCCTGGATACTGCATACATTTCTTCTTTTCAAAAAGTTTTAATTTTTGACTACTCACCTCAAAAATGTCTGGCTGATTAAGCACGTAAAATTAATAAAGCTTTATTTAGTCTCAGTAGTCATGAAAGAAAAATACTTCTGAGTAAATTTCCAACATCATGATGCAAGATTTAATACCTGTTTGAAATGTCCAAGGGGAAGAAAGCAGCAGCATGGAAGGATTTTGACTGAATGTGAAACCCAAATGCTATAGGTTCCCTATGAAGAAAAGTCTTGGAGCATGTTTTTAAAAATGAGAGGTCATTCTTTGTTTATAAAAAATCTTAAGATAATTTCAAACTTACATAAAAATTGCCAGAGCTGTCATCCCCCAATTGTCAATATTTCACAGCATTTGTGGAACACCTTTACTGCCTCTATAATAGTATCCACACCACTATTAACAATCAATTCCTTTTTATAAGATTTTTTATTTTATTTATTCATGAGAGACAGAGAGAGGCAGAGACATAGGCAGGGAGCCCAATGCGGGACTTGATCCCTGGACCTGGATCATGCCCTGAGCCAAAGGCAAACGCTCAACCACTGAGCCACCCAGGCATCCCAACAGTCAGTTCCTTAACTGCACTTGCATTACACGCCAGACATTGTATTAGCCACTTAGCTCACTTAATGTTCACAATCACATTCCAGAGTGTCCATTATTACCCCTGTATCATAGGTGATACTGTTGAGGGTTTAGAAGGGTTCAAGAAAACATGCTCAGGGTTTCATTAGCTAAGGAGATGTTTCAGTTCCAGATCCAACTCCAAGCCTGTGCCTGTTCCAATATCCATACTCACAGGCACAATTCTTATTGCACAGAGTTAGAAGTGTACGTGACTAATAACCACTCGATGGTCTGACCCTTCCCTCACCCCATGTTTTCTATTTCAGGACCCCTCTTTTTGCTGAATGCTGAGGAGATTGCAGAGGAAATAGGGAATATGTGGAGAACAATATATAAATTGACCAAGACCCTAGCTGATGTACCTGCACCCAGGCGGTTAGCAGAGAATGTGAAAGTCAAGATTGATAAATTCAAGCAGCACATCCCTATCCTCAGCATTTCCTGCAACCCAGGAATGAAAGACCGGCACTGGCAGCAGGTTCCTGTCACTCTCCACCCCTCGCCAGCCCAATCCATACCCAATGCATACCTGGTCTTGGTAGCCCTTTAGAAGGCAGGAACCAATCAATACTGGGTCCAGCGTCTGCTTTCTGAAAGGGAGAATCTACTTGAGGCTAAAGCAGCAGTAATGGGGGGGAAAATCTTGTATTTTTTTATTTTTTTTTAAAGATTTTATTTATTTATTAGAGAGAGAAAGAGGCAGAGACACAGGCAGAGGGAGAAGCAGGCTCCATGCAGGAAGCCTGATGTGGGACTTGATCCCAGGACTCCAGGATCATGCCCCAGGCCGAAGGCAAGTGCTAAACCACTGAGCCACCCAGGGATCCCAGGGAAAATCTTTTAAAGGAAGGAAAGGGGCAGAATGAACAGGTTGACCCTTTTCTTTGGCGACCCTACTGCTGATATTTAAGTACTGCTCTAGCCAATGACCACAAAGCCTCTCCTTGTCTCCTTCCCTAAGCAAATGGCTGCTCAGGGTCCTACAGGGTGATAAGGGCATTGAATTACATTGGGAAGGCCTTGATTTGTCCCTTGACCTAGGACACACAAAAGAGAAAGCCACACCTTTTCTGCCTCCTGACAATGCCAGATGGTTCCTGCTTGGGCTGACCAGACTGTAGAGCCCCGTTGTCCAACAGGCTATGTTCAGAAATAACATTTCACTCTTCTTTCAGCCCTTTGAGTCTATAAATGAGAATAATAAATATTCTCCCTAAAAATAGTTGGGACTTTTATAAGCAACCAAGTGTGAGGGTGATAAGTGTGGTGTGAACACTAAGCAGAAAAAAGAAAACTCACTGTGTTTCTAAAATAATCATCACATTCAAGGGCTAGCAATGGCCTTGAAACGTCCTCTACCCAGGAGTTGCTCTGTGTGGAGGTGGAAATGAGACTGGCTCTCCATAGGCAGATTTCTCTATGATTCGGCCTGGAATTCCTCTCTGGGAACCATGCACAAGACTGAGGACAAGCCTCTGGAAGGACTCACTCTGAAAGCACATCCATTACCTTTCAGAGAATGAAGTCTGAGCTAGAAGCATTTTGATCTCTCTGGGAATATAGAGATCTTGATATATCAGAAATTCCAGAGTTTTCTGTAAAGAGGAACTGCTTTTATTTCCCAGAAAGCCTTGAAATTCAACATCTAAGCAAAGGGTGTAAAGGAGGACAGGCGAGAAGTCATCTGAGTAGACTTCTGGTCTTGTACTGCCCTAGCAGAGGGGTCCGCACAGGGGCAGCTACCCCCAATTATAGGTGTTCATAGGGTGCCACTCCCCATGGACCTAGCCCAACTAGAGCTTTGACCCATTTGGAGGGCTGGGGAGGTTGGGTAAACAAATCGCCTTTGATAGTGCTATCTCTCCATAAGGTGGCACTATGGAAAGTACCCTTGTCAATGGCATTTAAACAGCCCTCCCAGGAGACTCAGGATATCTCCTCTACTTGGTGCTCTCCCTGTGATGATGCTGTTCTCATATGTGGGTACTTTAAAAAGCCCAACCAATCCTAGACATTCATAATTCTCATTTACAGATCACTTAGGTGGACAGATTGGAAAAAAATTACTTTGAATTAAAAGAAAAAAAACAAAAAAATAAGAATTAAAAGAACAATATCAGTAATAGCTCAAACATATTGAATACCAACTCTGAACTAGGTGCTGTTGTATATTTTGTGTGGATTCCCTCATTTTATCTTCCCTACAGCCCTTTGAAGTAGGGAATATCATTGTCTCCAGATAAGAAAACTGAGGCTTAGAGTAAATTGTCACATGGCTAGTAAACCGTGAGAGAGGGAGTTGGAATCTAGGTCTGTGACTAGGGGAAATGGGGCGAGAAATACCAGATCAGAGGGGATAATAGCCATAGGTAAGAGTGGAGTATAGCCCCAAGAAGGTGGCTCCTGAGTAACGAGCCCCTAAAGCAGAAACCCAGTGGCCTAAACAGTTAAAAGTGAGCTCAGAAAGGAGAGAGGCCACCAGATACACACAGTGCCCCTCCCACCTAGAGCCCCTTCCTGCCTACACTGTAAGTCAAACCACAAACCACCCCAGTGATAGCTGCCAGCCTGGGAAAGCCGTTCTCTGCCCTAATGCCTAATTCAGGAGATCGATTTTCTGGCTCTCGCAGGGAACTCTGAAGGTTAAACCACCTCTAGCTCTAAAGGGTACAGGATGGATCTTCTGGAGATATGGGGTGTGGGGTGGTTGTGCTGTGGTTTCTGACCATTTCCCAGAACTTAAGCAGGAAGGGCTGGTCCTTGGGTTTGGGGCCCTGATACCAGCAAAGAGGTTGCTACTGTGGTTTAAAACAAGTCGTAACAGGGTGACATTTGACCACCTGATGCGCACCAAAGATCGTCCTCTAGGACATTGCTGCCCAATGAAAATAATACAAGCCATATGTCTAATTTTAAAGTTTCTTGTAGCCACATTAAAAAACAAAAACAGGTGAAATAAATTTTATGAATATATTTTATTTAACCAAATAAAATATTTAACCAAACATTCAAAATATTTTTCAATAAGTAGTCAATGTAAAAATGTTAATGTAATCTCTCACATTACATTTGTCATACTAAGTCCTTGAATATGATGTGCTTTTACACTTAGAGCACATCTCAGTTTGGGCTTGTCACATTTCAAGTTTTCAAATAGCCACAAGAAGTTAGTGGCTCCATATTGGACAGGGCAGCTGTAGGCTCTTAGAATTAGGAAACCAAATGCTTTGTTAGTCTCTGTAATCAACAAAAGCAATCTGAAAAAAAAAAAAAAAACCTACTAATCTCTGAGTCTTTTCTATGGGCCAAGCACTATGCCAAGTGCTTTACATAGTTATTAGCATTTAATCCTAGAGAGAGTATGTGTTCTAAGCTGTACTTTCAGGTATTAGGGAATAAATCGAAGTCCAGGGTCACCAGGAACAGTTGTGCAGATTGGGTACTCCATAACTCTAGGGAATGTGGTTTTGGGGAACTACAGTGTGAATTGTACTTTTTTAGAGTTATGTAGTGTATAACCTTCACAACTGTACCTGGAAGACCTGAGAGACTCACTAGATGTGATGGAGAAGAGCTTTGTAGGGAGAACTGGGTCCAAGTCCCAATTCTGCCATTTATTAGCTGGATGGTCTTGGCCAAGGTACATATTTCCTTTGTCTCAGTTTCCTTATATGTACAAGAGGAATAATAATACATTAGTAACTTCCTCATCATTATTGGAGGAATGAAATAAGTGCATAAAGGTCTTAAAACACTGCCTACTTCATAGAAGCCCTCAATAAATGTTAATTACTTCTATGATTTCCATTATCTTAGTGGACCTCCAAGTATCCTCAGGCCATGACTGGTAAGCCATTTGAATTAGCTGTTTCATTCATGTTTTCACTCTGTAGATATTTACTGATGCCCACTAAATGCCATGCTTCAGGGACACATGGCTAAATAAGACATCCCATAGTCCTCCTAGGGCTGGACAGAGATTGGGCAGTAGGTGAGGTTTCTCAGAGTCTCATTCTCTTTCAGGTCCTCCTACTCCTCTTGAGCATGTTTGCTCAGTCCTTGAGAAAACTGCTCAAAGCCATCAGAGACTTCACATACGAACTTCTTCAGGGATATTTTCACTTAAAAGACAAGCCTGGGTAGTATTTACACCAAAGGAATGGGCCCAAATGCTAACCGTTCCAACAAGTTAGCACACTGGGGTGGAAAGGAAAATATTTGGGCAAAGGGGGTTTCTTCCTCCTTCCCAGCATCCTCAGATCACAGAATTGGGGGTTCTGCATATCCTGTATACTCAGGACTTTCTCCTTTTACTCAGCAGACCCTTATTGCAGCTTCTGTCATAGACCAGGCTTTGCACTAGGCCCTGGAGCACAAAAACAAACCAGATCTGGTTCCATCTCCCAGAGTGCTCACAAGTTGGCACTGTGCCCAGCGCTGGTGAGCAGTGATCCCCAATAAACCAGAGAGGAAGCAGTGTGCCTCCTAGGCCGCCTCCCACATTATTAGACTCGCACCATCCAATTTGATAGCCATTAGCTAAACAGCTATTTAAATCAAGTAAAACTAAATAAAAATCAGAACTCAAATCCTCAGACACACTGGCCACATTTCCAGGACTCAATGGGCACAGGTGACTAGCAGCTACTGTAAGGGACAGCACAGAGGAGAACGTTTCCATCATCATGGAAAGTCTACTGGCCAGTGCCACCTTGAACAATATGCATTTGTTTTCCTCTCTTTTCTGCAGATCAGTGAGATTGCCGGCTATGAAATAAAGCCCACAGAAACAACTTGCCTCTCAAATATGCTGGAATACGGGTTCAGCAAATTCATTGACAAGTAAGACTCCTTTTCCCCTTCAGGAAGCTCTTCAGTCAAAGTATCTGAATTCCCACAGGATATGACTAGCCTCATATCAGGCTGTTTTTCTCCCTCTGGTTCAGAGTAACTTAAATGTTTTTAGTAACCTCCACCTTGGGTGACTAGCTACTGGTGAAACCCACTTCCAGCTGCCAAGTGGATGACATATTATGACTTGAAAATGGAGTCAGAGATTTTATTTCAAAGGGAAATCTGAGGGATGCCTGGGTGGCTCAGTGGTTGAGCATCTGCCTTCAGCTCAGGGCGTAATTCTGGAGTCCCGGGATCGAGTCCCACATCGGGCTCCCTGCATGGAGCCTGATTCTCCCTCTGCCTGTGTCTCTGCCTCTCTCTGTGTGTGTATCTCATGAATAAATAAATAAAATCTTCAAAACAAAACAAAGGGAAATCCGAAGGGAAAAAAAAAAGTTATTGGAAACTGAGCTCCAAGCCCAGGTCTGAGTGGTTTCTGGTAAAACCATTCCACCTTTCTGGGCTTTAGTTTGCTTTTTTAAACAAACAAACAACAATAAACAGGAATGGCTTTCTGAGCCCTTAGGAGTCCAAGAAACATGGTCAGTGAGAGAATTCTTCACTTCTTTTCTCCTTTTCTACAAATGCCCTTGGACTCTGTGTATAAGAATTACTGTTTTCAGGACCAAATATTCTGTGGATTCTGATGGTTTGTCCACATTTCCTTCAGGGCAGAGGATGGGAGATGCTGTACTGCCTGAACTAGAGTTCCTGTTAGACAGCTGGATTCAGGTCTAACTCGACACACACACTTCTCAGAGCATGGCCCCAGACCAACTGCATCATAATCATCTGGGAACTTGTTAGAAATGCACATTCTCGGGCCCCACCCCAGTCTGCTGAATCAGAAATTCTGGGTGTGGACCCTGCAATCTGTGTTTTAACCACTTTTTCAGGTCCAGTGTCCTGTGAAGAGCCACCAGCCACATATAAGCCTGTCATAGCCCACGAAAGCAGTGTGTCCAGTGAAGAGCCATCAGCCACATATCCTACTGAGCCCTTGAAATGAAACTATTCTGAATTAGAAGTGCTAGAAGTATAAATAGGTCTAGATTTCAAAGGCTTATTAAGAAAGCCTAGGAGAGGCAGCCTAGGACCCACACTGCTTTCTCTCTGGTTTACTGGGGATCACTGTTCCACCATCCCACAATTAAGGGGAAAAAAAGCAAAATACCTAATAAGTTTTAATATTACATGTTGAAATGATAATATTTTGGATATACTGAGTTAAATAAATTATTAAAATTAATTTCACCTGTTTCCTTTTACTTTTTAAAAATATGGCTACTGGAAAACTTAAAATGACATAGATGGCTCACCTTTTATTTTGAATGGGCAGCACTACTCCAGGTGATTCTGATGCAGGCCAGAGTTTGGAACCCCTTCTTCATTCTCATGGGATAATGGGTCTAATCTAAGGCCCCCAAATCCCTCTGCCACCTGAATGCTCTGATGCAGTCCCCAATCCCCCAATACCACCATCACAAGCCCTCTTTGAGGAGCAGCCTGAAGACATATTCTTTTCTACCAGATGTTGGTTATTTCATTAAAAGGCCACCTTATCTTCCAATAAGATATTTCTAAGAGATAACAGCCATTGAACATTTATGCTGCACTAAGCACTTAATAAACATTAACCAATTTATTCATATCCATAACTATAACCTAATGTTGTACTACTATTACTATTGCTGTTTAACAGATGAAGAAATAAGTTGATTCCAGTGATTAGGTAACTAGCCAGAGGTCATAGCTAGTAACTGAAAGAACCAAGACCCAAGCCTAGACTGGCTGATTCCAGAGCCTTAACCATTACCCTGTACTGCCTAAAGAATAAACCCACCTAAGGAGACAGAAACTAAGCACACAGTGACTCTGCCACTTTCTTTTTTTTTTTTTTTAAGATTTTATTTATTTATTCATTCATGAGAGACAGAAAAGCAGAAACACAGGCAGAGGGAGAAGCAGGCTCCATGCAGGGAGCCCGACGTGGGACTCGATCCCAGGTCTCCAGGATCACGCCCTGGGCTGAAAGCAGGTGCTCAGCCGCTGAGCACCCAGGAATCCCAGACTCTGCCACTTTCCATGCCAATAGACTCAACTGTGACAAACCCAAAAGGGGTTACACCTTGGCTAAGTTGTTTACCTCTGTGTATCTTAGTCTTCTTATCTGTAAAATCAGAAGAAAAATAGTAGCTGGGTGATTAGTTATGGTGGAGATTATGGTGTAAGGCATGTAACCTGAACTGAGTTAACACCTAAGTTCTCACCTACTACCTGTGAGTGAAGTGTGAATTCCCCTGTGCTCCACCATCCCATAGTTAATGCAGCTTTATCACAGCACATAGTTTATAAACTTCTGTAGTACATTTGGGTAAGGTCAACTCTTGATGGGTTTCAGGGACTCCCAAACTCATTAATCCTTCCCCTGTGCAATTATTTGCATAATTACAAGTCATAAAACATGTTACAAACATTGTACTTAATTACACCAACAACCATGCAGACGGGGACCTCAAGCCTGTCAAGTGACTTGGTCACAAGTCACAGCTTTGTAGCCAGCCTCCTCATCTCACACCTACCTGGGTTGGCACCTGCCCTTATTAATTATTCCCTATATGCACACTCATTGTGGTCATCTCCAAGAAGGACATATTTAGGACAATGACCCTGATGCTAAGGTCTTTATTAGTCATTCTTGGGAATATGCCATTCACTGCCCTGAATGGAGCTGAACTGAGGGTTCTCAGCTCTGTTTAGTTGGTCCTATTTGACTGATCACATGTGAATAATTCTCTTGCTCCTTGTGACAAGGAGAAGGAAAAAGGCACAAAATGGGGGAGGAAGACACAGTAGATTAGAAGCCAGGGGAACTAGTGTCTAGACCTGGTTCCTGCACTCCCCAGATGCAAGTATGGCTTTGGCCACATCACTTGCTTCATCTGGGCTTCAGTTTCCTGATCTCTATGTAAAGACCAGATTGTCTCTTCTGCAGTGGAGCTTTCAATGAAAGACAAGAGCTGAGGCAGAAAGAATAATCCCTCCTTCTTCTTCCAAGAATTTGGCTTCCCTGTTCTTCCCAATTCCCAGGCCACACTTGAGTTTACTTGAGTCCTGGACTTGAGTCCCAGGCCCAACTCTCAGTGTGGAAGCAAGAAGAAAGAAACTTGTCTTCCCCTTTTCTGTGGAGTAGAGGGGCTCTAGATGTGATTCAGCATATGAGGAAAATAGCATTGGTTTTTTAAAAGGTTGGGGACAGGGGCACCTAGCTGCCTCAGTTGGTAGAATCTGTGACTCTTGATCGTGGGGTTGTGAGTTCAAGCCCCACAATGGGTGTAGAGATTATGTTTAAAAAAAAAAATAGAGAGGTAGGGACAGGAAGTAGAGCAAAGCCATTAGTAAATTAACAGAAGTTCTGAGATCTGAATAGGAAGTCAGAATAATAATTCTGGACTAAGTAAAGAAAGAAAATGGGGGAACAGAGGTCTTATTTTAATGGCTTTAAAAGACTGGCTCTCAAGTGGAGACCACCTCTCCACTAGGAGATATTTGACAGTATTTGGAGACATTTTTGTTGCCATAACTGACAAGGTGGGCACAGGGAGAGTCTGCTACTGGCATCTCGTGAGTAGAGCCCAGGGATGCTACTAAACATTCTACAATGTACAGAACAGCCCTCTCTCCCAACAAAAGAATTAATTATCCACCCTGTATTAGTTTGCTAGAGCTGCTATCACAAATATTATAGACTGGATGGCTTAAGCAACAGAAACTTATTTTCTCCTAGTTCTGGAGGCTGGAAGCTCAAGATCAAGGTATTGGCAAAATTGGTTTCATCTGCAGCCTCTTTTTTTTTTGGTTTGCAGAAGGCTGCCTTTACCCTGTCTCCTCACATGGTCTTCCCTCTTGTGTGTCTGTCTTAATCTCCTCTTCTTATAAGGACACCAGTCGTATTGGATTAGGACCCACCCTAATGACCTCATTTTAACTGAACAAACTACCTCTTTTTTAAAATTTTAATTCTAGTATAGTTAACATACAGTGTTATATTAGTTTCAGGTGTACAATATAGTGAGCAACAACTCTATATGTTACTCAGTAACTGAACTACCTCATTACAGACCCTGTCTCCAATAGGGACCTCACATTCTGAGATGCTGGAGTTTAGGACTTCAGCACATGATTTCTGGGGTTGGGGGAGGGGACACAATTCAACCTGTAACAGCCCCCAGACTGCTAGTCTGAGGGTAAGAAATCCTTCACAACATCCAAAACAGCTGGCACATTTTAGAGTTGGATAGTAAACATTTTAGTAAAATGAAGGGCATTTTGAATTTGTCTTAGGCATGAACTGAAATTCCTCCTTTACTGTGTTTTCACTGGCCTCCTCTCACTAATGTTGTTCGTGTGTTCTCTTTAGATTGGAGCCCATTGGTGCAGCTGCCAGTAAGGAATACTCTCTGGAGAAAAACTTGGAGAAAATGAAGTCGGACTGGGTTAACATGACATTCAACTTTGTGAAGTACAGAGACACTGTGAGTGTCAGCCCAAGTGCCCAGCCCCCTGACAGCAGCCCATTAATTATGCAGTAGATTACAGAGAGGAGTCATTCAGAATTGCAACAGAACTCAGGAAGGAAGGATTTCTGATGTCTTTTTTTTTTAACTGAGATATAATTGACATGCAACATTGTGTAAGTTTAAGGTTTACAAGTGTTGATTTGATTTGATTTACGCATTGCAATATGATCACCACCCTAGTGTGAGCTAACAGCTCTGTGATGTCACATAATTATCATTTCTTTTTTGTGGTGGGAACAATTAAGATCAGTCTCTTAGCAACTTTGGACTTTTTAATGTGGTCTTGTTGTCTATAATCACTATCCTGTGCATCACTAGATTGTTTCCTCCCATCTGCCTTCCTTGTGCCAGTCATTCTTCCTTCCAAGCCCCACAGGAAGGGTGCATTTTTAAATGAAAAAAGCCTTTTGATGCAGAGCAACAAGCTTTCTCAGTGCAAAGGAACTGAACAAGACTGCTGAATTAGCATCTCCCAGGGAGGGCTCCCCACCCCTCACCCCTGTCCTTCAGAAACATACCTGGGTAAACAATACTTAAAGTATTTCAAAACAAAATATATGTTTTTTTTAGTCACTCCTGTTTCTTAAGACTGTAAGAACTGTAGCTGAGCCAATGGAAGGGAAAAGAACTGGGGCCTCTTTCAGCAAGACTAGGCAACTGAGGGTGCCAGCAGCATGATGCTGCACCACCTAATGGGATCAGATACTGCTAGAGGCTCTTGTGCTGGGATGAGGGGTTGAGTTGGGGTACCTGGGAACAGCTCAGTTGCACCTGGCCCATCTTTATAGTTTGGTGTTGTTTTTTTAAAAAAATTTTATTTATTTGACAGAGAGAAAGAGAGAGCACAAGTAGGCAGAGAGGCAGGCAGAGCAGGAGGGAGAAGCAGGCTCCCGCTGAGCAGTGAGCCCCTATGATCATACCAATGATGATACCGGTTGGATCCCAGGACCCTGAGATCTTGAACTGAGCCAAAGGCTTAACCAACTGAGCCACTGAGGGGCCACCCCCATCTTAAGAGTTTTTGACTGACACAGCTATAGACAAGGATCAACAGCAAAAGGGAGTCACCGTATCACTTTATTAAGAGCTAGAAACACCTTCTGGTGCAGAGCTACTGGTAGAAGGTAGATAAGAGAATATATCTTAGCCCCAATTTAGCCACCCAGGAAGTAAAAGCAAAGCCAGAAGGGCCAGACCCGCCAGAAAGAAGCAGACCCTTATCAGCTTGCTCAGCATAGTGGCCCAGCAAAAGAGTGCCATTCACAGGAGCTGACTTTCAAGGCACAGGAACCTGAACTGCTAGTAAAAAATGGTCCCAGGAAAGTATAGGCAGAGGTTCCCAAACTTTTTTCTGTTTGTGGAACCTTTTGTGTCTTAGTACTTTTTTCATAGTTTCACTCCTTGGGCCAAAAGAAATACCTAACAGCTTTATGAAGTAATTAGGTTCAAACAACTTTAGTATTTGTGTCCTATCAACAACTGTTTTTTTTTTTTTAAGTTCTTTTTTTTTTTTAAGATTTTATTTATTTATTCATGAGAGACAGAGAGAGAGAGAGAGAGAGAGAGGTAGAGACACAGGCAGAGGGAGAAGCAGGCTCCACGCAGGCAGCCCGACATGGGACTTGATCCCGGGTCTCCAGGATCAGGCCCTGGGCTGAAGGCGGTGCTAAACCGTTGAGCCACCTGGGCTGCCCAACTGTTTTGTTTTTTTTTTAATACATATAAATTGAAAGAAAAAAATATTTGTATTTCATTTTTTAAAAAACCACAGCAAATTGCCGTGAGTTTGCTGCAATGTCTAGGAGCACCTCACATACAGTTTGGGAACCACAGTTCAAGGCCCAAACAGTCAGATTTGCAGTTGATCCTACCTGAGGGAGAGGGAGCAAAGAAAATGGACAGGGAAATAGGAACATAGGGAAGGGAATAGAACCATATGCTCCCCTTCCCTACCCCATCCCAAACAGACACTAATTTCAGGCCTGAGCTGGGACCATATTTGATTTCTGCAATGGATGTAGAAAATATATGTCATTAAGAATACTTTTTAGGAAGCAAATAGAAATTCCATCACTTATAAGACAGATTTCTGTCCCACTTGGGCGGACATATGAGCTGTGGAGCCTTTGGAGATCAGTAAGAAAAGTGAAGGGGTCTTGTGGTTTTGATGGGTCAGGATATCTTTATTTGCAGGATACAAACATCTTGTGTGCAGTTGATGACATTCAGCTGTTACTTGATGATCATGTGATAAAGACCCAGACTATGTGTGGCTCCCCATTCATCAAACCAATAGAAGCAGAATGCCGGGTAAGAGGAAATGAGATTGAGGGTTTGTAATGTCTCATTAGCTCTGGGTTTGTTGGAGGAGGGAGAAGATTTTTAAGTTCAGTTAACAAAGAAGCTCAGTTTTTCCTGATTGGAAAAAAATAAATAACACAAGACTAAAGCAATAACCATCCAAGGAAGCATATGGCACACTGAGCCTTTGCAACAGTCTGCCAAAAGAGAAGATGAGATGATTCTAATGCACTGAGTAAAAATACATTTGGCAAGTATTTTATGGACTACAGTAGTCTAGAATGTAAACTGCACAAGGATAGGGGTTTGGCCTCCTTTGCTCATTGTTTGTAGAAGTGGCATAAGCTAAGAGTGCAGACTCTGGAGCTAGACAGCCAGGGTTTAAGTTCTGGCTTCGTCCCTTGTTGTGTGACCTTGGACAAGTTACTCAAACTGTTGTATGTCCATTTCTGCGTCTGTAAAGTGAAATTTGTAAATAATATCTCCCTCATAAATCTGTTGGATTAATTGGTTTCACATACATAAGGCCCTCAGACCATCACTTGTCACAGGGTAAGCAATATGGCTGCTATTATTTATTATTATTCCACTAGGAAAAGAACTACATAAGGGCAAAGACTTTTGTTGGTTTCTTTCATTGCTGAATCCATATTGCCTAGAACAATGACCAGAATATAGGGGGCAAATACTTAATAAGTATTTTTTAAGTGAATGAGCAAATAAATGAATGAATCCATCTAATTTGTTCAGTCAGTGGGCCTGTGTTACAGAGTGAAGGTTAGTGACTCAGATATGAAATGCTAAATTCACAGAAGTGGGAAGAAAAGCTGGTTCGTGTGCAGGAAATTTTGGATGCCTGGTTGAAATGCCAAGCCACCTGGCTATACCTGGAACCAATCTTCAGTTCAGAGGACATCATAGCCCAGATGGCAGAAGAGGGGAGGAAATTTGCCACTGTTGATAGTTACTGGAAATCACTTATGTCCCAAGCGGTAAGTTTTTACTCCCTAGCACATCTTACGATCAGGAATGTGGGATGCCATATGGATGTTCCTCATTGTGTATCATAGCCATGTCCCTTGAAATTTATAAGTAAACTAAATTTTTTCATTTTTTTTTAAGATTTTATTTATTTACTTAAGAGAGACACAGGGAGAGAGAGAGAGGCAGAGACACAGGCAGAGGGAGAAGCAGGGTCCATGCAGGGAGCCCGATGTGGGACTCAATCCAGGGTCTCCAGGATCAGGCCCCAGGCTGTAGGTGGCACTAAACCACTGAGCCACCCGGGCTGCCCGATTTTTTCAAATTCAATATTTTAATAATTTTTCTAATTTCAAAAATTAGAAACATAGAAATGTTACTAAAAATTCAAACATAGGAATATGTAATACAGAGAGTGGAGGACTTTTGAAAACACACCTCCAAGAAAGCAACTGTTAGCAGTTTGTATAATTTATTTAGCTCTCATTCCTAATAATGAGGTAGGAGATTTTGTCACAGAATAATGCAATAAAATGTCTATAGATTGAGGATCACTTTAGAATTCAAATAATTCTCCATATTGAGTTACTTAGTTATTTAAAGTATGTTTATTTGGTACCCATCATTGAATTAACAGAGAATACTTGAAGATGACTAGGATATGATTTCTACCTTCATAGAATTCAGTGTCTTGTGAGGAGAGAGTGTTAGGTAAATAGGAGAGTTATGATAGAAGCCTATACAAATAGCTTTTAGAACACAGGAGGGTAATTTAGTTGCCTGAGAGTGTTTAAAGAAGGCCTACAAAGAGGATGACATTGGAAACAAGTCTTGAAGGATGAGTTCACTGGGTATACAAGGTAATCAGAAGTATCTATTAAGAGATGATATCTTTTTCCTTTTTGAAGTCAAATGTGCTCAACTGAGTCTCCCTTATAAAGAATTTACCTCAAGAAAATTTATCTGCTCTAGTGGGCATTTATATTGCCCAGCAAGTGGAGCCAGTTTTCATGATATCCTGCTTTCTCCAACTCTATTAGTATTAGTATTAGTTTAGTATTAGTTTAGATACTTTGGTTGCAAGTATTGAGTGACAAAAATTCAACTAATTTTAGATTTTAAAGATCAAATTGAACTTTATTAAACAATTAATAAATCAGGCAGCATCCCATCTAACAAATAGAGATACACTCTGAGGAGTTGTATAAAATGAAAGTTTTTTGTAGAAGAAAGAGTCAACCATCTCCAGAAGAATAGGATCATGTTGTAAGAGCATTCACCCTTGTGGGATTAGGAGGCTAAATTAGCTGGGCAGGGGGATCAGTAGTTCATGGACTTGTCATACACTCATTACAATGATCAGTCTCAGAATCTAGAAGCCCCATGGTGATTCTCACTTTTTTTCATGGAAATTAGGTGAAAGATACCAGGGTTCTGGTGGCAGCAGATCAGCCACGGATGGCTGAGAGGCTTCAAGAAGCCAACCTCCTGTTGGAGGACATCCAGAAAGGGCTGAATGATTACTTGGAGAAGAAGAGACTATTTTTTCCCAGGTATTCAGTACTGTTCTTTTGTTTGGAGTTGCCTTTTTGACCCATATACAGGTAGAATTACCTTTTTTTCATCTTGAGAGTTGGCTTCTACCAACCTATTTAATAATCTTTCCTGGTTCTCCATTCCCCACAAGGCAGCTCTCCAAGGTAGGGCATGTCTTCTTGTCATTATTTAGAATGAGTTTGAATGAACACCAGTAGGGGCCAAATCCACACTTTAGCCAACCATCATGGTCAATACCTAATTGAAGGGATATAGTAGTCATGATTAAGAGTTAAACAGACCTCTGTTTGAGTCCCAGCTTTTTCACTCACTATTCTTGAGACCTTCAGCAAATCTGAGTCCACTGTAAAATAAAAATATAATAATGGCTCTTACATATATGTTTGTGTAGATCAATGAAATAATGCATGTAGAGCATTTGGATGTCTAAACTATTGAAGAAATGTCAGTTGAATGTTTTTGTCATCAAATTTTGTAGTTTCTGATAGGTATGTTTATAAATATTTGACTCCCCCCCTCCCCCACCAAGAACCAGTGCATAAAAGTCAAAGTCCTTTTAGAGGGCTAGTTCCAGAAAAGATGGTACTTGCTCCTGATAATCTGTCCATGTCTAGATCACAATGGGTGGTCACTCCATGTCATTTGATTTGAATTGGGATGTAGGTTAAATCCCAATGTGTTTTTAAGAAAAGTATATTTTAGTGTTCCCTTATCTGGAGACAGAAAGAGCTGTACTGGGATTGTGAAGAGTGATTGGTTTTATACTTTCAAATTGAGGAGGTAGGGTAGAGACAAAGGAAGTTTCTGAAAATATTGTCATATGTTAAAGACTTACAGGATCCTAGAGGTGTGGCTCTTGTCAAGTGAAGGTTGGTTTTTGCCTCTAGCAAAGCATTAACTTTAAGAGAGTTGTGAGTTCCTGGAAAAATGTCTTACTCTGCTTGTCTCAGCTATTTGTCAATGGCCTGCAAGTTGTAAGGAAATTTAATTTTACCTCCATTTCCTTTTGCCTTTGTTCTACACATCAGATTCATTAATAGCATACTTCTTATTTCACATTTGTGATGTTTTGTCATTCCTGGAGATAAGATAAGGAAGTCTTCTCTCTCCTAGTGGTTCTCAATACTGACTATATATTAGAATCACCTGGGATTTTAAAAACATAAATCCCCAGACCCAACCCCAAACCCATTATATTAGAATTTGTGCACAGTGCAACCTTGGAAATGGAATTTTCTTAATAAGCTTCACAGGTGATTCTAAGGTGCAGCCAAAGTCGAGAACCACTGTTCTATCCAGGTTTCTTCCAAAAGGTAGCACCCTACCCTGAAACCATATTAAATTCACATATACCAGCTTTTTTTTGTTTTTTTTAAACATATACCAGCTGTTATCCTTTATCTTGCTCTGAGGCAAAACCATGGTGAAGGGGAGTATGGCTGATATTCATGGAGTGTCCTCTACTCTTTGAGGAATATTATCTTGTTGGGAAAAGAGGTTCTCAAAAGAGATTCCAGTTGCCATCTTTCTTTGCTTTAAAATAGGTTCTTCTTCCTGTCAAATGATGAGCTGCTGGAGATCTTGTCAGAGACAAAGGACCCCCTCCGCGTGCAGCCGCACTTGAAGAAGTGCTTTGAAGGAATTGCCAAACTAGAGTTTACAGACAATCTGGAGATTACAGGCATGATCAGCTCAGAAAAGGAAACCGTTCCATTCAAACAGATTATCTATCCAACTCAAGCCAAAGTAACTCTCCTCTTACCTATTTTCATTCTTTTCTCTATAACAGCAATACAGAGAGATACAGAGAGCATATTGATTGGTTAAGCACTTGGACTCGAGTTCCATACTGCCTGGATGTGGAACTCTGGGTTCTACAACTTAAGGACTGGGCAACTTTGGGAAATTGTTTAGTCTTTCCAAGTCTCAGTTTGCCCATCTCTAAGATGGGGATTATACTGCAATCCACATGATACACTAAATTTATGGAAGGATTTCAACCAAACCTGATGTGGAGGCAATAGTATGCATCAGACCCAACTGCTGATGCTATTCAGATCTCCAAGGGCAGAGCCTCTCTCTAAAAGTGATCTGATCGGAGCCACCTGAGTGGCTTAGTCAGTTAAGCATCAGACTTTTAATTTTGGCTTAGGTCGTGAGATTGAGCCCTCCATTGGCTCTGTGCTGAGCATGAGCATGGAGCCTGCTTAAGATTCTCTCTCTCTCTATTCTGCCCTCCCCCTCCACGTAACACTCTCTCTCTCTCTCTCTCTCTCTCTCTCAAAAAAGTGATCTGGTCAGACAGCTTGCTAAGGCAGGTGTTTATAAAGGTCAATAAAGTATTATGGAATAAATGCTATTTTACTCAGGTTTTTATACAAGTGTCTTTATATAATGAATAAAATGTAAATTACTCCCACTCCCACTGAACATGACAGCACCTCCATTGGAAATAGAAAAGCACTCTTGGCTTTGCTAACCATTTTTGCCAACCATACATATAAGTTGTAATAACCAAGAGTCACGTTACCAATAGACCAGCTAGATCATAGGTGTCTGAAGTTAACAGCTACAGTGACCTAAAATTCTAAAACTGAATAATTTGCTGCACATCTGAACTGCCTGTAGAGCTTAAAAAAAAAAAATCCAAATGCCTAGGTTGCATCCCGTAATAATTAAATCAGAATGGCTAAGAGTGAAAGTCAGGCATCCATATTTTGTAAGAATCTCCAAATGATTCCCATGCACAGCAAAGTTTGGGAACCACTGGAATAAGGTGAGAATTAAAACTGCTCATTAGAAATGAGCAACTTATTATATGAACTGAAACATAAATGTGTCATTTGCTTCCTGAGAAGTTATGTTTCAGAAAAGGACATGAAATGCATGTTAAGAATCCCCCATTTCCCCTTTACATCACACATACTTCCTAGAATAAAAAATATATAATAAATATAAAACACATAATTAAAGAATATTGTCTTGAAGGGGTGTAGGATCTTTGGCCTCCCTCCAGCCTTGGTCCAGAGAGAAAGCTGGGTCTGCCCATGATCCCTCTTTCCAGGCATGGCTAACTTGCTGCTTCTTTGTCTTACCCTGCAGGGCATGGTGGAAAAGTGGCTCCAGCAGGTGGAGCAGATGATGCTTGCCAGTATGCGGGAGGTTATTAGACTTGGGATTGAAGCATATGTCCAGGTAAATGAAAATCGGAGTACACGTGCCAGGGTATTGGTACAGCAACAACAACTTTGGGATGATGATTAAGTGGATCAATTCTAACCACCCCTTTGCCTTTTCCCAAAACCCACCCCAAACCTGCTGGGTAATGCCTGGCCCCTCCGTGACCCCTCTGTGCTTCTCTCCTCTTTCCCTGTGAATCCTGGGGTGATGCACATATTTCTGGTGAAATGTTTACGGTTTGGAGCAGGTGGCACAAGACAAGATGGTTAGCCAGAACCCTCTGGCTGCTAGCCGCAAGTCCCTTCTGGGAAATGAATTGATGGCAGGAGGTCTTTTTAGAGCACCTTCCAATTAAGCATCTCTCCCTCTAGGCTTTCCGTTTACATTACACATACCCTGAACAGTACAACTCATTAAATTCCCAAAGCTTTAGGGGAAACAGGTATGATGGAAGAAAGCCAAAAGAAAAGAACTGTTGGCAATCACTCTTCAGCCAGCTCCTAGCAAGGTTAAATGTAGGAAGACCAGAGCTTTGTACTCCTTGACTTTGGGTGTCTCTTCTTACTTTCCAGGGCCCCACCCCCACGACCCCTTCCATCAAACAAAAGAATATTCATTCAGTTAACACCTTCCCACTAAAATATGGGGTACTGACCCTGCTGTCCCTCTTAGAAGTAGCATTGTAAATGAAAGGCCAGTCCTTTGTCCTATGATTTATTTTAAATAAAAAATTAAGTTAAAGAAAAACGGCTACCTGTATGGACTGACTCCATGCCGTTGCATCTAGAGCAAGGGCCAGCAACCTTTTTCTGTAAACTAAATGTTTTTATAATGTCTTCAGCTCTGTGATCCACACACACCATTTATCTTTACCCTCATAGTACAGAAGCAGCCTTGGATGATAGGTAAGAATGGGTGTGGCTGTGTTACAATACACCTTTATTTACAAAAACAAAAGCAAGGCCAGATCAGACCTCTGGGCAAGGCTAAGAAAACTGGCACATTACTGCAATATTATGTAGCCATCAAAAAGGGTGGTTATGAAAACTCTCTGTAAACCTTGACTGTAACTGTGGAAAATACTTGGGTTGGGAGCTTAAGAAAAAAAAGAAAAAAAAAAGAGTTGATGAGATTGTTGATGATTTTTTTTTTTCTCTTTCATAAAATTCAGGAAGACACAAATCAATAATCCCAAAGATATCAAGTCTGGTAGCTTCTGAGGGTGGAGGAAGGTTTTGTGTTTGTTGAGGGGATAGGGTGGGGAATGTTTTTCAGATGTTGGTTTAAGTCAAATAAGTTGAGCTGACTATACCACCTGACCCCATCCCATACTTTCCCAGGTCCCTCGTAATCAGTGGGTCTTGCAATGGCCTGGCCAGGTGGTCATCTGTGTCTCCTCCATCTTTTGGACCAAGGAGGTGTCCCAAGCCCTGGTCGAAAAGACCCTTCCAGTAAGTGAGCATGTTATGAAGTTTGTAGAGGAGATTCAAGGTCAATTAGGATCTATAGGATATATAATTAAAGTAGCCATGTTTTCTAAACAACAGCAACAAAATCACAGCATCCAACGATGGCATAGAGAAGTCAGTGTTTTCGTTGGGACAGTGGGTTGGAGAATTTGGAATTGGAGCTGTTCTGGAGTTATCTAGTATAATACCTCTCATGGTCCTTCCCAGACAGAAATTCTAGGCTGCAGTATTCTTCATTTTTATCACTTTGTTTTCAGGGGTCAACCTGGTAAAATTTCCACCAACAGAGACCTCTCTCTAGCCTTCTTCCTGGGCTAAAAGACCATATGGTCCTGTTTTCTCCTCTTCCACCATTACCTGCTTCTTGCCACCTTCAGTTCAACACAAACCCACCTACAGCTCTTCATGCAGTGTCCTCTTGAGACCAAGAGTGCTCTCAAGTCCTGCTTGTCAGATCCAGATTTGCATATTTCCAGTTAACTCCTGTCATTGAGGCCAGTGCTTGAGAGTTCAAGACCTGAATGAACTTTAGTTCAAATCCTAATACTTGGGAATCCCTGGGTGGCTCAGTGGTTTAGCGCCTGCCTTTGGCCTAGGGCATGATCCTGGAGTCCCAGGATCGAGTCCCATGTAAGGCTCCCTGCATGGACCCTATTTCTCCCTCTGCCTGTGTCTCTGTCTCTCAGTCTGTGTCTCTCATGAATAAATAAATAAAATCTTAAAAAAAAAAATCCTGATACTTTCCCTTGTTAGCTGTATGACTACGGGCAAGCTACTTAACCTGAGTCTCAGTCTCCTTGACCATATAATGAGCCGCAGTGTACCACATTGTAGTACAACATCATAGTACAGTATTGTTGGAAAGTTAAATGAGATGGTAGCAAGTTAGTACTAGAGCCCAGGCTATGAGCCCCACAAGGCAGAGACCATGTCTATTTTGCTTACTATTATATTTCCTGGAGTTATTGCAATGCTGAGCACATAGTAGGTGTTCAATAAATATTTACTGAACAAATGAATGGTAACTTCATTCCCAACCTTTTTACCATGGTATAATTTCCCATGATTATCTCATCAGACCTTCTGTTACTCCCCTCTCAGATGACTGGCTGCAGACCAGAAAATATTTCAATTTACTATATTTTGCTTTATACCTTAAAATTAGAACATTAGCATTTGACCAAGGTTCAAATTTCTACACATTCCATGTTGATAATTCCTACAAACATATTGCACTTTACACTTGCAAACTGCTTTCACTGAATTTCATTTCAAACTTTTTGAAACACTAAAAAATTCTGATTTTTGTGACAGCATCTCTGTCCCCTAATTTTCCTACATGTAATAAGGGGAGACTGTTTCTCATTACACACTCCAGCCCTGGAGTGTATATATGCTGAATAATGTGGCTCAGCATCCTAAAAGAAGCAGGTGTTGATACAGGATCGCTATCCATCCATCCGTCCATCCATCCATCCATTGTTCATTTAAAAAATATTTATTTGACATCTGTTCCATGCTGGAATGATGCTACAAAGCAAAGTGAATTAGAGTTGAATAAGAAAGACATGGTCCCTGTCCTTGTGGATTTACAGTCTAGTGAGGGAGATAAAAAGTCTCTTTGATAGAACTGTGATGAGGAAAGTATGGGGATCCAGGAAGCATGGGGAGGAAGGAGAGAAGCAAGAGAGGAATTAGGATTGGAAACAATTTCCCAGAAAATTGGTGTCTAAGAGGAGACATAAAATATAAATAGGAATTCGCCAAGCAAAGAACAGGAGAAAGAGTGTTCCAGAGAGAAAGAGAGAGACCAGAATGTGCAAAAATCTGAAGATGAAAAATATGGTGCATTCCAGCAACTGAAGACACTTGGGTTCAGAATAACTGTGGAATGGTTGTGGTTTAAAAAGATGTATGGAAAAAATATATATATATGTATGGAGCAGCCTCATCATGAAGGGTTTTCCAGACCCACAGAAAGGGCAATGGGGAAGCATTTGAAAGGCTTTTTAAATTTTAGTTTATTTTTTGCTGTGTGACAGGTACTTTATTAATAATAATAACTGTCAGTATTTACTGGGTACTTTATTCACATTGTGCCAAGTGCTTCACCATCTCATTTAATCTTCAAAACAGCTCCAAGAGGTAACTGTAATCATCTAGACTCAACAGAACAAGATACTGAGACTCAAAGGGTTAATATGGTTTACCCAGAACTGCATAGCTAGGAAGTGGGGAAGGTGAACTATGAACCTAATGTGGTCTCTGGTTTTTTTCCTTTTAAAAATTTATTTCTATTTTTTAACTCCTTATTTTCAAGTGATGTCAGCCTTACAAGTAATGATGCAATAATAATACAAAGAATTTTCATATATCCTTCATCGAGAATCCCCCAATATTAACATTTTAAATAACCACACTACAATTATCCCAATCTGGAAACCAGCAGTGATGCAAGATACAATCTTATCTAATCTTTTAAATTGACTAATCTAGGGCAGCTCTGGTGGTTTAGTGGTTTAGCGCCACCTTCAGCCCAGGGCGAGATCCTGTAGACCCGGATCGGGTCCCTGCGTGGAGCCTGTTTCTCCCTCTGCCTGTGTCTCTGCCTCTCTCTCTGTGTCTCTCATGAATAAATAAAATCTTAAAAAAAAAAAAAAAAAAAAAAAAAAACTATAAAAAAGAATAAAAAGACTGTACTTTAAAAAAATAATAAATTGGCTAATCTAAATTTAGCCATTTGCCCCACTGATGTCTTTTTGTCTCATCTGGGGTCCATTCCAGGATTACAGTTTGTGTACATTTACCTTTTACATCCCCTGTGTCTCCTTTAATCTGAAAAAGTTTCAGATTGTTTCTTGTTAATTCAGATTTATTGCATAATTTATATACAGTAAAATTTACCCATTTTAATGTACAGTTCTGAGTTTCAGCAAGCACATACATTTGTGTAACCACCATCACAATCAACATATAGAACCAGTTCATGCCCCTCCCCTCCAAATTCCCTCAAGCCCTTTGTAGCAATCCCTTCCCCTGCTCCAGCTTCTGGCAATTACCCCTCTTTTGTCTGCTCCTAAGGTTTTGTCTTTTCCACAATAATAACAAAAAAATCAAGGTATGTAGTCTTTCAAACTTGGCTTCTTTCAGTTAGCATAATGCATTTGCAATTTGTCTAGAGGCTAATGAAGGGGGTGAGGAAAAGGGAACTGAAGGGATAGCTTGGGCCATGGGGTGGTAGAGGGTACCATTCCCTAAGACGGGGTTACAGGGGAGAATCCAACTTAACCAGTTGTCCCCTCCTTTGCCCCTGCCAGGATTTTCTGAAAAAGAGCAACGATCAGATTGCACAGATTGTCCAGCTGGTGCGAGGGAAGCTGAGCAGCGGGGCTCGACTCACTCTCGGGGCCCTCACGGTCATTGATGTCCACGGTGAGCCAGGAGAGAGGCCTCTCTGGCATTGCTGACTGTCTAAAAACAGCAGCCAGGCTCGCTGCTCTCCATTCCTCTGGATGGAGTGATTCAGGGTCCCTTTTCCCTTTAGGGAGAGGCTTCTCCAACTAACTGAGAGTAAGGTGAGGAGGTAAGGAGAGAAGCTCAGGTTTCTTGAGAATCTCCAGCATGTTTTCCCCTCCCATCCCCGCCCTTGTTTCCAGGAAACCTCCAAGCAGGACTCTCGCCAAGACAATGGGCAACCAAAGCGATTTCTGAGATTCACCAACTAGGAATGATTTCTTGAGGCTACCATAGCTAATATTTTTTAATACTCACCAGGTGCCAAGCTTTGTGCTGAGTGCTCAACATACATTATTTCATTTTTATACATACTTCTCAAATTGAGAACCTGAGGCTTGTTTACCTAAGCTATATGAGTGTATCCAGAGGCGTACAGCTAATAAGTAGCAAAGGCTGTTTTATAATTTGATGTAATTGGTTTTATTGTAATTCTATGTCTGTCTGATTCCAAACCCAGGAGACTGGAAATTGGCAGTGTATGCAAGGAGGAAGCGGGAGAGAGATAATGTCTTCCAGCACTTACCTTTAAAAAAAAAAAAAAAGAAGGGGAGGAGGAGGAAGAACTGGGGTCTTTATATAAAACAAACCACCCCCTCACCCTCACTCCATCACCACCAAGGAAACTAGGGCTGGACTAGCTGGTTGCCTGGAAACAGTGTCTTTCTTGTTCATACTTCCAGCTTCCTACTGGCATTTCATGGCATCTTATTCTCCTTAAGGTTGATGCTCTTTTCAATCTAATTTCTCTTGGATAGACGAGCATGCAATCAGGGAGAGAGAAGGGAAAACGTGATCTTCATTTGGTAGGAACTGAAGATGTGGTTATTGCCCAGGGTACCCCAGAGTGGTTGTGTTCACACACATGCACACGCACACACACACACACACACACACACACACACAGAGCATCCTGCAAGCATTCCCAACTCAGTCCCTTGAGATTCACCTTCCTTGGGACACCTGGGTGGCTCTGCGGTTTAACACCTGCCTTCGGCCCAGAGTGTGATCCTGGAGTCCTGGGATCGAGCCCCACATCGGGCTCCCTGCATGGAGCCTGCTTTTCCCCTTGCCTGTGTCTTTGCCTCTCTCTCTCTCTATGTCTCTCATTAATAAATACATAAAATCTTTTTAAAAAGGGGGGCGGGCAGCCCAGGTGGCTCAGTGATTTAGTGCTGCCTTTGGCCCAGGGCCTGATCCTGGAGACCCAGGATCGAGTCCCACATAGGGCTTCCTGCATGGAGCCTGCTTCTCCCTCTGCCTGTGTCTCTGCCTCTCTCTCTCTCTCTCTCTCTCTCTCTGTGTGTGTCTCTCATGAATGAATAAATGAAGTTGTTTTTTTAAAAAAAAGCATATTTAAAAAAAAAGAGAGAGATTCACCTTCCTCTTGGGTCTCTCATGGAGACCCCTACTCCTGCTACCACTCTATGATTTCCCTCAAGAACCTGGAGGAGTATCAAATTCCTCAGGAAGGACAGGAGAGCTGTTGGTATAATCTTCAAAGACTCTTCTAGAGGGTTTTGGATTTCACTATCATAAAGACTTCTCTTTGCAAAGAGACAGTAGACTTATAGGAGTGTCCCTTTACAAAGTTATGTTTCTGAGATACTAAATTCGAGCTGCTGCCCTACTTTTTTTTTTTTTTTAAAGTAGGCTCTACACCCAGCGTGGGGCTTAAACTCACAACCCTGAGATCAAGACCTGAGCTGAGATCAAGAGTTAGATGCTTAACCAACTGAGCCACCCAGGTGCCCCTGCTGTCCTAGTTCTGAGATCTCAATAGCTCTCACCTAAGAGTTCCCTAAAAAATAGCTAATGATTCTTAGAAACCAATGTTCACTCTTCAACTTCAGGGCTTCCTATCACTGTGAGAAAATTAAATTAGGCTCATAATCTTGTGACAGAAAGAAGGAAACCCAGAAGTATATTTCCCTTCTGGTTTCTCAGGCCCCCTAATGGAAAAGCTGTATCTAACCATGAGTTCATGGGGCCTCTTCCCTTGCCAACTGCATCAGGCCAAGCTGATTATGTTCCCCTAGGATATCCTAGAAGTCTGGAACAGGGCCAAAAGGGTCATACTGGGGATATGACAGCATTTGGGGTAACTACAATATTGCAAAGCTCTTTGGGTCAGTACCCCAAGAAGTTGGGAATGATAACAGTAGCTAGTATTTATATAATCTTTCTTTTCTTTCGGAATGATAACAGTAGCTAGTATTTATATAATCTTTCTTTTCTTTCATCTATCTGTATCTGCATATTTGTGTAGATGTGCAGATATGCAGATATTTATATATGTAGTTATATATATGTACGTATAGATATATATGTGTGTGATATATATGTCTGTACATATAGTTGACCCTTGAATGACATGGGTTTAAACTGTACAGGTCCACTTACATGAGAATTTTTGGGGGGTAAATACAATACTGTAAATGTACTTTCTCTTCTTTATGATTTTCTTAAACATTTTCTCTAGCTTTATTGCACATTATATAATACATAAAACTTACAAAATATGTATTAATTGTTATCTGTAAGGATTCCAGTCAACAGTAGGCTATTAGTAATTAAGTTTGAGGAGAGTCAAAAGTTACACATAGATTTTTTTCTATATTGTAGATGGGCACCCCTAACCCCCAAGTTGTTCAAGGGTCAACTGTATACAGTTAATCCTCCTAATAACCTTATAATAACCCTATAAAGCAGGTACTGTGTTATCCTCATAGAGAGGTTGAGTAACTTGCCCAAAGTCACATAGCTAGTTAATGGCAGAATCAGAATTTGGATCCAGGCAGTCTGATTCCAGAGGATGTGCTTTTAATGCCTCTGCCGCATTGTCTGAGAGTAGACAGTGCAGCAGATTCTCTGCCTGGCTCCTTGGGAGAAGCAAAGACCAGCTTCTGAAAGAAATTACTACCTGCAAGTCAGGACTGGGCAGGGAGGCTAGTTGAGCCTGAAACTGGAGAGTGAGGGATGGCCTAGATTATGTCCTCAGACCACCTCTGAGCAGTCTGTGGACATAGAAGTATGCTGACAGTTCTGCATTTGTATGTTTCTATGTCTGCGTCTGTCTCAACAGCTCGTGATGTTGTGGCCAAGTTATCTGAGGACAATATCTGTGATCTGAACGATTTCCAGTGGATCTCCCAGCTGCGCTACTACTGGAATTCAGAGAATGTGCATGTGCAGATGATCACCACAGAAGCCTTGTATGGCTATGAGTACCTGGGGAACTCCCCCCGACTGGTGATTACACCCCTCACTGACCGCTGCTACAGGTAACCTCTGCCCCCTCACCTAGACTCAAAGGGTGAATAGAGAATTTCAGAAGGAAAATCTTCTGAGGAAGAAGGTGAGGGACATCTTGACTTTGTGACTTTACATTTCAAATTCTCAGATTTTAGAATTTTGCCCTTAGTTACCATGGTCCCACAGATGGTCATGGAAATTAGGTGGTAGGCCAGAAAAAAGAACCTGGTAGGAGTCCTAATGCAAATTAATACGACCAAATCAACAAGCAGAACATTGATGCCTGTCCTTAACAATGCCACAGTACTTAAGTAGAAAGCTCTCCCATGGCAGGAATCAAGATGGTGCCTGGAGATCCCATGGATAAAGAGAAAAAGGGCCAGGTGAAGGAGTCTGACAAGGAGTCTCCAAGCTTGGCCATCCAGTCTGGTGGCGAGATGTAGTCATTTTGTGCTCAGTAAAGTGCTTTCCTTGGTGTTCATAACATTAGAAATCTGAACTCTGTGGATGTGTCTGTCAACTTTATGATATTTAGATTTTCTTTGATTAAAGTGCAGTTTTTTGTAATCATAAAGATAATTCTTGAGTATTTTTTCAAAGTCCATAGTGATTTATTTTCTGTGTTCTGTGATTTTTAGTCTTCAATCATTCATTTATTTCACCTGTTATTTAGTATCCACTTCTTAAACTCTCCTGTGTATCATGCATGCCCTCAAGAAACCCTCAACCTAATGGGGTCAGGGAACAAGACATACTCAGATAAGTATAAGATGATATGTTAACTGAAACTATAGTGAAGAACACATCATTAATTTCTAACATTTATTTTGCCCTTGTTCTTATCAAACTGAATCAAATACAGGTCCTGAACTCAAGAGTTCATAATCCAGTGGGGGAAATATAGGTATTTCCACCACTGCATTAGCACTGGGAATCTTTAGAATCTGGAGTTAATGAAGATTTTTAACTTTTATTTAATTCATTTATGTATATATTCATTTATCCATTCAAACAAATGTTTATGGGCACCAAGTAAAACAGAATTTCTTATAATGATGAAATATGTTGGTCATGTAATCAGTGAAAAAAATTAAAGTTATTTGTACAAGTCAAAATGAAATAAAGCAAAAAAAAAAGAAATAAAGCAAAAGTCAGCTTCTTTCCAGTGTGTTAGGACTTGGGCAGGGGGGAAGGACTTGGGCACTAAATTCTTTTTTTTTTTTTTTGAGAAGGAGATAGGTGGGGGAGGGGCAAAAGGTGAAAGAATTTTAAGCAGGCTCCATGCTTAGCATGGAGCCTGATATGGGGCTCGATCTCACAACCCTGAGATCATGACCTGAGCTGAAATCACAAGTCAGCTGCTTAACCAACTGAGCCACCCAGGTGCCCCATTGGGCACCAAATTTTTATTTTTTCCCCTTAGGACGCTGATGGGGGCTTTGAAGCTGAACCTTGGTGGAGCTCCAGAAGGACCAGCTGGCACAGGCAAGACAGAAACCACCAAAGATCTGGCCAAAGCTTTGGCCAAGCAGGTAGGGAAATGCTGTGTATTCTTACCCTCACTTTCCTTTCCTCTCTGGACTTCTGTCCCAGAGAGTTGGCATGAAGTTCAAGATGGCTTAAGGGGAGAGTCAGAGTGGGGCCCTGGTTCCTGCTGTGGAATAGGAAGAGAGGAGCCCCACTTGTGTTTCATGTGCAGAGTAATTCAGATATGAGGGAACTCATCCCT